>NC_065447.1:214621204-214947954 GCF_917563875.1 Diabrotica virgifera virgifera
TAACGCTCAATTACGTTCTCAACATTCACCTCAATATCACGATGTATGTATAAAAGGCACAATCCATTCAACCTCTCTTCAACCATTCTTGTCCGTAGCCAGGATTTAACGAGCTTAAGGCTGCTGAATGACCTTTCAGCACTTGCAACACTTACTGGTAGTGTGATAAGTATTTGTAGAAGTGTTCGTACAGTTGGAAACATATCTCCATCGCAGCATTTGAGTACTTCTATGGCACAGTTTGGAATTTTCATTCCTTCTTCTTTCTCCCTTGACCACTTCGCTCTCCAAATGCTTAACTCTCCTTCAAGTACCACTTCAGAATCACTGGGCAAAAGAGTTTTAAAGTTCTGGCAAACTTTCTGCAGCCTCACGTTCAACTCCAAGCATTTTTCGCTGACATTGGTGTTCAACATATTTGCAGGCATTAAAAGGTTGAGGTCGAGCGCAATCTAATCTAATCGAAGTTCCGTTTCTAATTTCTAACGCTAGGACGTGCGCACGGTTATAAGCTTTACAGCAAGCAAATTCAAATCTTTACGGAACTGTTTCAATGAATATTATTCGACGAGAGAGCACGGGAAATTTGCACGCGGAAACAAACTTTGAATAGGACAATCGCTAAATATATAAAGCTCTTTTCTGTGTGGCCAGTGGCACTCGTTATCCTCAATTTAGAAATAAATACACATTTTTTTTTGTCCTCAGATTCTCGGGGGGGCAATTGCCCCCTCTGCCCCCCCTGGATCCGCGCCTGTTCCCACTGATAGTCTTCCTATTGGGGAACCGTCTCTCGCTGTCCTTATTGCTCTATGTGTTGTCATTCGGCTTATGTGGTCAGCCATTCTACTCTTCTGTTTTTTACCTAGTTATTAATGTTGTCCACCTTGCATCTCCGTCGTATATCTGTACTTCTAGCTCGGTCACATAGTCTTACCATCGATTTTTCGAAGGGTTTTCATCTCCGCTGTTTCGAGCATAGTACATTCTTTCACGGTTTTTGCTCCAAATTTTAAAGAACCGCTTGGATTGACATGAAATTTGACATACGCATAGCTTCCATGTCAAAGAAAAAAAGTGATATTGTGCCGATGTGTGCTTTTGCCCTGGGGGTGACTTTCACCCCCAAGAGGGGGTTAAAAAATATATGTCCAAAATAAGTCCGGAAATGGATAAACTGACTAATTTTAAGTAACTTTTGTTCTATAGAGCTTTTTCGCTAAGTCAATACTTTTCGAGTTATTCGCGAGTGAATATGTTCATTGTTCAACAAAATAACTACATTTTGAGACGGTTTTTCGCAAATATCTCAAAAAGTAAGTATTTTTTCGAAAAAACGTTCTTAGCAAAAATATAGCCTGTAAAAAAGTAAAAAAAAATGTGTACGCGTTAGGTCTCTGGACCTCGTAGAACCAGAGTTATAGCGAATGAAAAATATATTCATATTCACCAAATTTCAAAAAGAATATTTAGAAGTGAACTATCCAAAAAATAAGCACTTTTTGGGGAAAACCCATTATAACTTTTTTAAAGTGTTTAAAAATGCTTTATTAATGTTTTTATAAAAAGTTTCTAGCATTAAATCTAAGCAAGTTACGCTCCAAATAAAGTTGGTCCCTTTTGTTTTGGCAAAAAAAATCGGGAAGAACACCCTCTAATTAGCAACTTAAATGAAATTAATCGTTACCGCTCCACAAATTATTTTACTTATGTTGTGTTTATATGATCTGTAAGTTTCATCGATTCAAAGTGCTTATTTTTGAAAAAAATTGATTTTAAAGTAAAATTTAAAAAAATTTTAATTATGAAAAATATGCTTTTTTTCAAAATAACTTAAAAATTGTTAGAGATACCAAAAATCTCGAAAAACAAAAAAAGTCAGCACTGCTTTTCTAAATATCATGTATTTTTTGTTTTCCTGTTAACAAAAATTGATTAAGATTTGGTGTTTTTAAATTTGCATACATTCGTGATCAGTGACCCGTTCAACCCCTTTTAACTACAGCCCTTTCAAAAATAAGGACTTTAAACCGATGAAACTTACAGATCATATAAACAATATATACACGAGTCAAGAAACTTGTGAAGTCGTAACGATTAATTTCATTTGAGATACTAATTAGGGGGTGATTTTCCCGATTTTTTTAGCAAAAAAAGGGACTAACTTTATTTTGAGCGTAACTCGTTCACTTTTGATGCTAGAAACTTTTTTTATAAAACAAAAATGAAGCTTTTTTTAAACACTTTAAATATGTTGTAATGAGTTTTCCCCGAAATGTGCTTCATTTTTGGTTATTTCACGTTAAAGTATTTCATTTGGAATTTGACGAATATGAACCTATTTTTAATTAGCTACAACTCTGGTTCTACTAGGTATAGAGACGTGATATATACACCATTTTTTTAAATTTTCTACAAGCTATATTTTTGCTAAGAATTTTTTTCGACAAAATACTTACTATTTGAGTTATTTGCGAAAAACCCTCTACAAGCGTGGGTATTTTGTTGAAAAAATGAACACATTCACTGGCAAATAACACGAAAAGTATTGACTTAATGAAAAAACTCTATAGAACAAAAGTTACTTAAAATTAGTGAGTTTATCCATTTCCGGAATTACTCTGGACGAATATTTTTTCACCCCCAAGAGGGAGTGAAAACCAATCCGGGGACAAAAGCACATATCGGCACAATATCACTTTTTTTTTTGACTTGTTAGCTATGTGTATGCCAAATTTCATGTCAATCCAAGCGTTTCTTTAAAATTTAGAGGTTTTTCAATATTTTTCCGTTAAAGAACGTACTAGTAATATTTTTGTGCTCTCTGTGTCGGGTCGTGTTTCTGCCGCGTATGTCATTATTGGTCTGATGACTGTTTTGCAAATTCTACCTTTTATTTCTTTCTCCGATATTGTTATTTATCCATATTGTGTCATTCAGGTAACCTGCGGCTCTGTTTGCTCTATTCACTTGATCTTCCACTTCTCTTTTGAGCCTTCCATAGCTAGATAGTGTGATGCCTAGATATTTAAACTCCATAACTTATTCTATTATCTGACCCTCCAGCTCCAATTTACATCTGATTGGATTTGCTGTTATAACCATGCATTTTGTCTTTTTTGGGGAAATTAACATGTTAAATTTTTTTTGAATTGATCCAGAAAACTCGAGATAAGATTCTCGATGAAAATTTTTCTCTCTGAAATTGCCGTATTTTATTAAGCTAACATCTTAGGAGCTGGACAATTCAAAATTTAGTTTGAACTTTACTTTCGTTGCAGGTTGGTTTTGTCAAATGAAAACCATGGCTTCTATAATCAGGCGTTGTTGTGTGAATCATCAGATGTTTTATGCAACGTAATCCTTGGCTTCCACATGTACGTGCAAAACTTGTATTGAAAACTTGTTGCACTGAACAAAAGGATAACGAAAATGTTTGAAGTTTGGTCTTCCGATAGTATGGAGGGAACAAAAAAATCATTTTTGACGATTGCTATTTTTGTCTTGTGAATGTAAAGGCCATAAATAGTAACAAGCGACATAAGTGGACATATTATCCTAACCGGGACTCAGCAATAAGACCTATTCCACATCAGCGTGAACATATATACTCATTTTCCAATATTCTAGCAGAGGAAAAGTCGAACCTTCATCTGACGAACTACAGATTAATACATCTGAGGAAAGCGGCAGTGATTTTGAAGGGCATTCAACACGTCCTGAACGCTTTACTTAAGACAAGCTAAATGATCTTATTAGAGATTTGAACCTTCCAAAGAAATCTTCTGAGTTGCTTGCCTCCAGACTAAAGACAAAGAACATTCTTCATCCTAGTACCAAAATTACATACTACCGTAGTAGAGAAAAATATCTTTTGCCGTTTTTTTCTCAGTAAGATAAAATGGTTTTTGTAACAATATTAAACGACTGTTAGAAAAAGAGGGTATATCAGAGTAGACATCAGATCACTGGCGTTTGTTTATTGAGAGTTCCAAACGAACTTTAAAGTGTGTTCTTCTACCAAAATTACACACTACCACAACAGAGAAAATAATTTAAATAATAGACAATAATCATATAATTTAAGAGACAACCCTCTATTTCCGTGCTCGCCTTTTCTGACAATATTTCTGCTTCAGGTCAACGAGAAGCTGATATAAGATATATCGCTATTTGAAGAACATCGATAGGAAGTACTTCCATACACTGTTAGAATATAGATTATTTGGCTGCTCAATTTTTATCAGGTAAAGAGCTGAAGAAGTAGCAGAACGCAGAGCACGTTGTGACGACCTCGTTATAGGCTCTCGCGTCTTCAAGGTATGGTTGCCCCCTTTTTTTGTTAAAAGGGTCTGGATAGGGGCTTTGTAAACGATCATTTGTGACGGGGTGGAAGATTGTGGTAGATGCTAGGTTGTGGGTTTTCAGTTCTCAGTACTCGTTCAGAAGTTGGTTTAGTTACCATTTACATTTTTCTCCACAGTTACTATTTGTATAAGTATTTTGTTTTTAGGAACGGCTGTTGAATCAGCATTTTTGGCAATTGCAGGCTATTGCCTACAATATTTTAGGGGGATTATTTCAAGGACGTTCCAGTACTCATCAGGAAGTTCGTTGCCTGTTATGCTTAGGAGTTTAGAGGGAAGGAATGGAACTTTAGTATTGGAGCATCTGGTAGGTATTATTGTAGATGTATGACTTTATTACACACATTTGTTGCAGCTAAAATAGCTGTAAAATAAGTAAATACCCAATAGAAAGACAAATGAATACTTAATAATTGTATAACAACCCATGTTGTTATACAATTGTACTGCCTACTCTAATTTACAAGAATAAACAATTTACAATACAATTAAGGTGTACCTTTATCAAAACAATAAGCCTATTTTGACATCCTAGACGTTTTATATTTTCAAACTAAACATTGCCAAATGCGTTATACATTTCACCAAAACCAAAGCAAAAATATTAAAAATATATAAAGCTAAATGTCATGCTCACCATTTTTAATTATAAACTTGTGTCGACTGGCATTGCATTCCCAATTATTTCCATTTCAACTTGTTAATACAGGTTAAAACTAACGGCAATAAATAGTTTTATTGTTTATATAGATTTATCTTAACATAACATATCACAGCCATCTCTTATGGTTAGTTGGTAGTATTTGAAGCTCTTTATTACGATACCTGAAGAGATAAACACTAGTTTAATTACATGCGATCGATTATGCGTTAAAAACTGAAGATCGTGACAAGACATCTAATAACGCCACAGTTCGTAACCCCACAATTCGTAACCGCGACAGTTCGTAACTATAAATATTCGTAACTATACAATTCGTAACGTCAAAATTGAATTATTCTGTTTAGTTTTGTTAACGTTAAAGGTAAATTTTATTACAGTTAAAATTGAAATTACGTTTATCTATGTAACGAACCAGCATCAGGATAAACATTTTTGAAACATTTCATATTTAGTGGAGAAATAGATTTTTAAAATTGTGTCTTAAAAACAATATAATCTAGTAATGTATATTTTTTTAAGTAATTATTACAGTAAATACATTTATTACAGTAATAATTACTAGTAATGACTTTCGAATACCTGGGAATTAATCTATCAGCCGACAACAATATCGAAGAAGAGGTAAAAGACTAAATAATTAAAGCCAGTAGAACGCCCGGACGCCTAAACGACACCATTTTAAAAAACAAATACCTAAGAGTGGAAACAACAAAAGATGGAAAACATAATACATTGTGAAGTAAAAAGACATGAAACCAGTAAAGGTGGAAACTAGCGGGGGTAATTACACAAGTACATCAAAATTATCGATAATTTTGCTTGAAAGCGTATTGCTCCTCCTTCGGAGTCGGGCTCTTTCGCCAAAATATGAAAATGAACTCTAGTAGTTTTTAAAAGGCAATACACTTGAAAGCTAAATTATCTGATTATTTTGATGCACGAGTGTAATTTAGGGAAAAAATTACTCGAATAAAGTGAAACCATCAAATGAAGAAATAATAATTTTCAGTGGTACATAATTGCACAAGAGTTCTAAAATTCTATATTAATTTTAGAGATCGAGTGCAATTTGTTTCGATTATTTCATGAATAAAACTGTTCAAAACCAAAATTTTATTGTAATTTATTTATGTAAGTACAAATTAGTACAATTAAACACACAGTTGTTATAAATATTTGACGGTTGAAAGTCATCTCTTTTATAATTTTTAAAACATTAATTGTCATTAATGTCACTGAATGCATTTTTCATAGCAACGAAGGGCATCTGACGTAATATACTTGACGACGGGAAATTATCAAACATTATCGGGTATAATATCACAAGAGAGTGAGAATAAATTGAAAATAATGCGACAGTTTTTCGAAAATTTGTTATCTGCCACGAGAGTCCGCAGGGCTCGAGTGGCTATTGTCCAATGACAACAAATTTGAGTAAAAATGAAGCATTATTTTCTTATTTATTGTTACTGTCGTGTGATATTCGTAAGATTATTTTTTAATACGTATATTATGGATATTTTCTTAAATGTGACAGCTGTCAAAACTAGGAAACTGGTTGCCATTAAACAGAAACAATCTACTTAAAAAAATTCTATCGGTAATTTTCTACAGTAGATAATTCTCAGTATAATTTTAATCTGATTGCACAGAATTAAACACGTGATCAAATATCTTACTATACGATTGGAAGTTAAAATCATCAAAAAATAATCAGTTTAATTTTTATTTCTGTAGCTTTCTATTGGTCAGAATCTCCTATGAATGAAATAATCTAAACAATTTATTTGACAATACAACAAAACCCAATCTTAAAAAAACTAATAATTATTAAAGACACAGTTATAATAATTGTTTACATTATTTCCCGATTCCTCTTGAAGTATTACCCCAGGCTGTGGGTGAAAAAACGTGATATAATTCAGGAACACCTATCAGGTGTTGTAAAGGACGATGCCAGGAACAACTTCTACTAAAATGTAACCAAAAATATTGTGCGCTTTTTTTATTGCGATTTTCATTTGTTAAATTTGCAATTTTTAATGATTTTTAATTTTGCAGCTTAGGATATTGATTTTAGAGAAAAACTTTTTAATAGAAAGTTGTAGTAAATTAAAAAACCTACAATTTGAAGTATGGTAAGTTTAATTTCGTTAATTGGTTATTGCAAAACAGGCTGCGAAAGGTCCAAAATGGCCGTTTTTTACAATTGCATTATTTATTGTACAAATAATTTTTTTATTTTTTAAAGCTTTAAAATGAAGATCTTTCAATTCCAAACATAAAAAAAATTGTAAAGCCAGATTAATGAATTTGTTGCTTAGATATTATAAATTATTTATCCCAAGAGGTCAAATGTCGAAGGCTATAACTTTTTGAAAAAAAAATCGTAAAGAGTTGGTGAAACATCCAATCTCCTTATAAAGAGTTATATTTTCGTATTCTGATGTAAATACATGCGTAAAACATTTTTAAACCTCTAATTTTTGGGTTTGAAAATAAGGGGGCAAATTTCGTTATAAACATTTATAAAAAAATAAAAAATTTCTACGACAAACTGAAGCCGAGATAATTTTTGGGTTTGAAAATAAGGGGACAAATTTCGTTATAAACATTTAGAGCTGAAGCGGCCCTGTACATCCTATGAGCTTCTAACTTACAGATTATTGTGGCTGAAGACGAAACGAAGATTTATAAAAAAATAAAAATTTTCTACAACCAACTGAAGCCGAGATAATGTTTTTTTTTCTTAAATTGTAGTGCCTTTATTTATAACAATTAAGAAATTATTTTAAAGTCATTGACTAAAGAAAGACTTATATTATCCTAAAATAAAAATTATTATAAAATATAGTTACATTTAATTATTAAAAATTATTTCTAAAATCGGTGCTTTTGCAAGCGGCCGAATTTTGCAAATCGCCCGGCTCGCTTCAAATCCGCGCGCTCGGAAAATTTTTACGTAACTTGTATTAAATTTTGACAGAAAACAATTTAATAATATTACCATTATAATATGCAGTCTATTTACCACTGTATTTGTTTTTCTTGATAAACTTTTATATGTGAAATCCAAAACGAATAGTCACTGCAAGAAGAAAAAGTTTTATACATATTGTATATTATAGTAAGAAGTAACATTATTATTATTATATTTATATAACAATGAGAAAATTAAAATTATAGTTATATATTTCATATATATGTATCATTTTTGTAATATTATTTCTTCAGAAATGAAATTTCACATATAAAAGTTTATCAAGAAAAACAAATACAGTGGTAAATAGACTGTACATTATAATGGTAATATTATTAAATTGTTTTCTGTCAAAATTTAATACAAGTCTCTCAAGTTACTTGAGAAAGGCACTCTGCGAAACAGCTGTAGTCACATAGTTGTAATAAATTTTGTGGAAGTATAGAAAACAAACGTTTTCAGTGTTTTATTGTTATATAAATTAACATTACATTACATAGCTTCCCAACTATAGATGTCTGTGACAGAAGTGTTTTAGATTCTCCTGTCACAGTGACAGTTTTCATACTCCTCCGATACGTCTAAAGGTGGGAAACTATGTCACGTAATGTTAATTTATACGTTTATATCGAAAATTACACTCACCCATTTGTCTACTCGACAATTATCGCTTGATTACAGCGATTATTGTGACTATGTGACTACAGCTGTTTCGGCAGAGTGCCTTTCTCAAGTAACTTGAGAAAGGCACTCTGCCGAAACAGCTGTAGTCACATAGTTGTAATACATTTTATGGAAGTATAGAAAACAAACGTTTTTAGTGTTTTATTGTTATATAAAATGAACTTCCATCAAGTAACGGTCGAATCCATCAATTAGGTAATTTATATGTTTATATCGATAATTTCCACCTCTACTAGTTTAATCTATTTTTATTTCACAATGTAATTATGTTCTCCATCTTTTGCGTTATTTTGCCGGTTATTAGCGCGCTCATTACTGTATAATGTGCAAAAATATGTGTGAAATACGAGTATATTTAAAAAGAAGTGGTCTTAGAAAACGTACCATTACTTTTAGTATAGGAATCTAGGCAAAATGCATTTTTGTATAAATTAAGTAATACAGTAGAACCCCGATTATCGATGCTCCTCGGGACCGAAGGGTGGCACGGATAATTGAAAAGCACGGATAATCCGAACATGTATTTCTTATGTATAATACATATGTACGAATACACATACATATGTACCTACCATAAAAAATAACAGAGCAAAATAAATCTTTCATTATGAGTCTCTCTTTCGTCATATAGAGTTTCCGTCAAGGGATTTACGATGACGCTATTTTGATAAAACCTCAAAAACGCAACTTGAGTAATAGAAAATCATAGCACGGATAATCCGCAGCACGGATAATCCGCACCCGGATAATCGGGGTTCTACTGTACTGAATTTGCTAAAAAAAAATTAAATGTTTCTACGTAAAAAAAGGCGTTACGAATTCTATCGTTACGAAGTGTCGCCGTTACGAGCTGACACCGTTACCAATTGTCGGGTTACGAACTGTTGCATTGAGATATCATGGAACCACTAAAGATATAGATTAGGTAATTGAGAAATTTTATCGTTAGTAAAAAGAAAATTCATAAATAAGCAAAATAAAAAACAAAATAATCATTGCTAAACTTTACAGGCTTGTATTTAGAAGACGCACCTTCAACGCAGTGTTGGTTTTGTTATTAGATAAAGTCAATTAAGGTCTTAAAAAAACACTGAATTCATACATAAAAAAAATGAGAATTACCGTCTAAATTTTAAATTATTACATTTTTAATTGATCCGTTTTTGTACTTACGTTAAATTAAAATCTTAGTGCATAATATGCAGAGCCTGGATTTCCGTTTATTTTCAAAAATATTTTTAAAGGCTACCTCTTCTTTTTTGTTAGATATTACAAAGAGTAAGGCCGATGTAGAATTTTCAAAAAAGTCAACTTTTTGTTATTGCCTTAAGAGATACTTGTTAGAATAAGAGAAAAAGTTTTATAGCTTTACAACACTGAGGGCCCCCAATCTCTAGATAATCAATAGCTATTCCATCCATCGTCGGATGTAATAGGTGTATCCATTCATTTCTGTTCGTTGTATTTTGCAGTCATTCGTGACCAGCCATTCGCTTGATGTTACTTTTGATTATTTTCTTATTTCTTCATTGGATTTGCAATCGCTTAGCTTAACCTTTAACTACCCGCGCATCAAGTTATCACATAACTACACGCGTGGCGTACTTTATACGCCACAAGAAAATACACAATAACAACGGATTTGCTTATTTTTTCTTGAAAAAAATACACTTAGTTGTTTGTTATAAACCTTATTCAGTATCAGTGAATACTTGGAGTTCCTTCTCAGTAAGCCAATTGGGATTTATAACTGGAATCATGGAATAACTGGATTCCATGATAAATAAAATTGCTAATGAAAATTTTTTTTGAAATGTGATTTTTACGGGAGAAAAGTATTGTTTATAAAGAAAAATATATTTTGTGCCATAATGACTAAAAAACAATTGAAATATCCACTTATATTACTAATATTAATATAATCGTTGCGCATATTGTCCACCACCGGAAACAACAAATAATAAACTGTAAATTACGATCTTCCCAGAACGCCGATTATAACGAAACTAAAACCAAATTGTAAAGCACATTCCAGTGATAGGTTAGAGACATACACAAGGTCAAAAATAAAATTTTTAAATATATTTGCAGTAGAATTCTTATATCTGGCGTACAAAATACGCCAGCGCGTGTAGTTAAAGGTTAATGTTGAGCATTTTCCGTTTCATAGCTCTATGCGTCACTTGAAGTTTGTTGACGATATTGTTGTTAAAAGCCCACGTTTCAGTTATATGTCAGAATCGGCAATATGTACTGATCGAAAGTTTTTGCCTTTAAAGTATGTGGTAAGTTTGATTTGATTACTGTTGGTAATCTTCCAAATACTGCCCATGCCAAGGAACATCTTCTATTTAAATCAGCATTTATATTATATTCACAATCAAGATGCACTAGAAATAAACAAACCAAGACACGTTAACTGTTACAAGGAGCACTCCTGAATCATGATTTACAATGTATTATTGTGTTTTCAATTTATCAATCAAAGGCAAAATGAAAATTAAATTAAAATTTTTTTAAATAACGAGGGCACATAAATTTAATACACCCTGTATATTGATCTGTAAATATTTATTAGAATTTAGTTTGGATGTAAGTGGATTTCTTTTTTAATGAGCTTTTCGATGAACCATTAAAGACTTTTGTGAATAATTAAAGTGAAAAGGACGATGTATTTAGATTTAAAATGGAAAAAGATTGTTTATCACGGGAACTATAGAATCCACAGGTAGAGGTTATTATCATTTTCTAGAAAAATGGTTTAAAAGAAAGTTTGGAATTTTAATATCTTTGTTTCAAACCGAGTAAATGTTGTAGGGTTCCCCGAAAGTAATTAGGAGGGTCGGAATAATTTTGAAAATGACTGTTTGTTTGTCGAATGGAAAAGAGAAATGTTTCTGATTCTTGGCAATTTGGAAGGGGAAAAGTGGTTTGAATGATTGAGTGAGCTTGAACAAGAAGTTATGTTTTTGGCATCGCTGAGGAGCAGTTCGACATTTTCGTGGATAAGTAGTTAGCAAGTACCAGTGGTTGTTTGATAGTGGAGAATAGTGCTGAAAAGTGGAACGAGAGACAGATCAAATTGAGACGAAATACCTCTTTGGTTCTGTATTATTGTGAGAAGGAGAGCAGAGAATTTTTGGAGTTTGTGTGAATCGAGTACTGGTCAAAAGAGGCTTTGGCTCGTTGGAGAATTGGTGCTGGTATGCTGATAGTTTTGAAGCTGGAGAACGGAGAGGGCTTTGATGAGTAGCCATTAACATAGTCAACGAGGGAGAGCCGTTTTTGGGTCACGAGAAGACATCAGAGTGAGTGAAGAAAAAGGTCAGTCAACTTATATGAAAGATATTTTTATGTTCGGAAACTAAAATTTTGAGTAAAAGCATATGAATTAAAATTCCAATATTTCTAAAAGTAAATAGGAAGTATAGCTAATCTTGCGAATACATAAATTTGTTTTGTTTAGTTTGTTTTACCTAAGTCATCGGGAACAAACCGATAAATTGTTTTTTTTAACTATAATAAATTTAAGTGGTAAAAATTTCATTCGGACATCTGTGTCCACAGGTTTTAGATTTGATAGATTTTAGAGTATTGATTTTGATAAATAAAAGACAATTCTGTATGTTTATTTTAATATTTTGCTTTATTTCTTTTCCCTATTTTATCCCGATTAGGATCAACTAAGAGATACTGAACCCACGAGAGAAGATAAGTATAACGTGAGATAATTTAGATTTTTTTTTAATAGTATAAAAAGGCACCCTGAGATTTTTTATTCATTTTTATGTATGATTTGCGACAATTAAATAATTAATCAAATAAATAATAATTAATATATAATTAATAAGAAGCAGATCATAACAGTATATATATTGTAAATCCCAAATGATGATTTACAAAGTTTATTCGCGGTGTGCAAGTACTTGGAAAGGGAAACGAGAACCGACCGTGCGCGAGTCGCGGATAAATATTGCAACTATCTTAAATAATTCATATTGTCAATTGAAATTGTCAAATTGACGTATATTTCATACCTTCTGTCATTGACTTAGAAAAATTATATATTGCTCCACAATATTGATATGATATGCAATTATTATATAAAGGTAAATTTAATTAATTGTATTTTGCTTGCAATACTGCATTTTAATAACGGATTTTATTTACTACATACAATTGTTTAGGTTTGCTAAACATAACCTGCATCTTATTTTTTTCTTCTTATTATTTTTTTGGACTATGGTCTTGACAATTATCCAGCAACCAGGACTAATATAATTGGCCAATATAATTAAAAGTGCGAATAAAAGTACAGAGCGTAGAAATAGAGGTCGCTTTGCCGAACTTGCACGGTCCCAATACATTGTAAATCATGATTCAGGAGTGCTCCTTGTAACAGTTAACGTGTCTCGGTTTGTTTATTTCTAGTGCATCTTAATTGTGATTGTAGTTTATGTTATGCTTTGATAATTCGATTTTTGTCCTAAGTATATACGACTCAACCTTTTCTATATTGTTATCGTCCAGAGTTATATTCTCAGTTATATCTAGGGATTCGTTTGCTAGATATTTAATTTTTGGTAGACTTATTCTAAATCGTATTTCTTTTCGTATGGTTTAGGTTTTCGCCGTCTATCGTTACTCCATTATTGTCCACTCTAGAATTTGAAACATATCTTCTAGACCGAAAGCAAGTTGCTTGAGTGAGACAGAATGTTCCTCTCTAACTCCTCTCTGTTTCTGTCTCTGTTTTTACTTGCGATGTTGCATTATCATATACATATATTTTTATTGATTTTTGTATATCGGTAACCAACTCTATTGTTGCTTAAAATATTAAGAATTGCCCTTATTTCAAAAGAGTCAAGGCTGAGCTCTATACTAACTATATTTATTTCTTTAATCTTGTTAAAATGGACACACATGTGCAACCGATTTATCATTTTGAAACTAGTAAAATAACGATTCTAACCTATAATACACTATAATTTAAAGCTACTTACCTTATCTTACAATAAACCCGCCTACTTATCAGCAAATCCAAATGTTTAGTAGTCGTTTGTACGTAGTATACAATTAAAAGCAAAACTAAATTTTATTAGAAGTATGCTCATTTGGAAATATTAAAACTCTAGTAGTATTGGTAAAGTAATTGTTTACGGGATTGTTAAGCACCGACAGTATGATCGAGATCGAATCATCAGTGAGCGATGCAAGGTAAACCATCTAAAATGGTACAAATAACCATACAGTAAAAATAAGTTTCCTAATTACACAACTGAACGTATTAGTTGAGGTTGTCCAAGAGTACAAAAGACGGATCAAGCAAAGTCAAAGCAGTCACAGAACTTTGGAACTTTTATAAAAACTGACATATAAAGAGGGAATTTGGCAATCCGGAAGAGGCCCAGGATAGCATAGCTTTCTTATCGTCTAAGCAAGGAGCGATGGGTTTAAGGTACTAGTACACTTTAGAAGACCAAAAATAAGGATTTTTTCAAGATTTTTTTTTCTCAGAACCTTTATTAAAAATGAACATAAAACTTTTTCCATATTAATATTTGACTCTTAGGAATACAAAAAATATATCTTTTTTTATTTATGCACGTACACTAATATTGTAGAGGGTGCCAAAGTCGAGGAATCGAAAAAAAGTAGTTCCGATGGCGGACAGTTAATCTCAGGATCGGGATGTCTGAAATAAAAAAATCGTACGGCATTTAAAAAAGGAAGGTTTCTTACGTGACAATTTACCACCGTTAGTGAAAAATTCCGCAAAAAAAGATTTGACGGAAATTAAAATTTTTTTTTGAAAAAATCGCTCGTTTTTTTCAGTTTTTCATGGTTAAAAAATATTAATTTTTTATTTTTTGGTCAAATTGTGGTAAATTGTTACGTAAGAAACCCTCCTTTTTCAAATGCAGTACGATTTTTTTGTTTCAGATATCCCGAGAGATAATCCTGAGATTAACTGTCCGCCATCATTTTTCGAGGCCTCGACTTTTGCGCCCTCTACATTACTGTACGTGCATAAATGAAAAAAGATATATTGTTTGTACTAAGAGTTAGATATTAATATGTAAAAAGTTTTATGTTCATTTTTGATATAGATTCTGAGAAAAAATTTTTGAAAAAAAATTATTATTTTTGGTCTTCTAAAGTGTACTAATAGTACCTTAATTTAATTTAAAATAAATTAAAAACCATCGCTGAGTGCGTAGATTAAATTAAATGAAACTAAATTATATTAAATTATATTTGCTTTATTTTACTTTCATTTATTTAATTTTAATTCAATTTATTTTATTTTTAATTTATTTTATTTCATTTTATTTTATTTTATTAAGAAACACGCATGTGACTACGTTTACTACACAATACACTACGTAGTGTGTGGTTTCATTGCAATGCATTCCGTCCGTTGCCAGCACCAATACTAATCCAAAATTTTAAATTTTTTGGGGAATAATAATATATAGTGACAAAAAAGAAATTTTTAAGAAGACATCCATAAGAAGACAATTTGATCAAAAATTGATATTAGCAATACACTACCGCTAAAAAATATATGGTTCTACACATTTACACACAAAAGGTCTCGTATGCATCGAAAATGTAGAAAAATCCACTGTTAAAATATTATAGGAAAATTAAAATCAATTAGAAAGTACATATACTTTTGTAGTGTATTACATACTATACTAATAAAAGATTGATCACATCGAAATTATTAGACAAAGGAACCAAAATGACTATCTACAGAACATTGATTAGACCCGTAGTAACCTATGGTTGTGTAACCTGGGTAATTACGAAAAAAGATGAAGTCCAACTCAGAACATTTGAGAGAAAGATACTAAGAAAAGTATATCACCTGGTGCAAGATGACGGCGGCACATGAAGAATCAGGAGAAACGACGAGGTTAATGAATTGAATGAAGTATATGATATTGTAAGATTTGTGAAAAGTCAAAAACTGTCATGGCTGGGACATGTCCAGTGACCAGAAGATGCAAACACAACAAAGAGAATATTACAATAGAAGCCGACAGGAAACCGAAAAAAAGGCCTAGAACGATATGGTTGGAAGATATTGAAGACGACCTGAAATCCATGCACAAAGAGAGTGGAGGAGGAGGACACAAGAGAGATCTGAATGGCAGAACATAGCCAGATTGGCAAAGAACCATCCAGGGATATGATACCATAAGAAGAAGATATGTATTTGTAGTGTAGATGATTTTAATATACGAGTAGAAAACAATACAATGGTCTCCAACTTTTAGCCACAATCTACAACAGCAATCAAGATAAATATAAGGAGAACATCAACTAATCCAAAAAATGTACAATCAGATAAAATTTAAAAGGATTAAAAAAATATTACAGAAAACCATGAAATAAAACCGTCCTTCAAAAGGATGGTAACTGTTTTTATTGGAAGTATAGTAAACAATTAATATGGCACTCTAATCAGGCTGTAATCACACATTGTTATGGTGACACCAAAACATTGTTATTCAAACCAATCTACTACCAAGTATATCTTAGCACAAATACCATGTTAGTTACCTTTAAAACTGTTTAAAGACAGAACTGTTTACCGTATGATTAGCTTCCGACCACCTCCTGTGCATATCACCCTTCTCGCTATTCTCCTTCGCAGTCTCCAACACCACTGTATCACTCTTATGCTTGTTTCTCAAACTATTCTTAAAGCCTTCGAAAAAGTTCAGTCTCGAGCGTGGATTATTGTTTTTGCTATCGTTCAAATCGTCTTCCGATGGGATACCAATGGTGTTAGCCTTATGAACATAATGGTTCTTTTTGTGGGACTTGCTGGGCTCTGACGGCGATCCATGAGGTAGGGCTCTTCTTAGGGGCGCCACTTCCCACATTGATAGGTCGGATAAGGAACTGGCAGGTTAAAGAAACAAAAGTAAATTAAAAAGAAAAAAAAAAGCAAACTTAAAAAAAAATAAAGTAAAGTAAGTTTAAGAAAGAAAAATAAAATAATAAGTGTACACAGTAGAGCTCTGATAGTAGTCTGGGCTGATTATCGGAGAATAGGCCATTTTTGGGAAAAGTTATTTACCAGCAATTTTATTGCTGGAATCGAATCTTATTATTATATGTATTAATAATATAGGTATGCAAAGTCCGCAGATAGTGTGCTACTTTTTTTATAAACAAAATGGCGCCCGAAAATAGTGTTTCTTTCAATTTTTGCTCTATAACTCCAAAGATTTTAACTTTACACCAAAAACACCCAAATACAAATTCACCGTAATTAAATTCTGCATAGAGACGTGTTTTACCCGATTTACTTCGACGAAAATTTTTCCCGGAAAATGCGGGTTTTCCAACAAAAATCTTTAATTTTCAATTAAAATTTTAGATAAGTAATTGTTTATCAATAATTAAATAACTTGGTAATATAAAAGCTCTTTACGTATAGATAATAATTTCAGATGTCGATGGAAATTTAATGAACAGTTTAGCAACAATTGAATTGTTAATTAAAAATTTACGGTCGCTATAATGACGACAATAATTATGATGCATAAGAATAACTATGATTTTTTCATAAAAAGACACTATACCAATCTAATGTACTTTACAGAATTGAAATTGGACTATTTAAGCGGCCTCAGGAATATTTTAAAATTATAAAGAATTTTTTGGCTTATAAACAAATAGAATATCTCGGGAAATATTAAACTAAATTAAATTGTAAAAACGGTATTCGAAAAGCAGCGGCAGGACGCTTCTTTTAAAAGAAAAAACGTTTAATTATGATGAGTAGTTCCTGAGATACAACCGGTCAAAGTTGACCGGAATTTACGGCAAAGATATAAACAATAGGATCATAATTTCCAAACCGTCACCTTTTTATTTTTGTCCTCTTTTTCCATACCAATTTTCATATCCTTAAAATACTCATAACATATATTATTATAATAAAAACTATCGATAATAGTGTGAAAATTGCCAAAAATAGCAAAATTCCAATCAAAAATTAGGTTGGAGAAAATGTAACCCTTAAAGTTCAAAATCGGTATACGTTAAAAAAATGCATTTTCTCGGTTTCCCATGGAGCAATTTCCTTCATTCTTTTTTTGTTCCCAAGTAACTCGAGTAGAGCCATCGAACTAATGCATTATTAAATGTCAAACTTGCTTTTGTTTTGTTATAATAAATTAATTTATTTATTATAACACAAAATTTTAATTTGTTTAAATAAAAATTGTTTAAATATTTATACAGCTTTCAAATGAGAATATTTTAAAATATTTTAAAAACAAGCAAAACCATCATTTATTATTTTTATTTCCTTTACTCGGATTTGAGTACTGAAAGTTCTTCTGCTGTCCGTTTTTCCTAGACGAATGAAAGCGGAATGTGATCGTTTCCCTTTCGTTTTCTATATTCGTCGTCTGCTGTCTTATTAATTGAAAAAGTCGCAGATTAAGGATGTACCAGTAAGAACTTTCAACACGAAAAATCTCAGTTTTAAAATACTATTTACCATTTTAATTCTTATTAAATTGGTGGATTCTGCATCTGAGATTCTTCAATTTGAGAATATTTATGTTTATAACTTTAAAAGGTATACTTGTAGTAAGTTTATCTAAAAAAAAGCCTACAACTGGAAAAATATGTAGTTTTCTGTTCTTTTAAATAAATTAATCTATTATAACAAAACAAAAGCAAGTTTGACATTTAATGATGAGTTAGTTCGATGGCTCTACTCGAGTTATTAGGGAACAATAAAAAGAATGAAGGAAATTGCTTCATGAGAAGCCGAGAAAATGCATTTTTTTAACGTATACCGATTTTGATCTTTGATGGTTACATTTTCTCCAACCTAATTTTTGATTTGAATTTTGCTATTTTTGGTCATTTTCACACGTATTATCGATAGTTTTCATTATAATAATATATGTTATGAGTATTTTAAAGATATGAAAATTGGTGTGGAGAAAGAGGACAAAAATAAAAAGGTGATGCTTTGAAAATTATGATCCTATTGTTTATATCTTTGCCGTAAATTCCGGTGAACTTTGACCGGTTGTATCTCAGGAACCACTCGTCACAATTAAACGTTTTTTCTTTTAAAAGCAGCGTCCTGCCGCTGCTTTTCGAATACCGTTTTCACAATTTAATTTTGTTTAATATTTTCCGAGATATTCTATTTGTTTATAAGCCAAAAAATTGTTTATAATTTTAAAATATTCCTGAGGCCGCTTAAATAGTCCAATTTTAATTCTGTAAAGTACATTAGATAGGTATAGTGTCTTTTTATGAAAAAATCATAGTTATTCTTATGCATCATAATTATTGTCGTTATTATAGTGACCGTAAATTTTTAATTACCAATTCAATTGTTGCTAAACTGTTCATTCAATTTCCATTGGCTTCTGGAATTATAATCTATACGAAAAGGGCTTTTATATTACCAAGTTATTTAATTATGGATTGACAATTACTTATCTGAAAGTTTGGTTGAAAATTAAAGATTTTGTTGGAAAAACCCGCTTTTTCCGGGGAAAGTTTTCGTCGAAGTGAATCGGGAAAAACACGTCTCTATGCATAATTTAATTGCGGTGAATTTTTATTTGGGTATTTTTGGTGTAAAGTTAAAATCTTGGGAGTTATAGAACAAAAATTGAAAAAAACACGATTTTCGGGCGCCATTTTGTTTATAAAAAAAGTAGCACATTATCTGCGCACTTTGCATACCCATATTATTAATACATACAATAATAAGATCCGATTCCAGCAATAAAATTGCTGGTAAATAACTTTTCCTTGTATTTTGCTAATTAGCCCAGAGTATAGTTACATTAAAGCATTAGTTTGTTACAATGAAATGAAATCGAAAATGTATTGATAAAAATATACTGATATCATTAAACTCTTTACGTTTTAAAATTTGTTAATAGGCATCTATTAGCTATTAATACGTGGGCTCAAAAGCTACAGATAATTTACTTGTATTCTTGTATTACTACTATACAGTGATTAGCGCGCTAATAACCGGCAAAATAACGCAAAAGATGGAAAACATATTAAGTTGTGAGATAAAAAAGATGAAACTTGTAGAGGTGGAAATTATCCATATAAATGTATAAATTAACATTACCTTACATTACCACCTTTAGACGTCTGTGACAGCAGTATTTTATAAAGTTCTCCTGTCACAGTGACAGTTGTCATATTTCTCCGATACGTCTAAAGGTGGAAAACTATGTAATTTAATGTTAATTTATTTGTTTATATCGATAATTTCCACCTCTACTAGTTTCATCTCTTTTTACTTCACAATGTATTATGTTTTCCATTTTTTTTTCGATATTTTCGTTATTAGCGCGCTCATAACTGTATACTATATGGATGTGAAACCTGGATCATGAAGGTTAATATAATGAACAAATTAGATGCCTTCGAGATTTGGTAATATCGTCTTCTTCTTCTTGACTGGCTTTACAACTCGGGGTGAGTCTTCGCCGCATCCACTATGGCCCTCCATCGTCTGCGATCTTGCGCTTCGATTTGCCATTGTTGTACTCCAATCCTAGATAGATCGATTTCAACATCATCCTTCCATCTTTTTCTGGGACGGCCCACTGATCTTCTCTGGTAATATCGTAGAATGCTCAAAATATCATAAGTTGAATGCATTTCAAACAGAAGTCTTACACAGAATAGGTGAAGGCGAAGGTGACTTGATGACGATGATAAAAAAGAAAAAACTTGAATATCTGGGGCATATAATGAGAGGCAGCAGATACTGGATACTGCTATTAATACACAACGGAAAGATCGACGGAAAAAGTGGAATTGGTAGGAAGAAATATTAATGGCTCCGAAACCTTCGTCAATGGACTGGCTTATCAGCAGATGAATTGTTACATGCCGCGCAAGATCGAGAAAGATATCGGAAAATTGTCATGGAAGCTACACATGCACGGTACTCATAGAAGAGGTATTCTTGTATTTACGTATAAATTCGTGTTCAGCGACTTCAAAAACCCTCCAGGTAACGAGTTTTAGCTAATTATAGACAACGAATTTTAAGAAAACTCCAGAGAAAGGCGTTGTATAATCCTTACTGGGCACCAGATACCCTGGAGGCTTTTGCAGTATTCATATTCGTGATCAGCGACCCCCCGAGTAACAAAACTGAAATCATTTGTATCGTGGACACAAATGAAGTTTTTCATTGCTTCATGATCCCGTACGGTCACAAAGTTTATAGAGATTATTACCAATCTAATGCCCAAAACCGTATTGAAATCCATATTTACTTTGAGGAAAATCGTTGGCCACGCCAATTTTTGTGCTTTATTCCCTGACTAATAATATTAAGTACTATTTTTACAGAGACCACAAAGTCCTTTTAGCGAGATTGTAACAGTATTTATTCAAAAATATGAATAATTAAGTTTAAGACACATTTTCTTTCTTGCGAATAAATAAAATAATTTGTAGAAAATTGATATCAATATATTTTGTTAATATATAGTAAAAATAATGAAAATTTTACTGTTTAAAATTTGTAGTGTTATGTCAATCAATAATTTAATAAATTAAACTTGTTAACTTTTTAATAAAAGCTTTTGACAATAATTATTAAATTGAAAATATTATTTGGCAGACAATATATATTTTTAAACTATTATAAAATAACAAATAAAAACTGGCTTACAATTTTATTTTATTTGATTTTATTTTATAGTCCTGCACCTGTTTTGAGATGGACGTTGAGAGGTGACTCATATTTTTTTGCAGAAATTTCGTGGAATTAACTCCTATAATAATGATTGGGTTATCCTCCCGCTCAAAAATGTCCGGAACATTGTTTAAATAATCAAAATGTAAAAAAATTAAGGAAAAATTCGATTATTTTCTTCGTTTTTTGATTATAACTTTCAAAGTATTCACTTTCGAGAAAAGTTGTACTCACATAAAAGTTGCGTAATTAAATTTCCTACCATAAAAAAACAAAAAACCATAAAAAAACAAGTATTTGCATTTTACGTTTTTCAACCATTTATGCTACACTTAGGCCCTTCATATTTTACCCAAAAAAACTATGTAATATAGTAAAACAATACTGTAAATTTCAATAATATCGGTGCAATAGATTTTGCAAAATAAATTTTGCAATCCAGCTTTCGCAAAAAGAATTAAAGAATTTTTCAAAATGTTGCAGGACTGAAAATAAAGCAGATAGCAAGTTGAAATTTGTTTTACGTATGGAAGAATACCGTACCTTTCATTTGCAATTTTTAAAATTAAAATCCATTAACTACCACGGCCTCAGGAATTTTTTTAAATAAACATTAATTTTTGGTGCTACGCGCAGGACAGCGGTGTTCGATTCACACAAGTTGATTTCCGCCAAAATTTCTTCCAATCTTTATCTAATATATTATTTTCTTACACTATATTTTGTTGTATTTTAATATTTTAATTCTAAAAAAATTAAACTAATTTGATTATTGTTTGTGAAATATTGTTTAAACACTTGCATATGTTTAAAAATAATAAACTTTTATTCTATAACTTAAAATATATGAACAAAGAAAGTTTTTGTCAAAAAAAAGTGTTATTTCAAAGGACAGAGCATGTGTTTTTATTTTGCAATAAACAAATTTATTTATTTATATCGAAATTAAACTAAAAATTAAAATTTGTCAATCATTAACAAAGGTCATTGGAATGCCCAATCAGAGCAAACTATCCGCTGTCCTGCGTGTAGCACCAAAAAAAATGTGTATTTAAAAAAAATTCCTGACGCCGTAGTGGTTAACCGATTTTAATTTTGCAAATTGCATATTGTAGCAAAACAATGAGTCACCGGCCGCAAGGCGTAAGCCGAGAAAAGTCTAGATCGAAGCACGCTATACGTGGAACCGATGCGCGGTTGTTGGAAGGTCACACGATAGTCGGAGAGCTGGCTTAGCCCGGAATGATCGAGAATAACGACTAGGATATATAAGGCATAATTTTTGTGAATAGAGTTTAGTCTTAAGCTAAAGTTTGTAAAGTAAACTTGTATAGATAAATAATAAAGTCGTAAATAAATACCCGAACGCTCGTTATTGTTACAATATGAAAGGTACGGTATTCTTCTATAAGTAAAAAAAATTAAACTTGCTGTCTGCTTTATATTCAGTCCTGCAAGATTTTGAAAAAATGAATTTTTTTTGCAAAAGCTGGATTGCAAAATTTATTTTGCAAAATCTATTCAACCGATCTTAATGAAATTCACAGTATTGGTTTCTTATATCATTGTCCTAAATTGAAGGTCCTAAGTGTAGCATAAATGGTTGAAAAACGTAAATTGCGAATACTTGTTTTTTTTATCGTTTTTTCGCAATTATTGCTATTTTGCAACGAGGTTGACAATTTTTAAAATTTGTAACGAATTTTATATTGTAGGAAATTTAATTGCGCAACTTTTATGTCAGTACAACTTTTCTCAGAAATGAATACTTTCAAAGTTATAATCAAAAAACGAAGAAAAAATTCGAATTTTTCCTTCATTTTTTGACATTTTGATTATTTAAACAATGTTCCGGACCTTTTTGAGTGGGAGGATAACTCAAATATTATTATATGAGTTATTTTCAAGCAATTTCTGCAAAAAAATATGAGTCGCCCCTCAACGTCCAAATGTACTAATATTTTTACAGATGCGCCCTGGTCTATTATACAAGTATTTTAAAATCAAAATTAGTCACATCGATCTGGTCGTTCATAAGTTGTTATAAAAATATATCATAAAAAATGTATTATGTATGTATTTTATGTAGGTATATTACTTTATACCGCAAAGTTACTGCATGCGTCTCGATTTGTCGAATGACGCTAAATAGGTTTTCGAGCCGGTACAAAAACATCATACCGAGAGATAAGTAGTATTCAGTTTAAAAGGCTAAGTACACCAATTATTACCTGTGCCGTATTTTATAATAGTTTTAACAAAATATTGTAAGTATAGAGAATTATGAATGAGAGCTCTAGCAGTAGTACAAAAGCAAAATAATGAAAATATTATTAAATTAATATGAAATATATATTATAAAATTAAAAATTAAATAAATAAATGATTATACAGAAAGTAAGTATAAGTTATAAGCACTGAATGTCCACAGCCTCAAAATTAATCACTGACGACAAAGTAAAATAGACTAATTTTAAATTTTTTTCGAGAGTAAACAATTTTCCAAATAATACACTAGCTCCCTCTTGCATTCGTATTCAAAGATACCGGAAATAACTAATTTGACATAACCATAGACATCTACCTAGACTGCGTGTTGCAATCTAAATGTTTCACCCGTGCGACAGAGAAAATCGTTTGTATTTAGGGTAGGCATCTCTTTATCTGGAAGAGCTAGGAGGAATAGAAAATACAAGCGATAAAAATTACACATGGGAATTCCATGAAGACACCTTAGAGAAAATAGAAAAAAAAAAGGAATTATACCATAAACACTTAAGTAAAAAATATCCACAAGACCTCCGGAAAAATAGAGATAAGAACAGAGAAGTTCGGGCCATTATAACAAAAGAAAAAATGAACAATGGGAAAGGTTATGGAGAAGTATATAGCAGAATATGGGAGGAACAAGAAGCTCAGAAGCCTGGAAAATTGTGAAATCATTACGAACTAACATCAAAGAGAAAACTTTTATACAATACATACAGGCATTGATTATAAATATTCCTCCTGTACTTATTAATCAATGATACAGGACGACGAGTGGGAATAGTACTATATCAATCTACTGATAGAACAAAGACCAGAATTCAGCATTGATGGAGACGAACAAAAAACAATGATCACAGAGGAAGAAGAAATAATAGTCATAACAGACAAAGAGATGAAACAAGCAATAAATTCATGAAGAACAATAAAGCTGGACTACCAGAAGGAATTGAGACGGAACTAATCAAATACGGAACAGAGGAATTAATAAGAATGATATGCCGAATCATGGAAAGAACAATAAATGGAGAGGATATCCCTAAAAAATGGAAGGAAGCCTACCTAATATTGATATATAAAAAGGGAACAGAAAAGAACGCGAAAACTACAAGGGAATATGCGTCACAGCTGCAATGGGAAGACTGTCAGGATCCTCAGGAACAAAATAGAGAAAAGTATAGAAGGTAAAATCGGTGAAGAGCAAGCAGGATTCACAGCAGGGAAACCATTTCTTTCTAATCGGAGGGTTTTATCAAATCGGCGGCAGCAATAACGTCACGTGGTCGATAAACTCAACGTCATTGGATAATCCCCGTCGATTAGAAATATATGCCTACCCTAAATACAAACACTTTTCTCTGGCGCACTGGGTAAAAGTTATAGATTGGAGCGCGCAGTCTAGGTATTATATGTCTATGGGCATAACTTTGAAAATATAACCTCAAAAAACTACTGACATCACAGTAGTTTTACGTATGTCAGTTCTATCTTAATTTGATGTCAGTGGGTAAAGCACGTAAACTGTAAACATCCAATGTAGGTCGTAAGGAAAACAAATGTCAACTTTCACTTTTTATTCTATTGAAAATTTTGTATTTCATCGCTTATCAATGAATATATTTATTTACAAACATACATCCTATGTACAATATTTAACTTATAATTAATACAATAATAAATTATAAAGTATCTCACTTGTAGATTTTAGAAGAAGAGTATTATTGTGATATAGATAGGTAGGTATTAAGAATTTACCACATGATTATTGGAATACGGGCTATAGTGTTGTAATAATCAAACAAAACTCACCATATAAAACTCACCATATATGTTGTTCCAAAATGGAATATGGAGCAATGTTATACATTATCATGTGATTTAAGAAGATTTCAACATTTTTGTGATTATTATACGGACAACAAAAATATCGTCACCTACGTATATCGTTTGAACACATTTTATTTCTCAAACAAAAAATTTAAATTAAAAATTAAGTTAAAGAAAGTAACAATTTCAGTTTACAATAGGCTAAATAGTTATGTACTATTTTTATTGGGAAATATTCACAATTTTAATTTAAAATACATTTACTTTGGCGTTTCGGTTTCTGAAGTAGAAAACGTCAAAGTAAATGTATTGTCCATTGAAATGTCAATCTTCATTTGTCATTGCTTTAATCCCAATGTTAATGGAACAACAGGTGGCATATATTTTCAACCAAGAGTACTACATAAGTATCAAAACCTGTGAGCTAAAGCTTAAGATGCATTAATGCTACTTTTTAATTCACAGAATCAACAAATACAAACATGGTATCATAGAAATGGTCTATGGCTGTCATAAAAATATGACACATTTTAAAAGTTGTAACTCTTGAGTTTATACAACAAATCGACGTCTATTTCATGTGAGCCTCAAGTAGATATTTAGCTCGCGTAGAACCTGAAAGTACGTTGCTGCAATTTTGATAGAACGGAGCATGGAAACAATTCAAATATTGGCTAGTTTAAAATGAACCATTTTTGTATTGTCTGTTAAATTTTGAGACTTATTCGGTACATAATTAACAAATACATGAATTTACACAAAGTGTTCTACAAAAATGTATAAATAATTTTAAATGCAATACTTGATTATTGTTCAAGGCGAATTCCAGCAGCAAAAATTGCAAAAAAGAATAGTCCTTTTTGCAATTTATTGACATGATTGCAAACACATATTTGTTGGCACCCTTTTTAATCGAAAGTAGTCATGACAGAGGCAATGTTTCTCGTTTGTAATCGAGTATAATATATTGATAGTCATGGAAATAGGCTGCAAAAAAAATCGAAGAGTGTTACCAAATAGTCCTTGCGTTTTTGAGATTAGGGTAAATTTTTCCATTTTTCAGTTTTTTCGCCATATCTTATATACTATTTAAATATAATATATAGTCAAAAGTAAAAAAAATCGAAAATTTTCCATTTTTTAAGATTTTTTTTGGTTTTATTTTATTTAGCAAATTTAATTCTCTACAAAAAATCTTATATTATTCGAAGCGAAACACAGTTTAGTTTTAATAACAACCTTGAAATCAGAGAAGCATTATTCAGTTTGCAAGTCATGGTTCAAAGAGGTCTTCTTTTTGTAGTGCCTATACGTTTCGGATGTTGGCGAGCATCATGGCAATCTCTTCTTTGCACATTGCTGCTCTGAACATATTTGTGGTTGTTGTGTTGAACCACTTATACGTACGAACCACGTAGATTTTTCAGCCAGGAAACCCTTCGTCTTCCTGGTCCTCGTTTTCTTCTACTTTTCCCTGATTAGTTGCAGCAGTTTATACCTCTCGCTGTTCCTCATGATGTGACCGAGGTATTTGATTTTTGCTGTTTTTATTGTGGTCAACAGCTCTTTTCAAAGAGGTAGGGATACAGAACAACCGGTATGTATGTGTTTTGTTGACTTAGAAAAAGCCCTTGACTGGCTCATCCAGGACAAATTGATAGGTGTCTTGCAACAGGTGGGAATTGATAACTAAGGTCTCCATATTATCAAAAGTTTGTATCGGCATCAATGTGCAAACATATGAATTGGTCAGAACACGACGAAAGCAGTGGAAGTACGACGCGCGACGTGGAGTGAGACAACGGTGTATTTAATCGCCTCTACTATTTAATATCTACTCCGAATTTATTTTCAAAGAAGCCTTACGTGGATGTAGGTATTAAAAACAACAGAATTAATGTCAACAATCTCAGATATTCTCAGATATCTTGGGCAGACTATTTTCGATATCTGTTTGCTAAAGATAACGATAACGAACCACCAACACCTGAAGTGACAACAAACGAAGAAACAAATATTGAAGAAGCAGATGTAACGGAAGCATTAAGGAAATTAAAAAATAGAAAATCACCAGGAGAGGACAGAATATCGAATGAACTCCTAAAGTATGGAGGACAAGACCTGACCAAACAATTATTAAAACTAATCCAAAAAATAATAGAACAAAATAGAATACCACAAGAATGGAGATCAAGCATCCTAATACCTCTCTTCAAAAAGGGAGAAAAATCGGACCCGGAGAATTACAGAGGAATTAATTTATTAAACACAACACGAAAATTAACGACCAAAGTGATAACAAACAAACTGAATAAAATTATGACATTAGCAGAAGAACAACAAGGTTTTAGGTCGGGAAGATCATGCACCGACGCTATATTTATAATGAGGCAGATTCAAGAAAAATCGTTAGAATACAACAAACCGGCATACTTATGTTTCGTGGCCCTTAAGAAGGCATTCGACAGGGTCAAATTAAAGGACGTTATCCATTTATTGTACGCAAGAGAGGTACCTCTAGGAATAATTAAAACGATCGAAAATATCTACCAGAACAACACAATAAAAGTAAAAGTAGATGATGAATTAACTGACCCAACTGAAGCTGGAAATGAGATAAGACAGGGAGATTCCCTGAGTCCTCTGTTGTTCAACCTGATCATGGACGAAATAATAAAAAAAGTAAGAACAAAAAAAGGATACCAAACGGGAGAAAAACAACTTAAAATAATCTGCTATGCAGACGACGCAATACTAATCTCTCAAAGTGAAGATGATTTACAACGTATGCTGCACGAATTTAGTATAACCGCTAGAAAATTTAACATGTTAATTTCCCCAAAAAATACTAAATGCATGGTTATAACAGCAGATCTAATAAGGTGTAAATTAGAGCTGGAGGGTCAAATAATAGAACAAGTCATGGAGTTTAAATATCTAGGCATCACACTATGCAGCTACGGAAAGCTCGAAACAGAAGTGGAAGATCAGGTGAATAAAGCAAACAGAGCCGCAGGTTGCCTGAATGAAACAATATGGAGAAATAAAAACATCGGAAAAGAAGTGAAAGCCAGAATTTACAAAACAGTCATCAGACCAATAATGACATACGCGGCAGAAACACGACCTGATACAGAAAGGACAAAAAGAATGCTAGAAACAGCAGAGATGAAAACATTGCGAAAAATCGATGGTAAGACGATGTGGGATAGAGCTAGAAGTTCAGATATACGAAGGAGATGCAAGGTGGACAACATTAATAACTGGGTGAAAAGCAGAAGAGTAGAATGGAACGACCACATAAGCCGAATGACAACAAATAGAGTAGTAAGGACGGCGAGAGACGGTTCCCCAATAGGAAGACGATCAGTGGGAAGACCACGAAAAAGATGGACTGACAACTTACTGGAGGCACATTGAAAAACAGACAGAGTAATGTCTATATAAAAAAAAAGAAGAAGAAGAAGAAGAAGAATCTCAGATATGCAGACGATACGGTACTGATGAATGAAAAAGAGTTACGAGCAACGGCTTATAACAGGGAGAACAAAATATGTGTTGAATATGCGCTGAAACATATAAACAATGAAATAAGAAAACGCATTGAAAAAAGCCGCATTTACGTAGGCAGAATTGCATAATTACGTAGAAATACAAATGAGCAACCTCATTTGCGTTTAAAAAAAATCACCGTGGTTATAATATTTATTATTTCAGAATTTTATGTTTCTGATTTATATCTATTTATTCTTGATTCACCTTGAATTCGCGACAACAATAAATCAAGTATTGTTTTATACAAATTACCAAGAAACAGAGAATGTATAATAATTCTAATGTTGTTCGCACGATACTGCTACATAAAAAATGTAATTAAAAAACCAGTAATTACCTGTACAACGTTAAATAATATATTAAAAACACCTTTTATATGCAAATGCGTTAATATTAGAAAAACATGCAACAATGTATTGCTTTTAGATGTATAATTGATTGTCCATATCGACACAGAAAACTCTTAGATGCGTGTTTTATAAACTTTCTTTATTTCTCTTTAAAAAATCTGATTTGGGTTCATATTAATACATTGTTGTTTATTATAAGTAGTTATATTCGCGAATATTTATGAAAATATGTTTAAGGGTGATAAATACACGAAACTTTTCATTTTAGGCATTTTAAAACAATGGAATTTTCCTCAATGTTTGGAGAGCTGAATGCTCCTCAAAAAATAATTTTGTAACAACATAGACTACTATAGTATTTTTATTCTATAAACATTATATACTATAATAGTCAAAACATTAGAATGTGACTTTTCATCATGGCCACGTTAATGTCATTACTTGTCAGATATTTTTCTTTGTTTTTGTTTACTATAAAAATAATATCTATAATTCTTTATTCTAATTAATGGTGTCAATCGGATTTCATCAATTGCCGAAATATATTAATCATATGCCAAAATATTTGTTAATGTTAACGAAAATAATGATATTCCATAACATCAACTCTAGAATTGAAATTTGTGTAGCACAGCTAAAATACGACACCAACACGAAACTGCCCGATCTCGTATAAGTGTCCACATGGTATTTTAATAAAAAAAAACGTAATCGCGATTACAATTGAGAATTTTAGAATTATATTAATTAAATAACCAAAAACATTTACTATTATCAATATTATAAATTTTCTAAAACAATTATTTAAGTTCAATATTCCAAAAAATAATAATTTTAGTTAAATATTTTAGACATTCTTACACTACTTCACTACTCAACATTCAATTCAACCACAAATGACAGTTCAGTGTTGCTGGTTGCGGTCAATTATGCTGTGAGCTGTGAAATAATCTATTTTAATGATTATACCTACACTATGATAATATTGTTGCTAATTAATATATTTCGGCAAGTAATCCAAACCAATTGACATCATTAATTAGAATAAATAATTAAAGATATTATTTTTGTAGTAAACAAAAACAAAGAAAAATATCTCTGACAAGTAATGACATAAACGTGGCCATGATGAAAAGTCACATTCTAATGTTTTGACAGTGCTCATACGTCAAAATATACTTGCTTTTGTAGTAAAAACACTATACGCTGTGAGCTGGTACCTAGAGGGGATATTTAAAAATTCGCGAGCGCCAGTAGTGGCAAGTTTGTAAACGTTTACCGGAAATTTGACATAAATGTCAAAGTGATTAATTTAAAAATAAAATTAAAAAACTTTAATTATAAAAAATAATAGTTGGTCAAAGCTGTGGTATATATTTTTACCTTAAATATACTTACGTTTTAAATACTGAACTTAAGTTTTTTTAATGTTCCGTAATATGTATTTATAAATTAATCAATTAATCTTAGTGCCATCTACACGATAATTGTGAAATTATCCGAAGTAAGAAATTCATATTTTATCAATAGAACGTCAAAATGATTAGCAAAATCTTAAAAAAAATCGATTACAATTTAATTACTTTATTGCGTTGTAAATATTAAGCGATAACAATTAAATAATAAATTTAAAAATTACCGGTGAAAGTTGAATTAGTAACCGCTAGGAGCGACACCAGCGAAGCTCAGAGCGTATAGCTGTAATGCTACACTCCAGTAAATGATCTTCTACATCCTGCAACGTCGTCTAGAAAACGTCATAAGTCGTCAAATAGCACCTGAGCAGGCTGGATTTGTAAAGAGAAAGGAAGAAAAAAGAGGCAGAGGTACTAGAGAATAAATTCTTAATGTAACATACATCACAGAAAAAGCTAGAGAATATCAGATCCCGATATTTATGTTTTGTTGATTATACAAAGGTCTTTGGTAATGTTAGATGGGACAAACTATGGAACATACTGACCACAGTGGTTATATCTAAACACTTGACTTACCTTACCTTATTAGAAAACTGGTATCAAGATAACCTGGCATATATTCCAATGGAGGGATGCTTATCTGACAAATGCACTTTGGAGAAGGGAGTACGCTAAGGATGCGTTTTATCCCCCTTCTTATTTAACATCTATACATCGTTCATAATGCACAGAATTTTGTATGGTTAGGAGTCAACCTAGGAGGTGTCAAGATATATAATTTGCGTTTCGCAGGCTCCAGAAGAAATTATGAAAAAAGTTGAGGTAGAAAGTGCTAAGTCTGGACTCATGGTTAACTGCAACAAAACCAAAATCATAGTTATTGATGGCCAACAACACTTGCCAACAAACCCGAACTATTGCGGGGTAGATTCTCTATGATATATCTTGGAGGTTAAGTTAACAACACAAGACACAGGCAGTTGTAAACCCGAAATTCGCAGACGCATAAAACTAGCAAGAACATCCAGGACTGAACTAAACGAGGTATGACGTGATCGTCACATTACTATGAGAAACAAGAAGAGACTCGTTTTAATTCTGATCTTTTCCATATTATACTATGCATGCGAGGTATGGACAGTCAAAGAATCAGACCACGCATAGACGCTTTTGAAATATGGACATGGATCAACTGCTTCGAATTCCATGAATGTCTCGTTTCTTGATGAAATCAAACCCAATCGACATATCTCTAGTACAGTTCAACCTCGAATTATGACCAAAGAACTTTATATCCATCGAAGCGATCACAAAATGGAGCGGTTGCTAGTCCAAGGAAGGTCCAAGGAAGTCAACGCCAAAGCAGCAGTTCTCCACAGCGAGGGGCAGGCATTACAAAAAAAGCTTCTCAACAAACAGTATACTGAGGCAGTACATATAACAGATAACTGCGACTAGTAGAGAAATATCATTAATCAAACTATCAGAGCTGCTGAAGCTCAATGGTGAACCACAACACATCTGCTAAGATGTTAATGACTATGATGATGATGATGAAGAGCGAATTTCAAAATATCTTACCGTCGAGTCATATTTTCGTTACAGTTTTCATTTTCAACAACTGAAAACCAAGGAGCCGTTTACAAAATAATAAGGGTTCACGTTAGAGTACACTAACAAATCATTCTGTACAATATGCTTAACCTCTTAAGGTGATACAGTAGCGATCAACAGGTAGCCAAAACGCTTTCAAAGATTGCGGCTGTAATTTTGAATATTTTTTCGAGATATTTGGCTTTGGCACACGTATTCGTAATATAATAAAGAATGGCGGTACAGAGCCCAATTTGAAAAATATATTAATATGTGGAAATTACTCTGTAATTAAATACAAAATTAAAAAAACGAGCCTGTACCGCCATTAAGAAGAACAAAAAAATACACTTTCTTTAAATAAACTTTTTTATCCGATGGCTAGATTTTCTGTCATTTTGGAACTACTAAAATTTTTTATTTCATTAGTAGGCTATTGGGACCGTGCAAGTTCGGCAAAGCGACCTCTATTTCTACGCTCTGTACTTTTATTCGCACTTTTAATTATATTGGCCAATTATATTAGTCCTGGTTGCTGGATAATTGTCAAGACCATAGTCCAAAAAAATAATAAGAAGAAAAAAATAAGATGCAGGTTATGTTTAGCAAACGTAAACAATTGTATGTAGTAAATAAAATCCGTTATTAAAATGCAGTATTGCAAGCAAAATACAATTAATTAAATTTACCTTTATATAATAATTGCATATCATATCAATATTGTGGAGCAATATATAATTTTTCTAAGTCAATGACAGAAGGTATGAAATATACGTCAATTTGACAATTTCAATTGACAATATGAATTATTTAAGATAGTTGCAATATTTCTCCGCGACTCGCGCACGGTCGTTTCTCGTTTCCCTTTCCAAGTACTTGCACACCGCGAATTGATTATATTCAAAATAAGATAGCTAAAAGGAACTACAACGTTAACGAGGTTTTATTATTTGATATAGTCAATGGACATCTATATATGAAAAAACCGCGGAGTGCTACCATTTAAAGGGGTGCGTTTTTGAGAAATGGGTGAATTAGTCCCTGGGCGGTTACATTAGGGTGAGTTCTATGCACTTTTGGTACAAATACGTCTACATAAAAATTGTTCCTGGTTAAATTTCCTATCTAAATATAACTTTTTAAAGTCAAAGATACTTTTTTTTATAAAAATATATTCAAAAGAAAAAGCACAAACAAACCCAAAAGAAAGAAATTTTGTTTTTTGTCCCATAACTTTTGTCCACGGGGATATAGGTATAGACATTGCTTCACAGAAAAAAAACTTATACATTTTCTCTTTAAAATGATGTTTGGTATAGGTCATTAGGATTTACAGTTTTCGAAATATGATTTTTTAAATTTCGCCACTCACAGCAATTTTGGGCAATTTTCCTTGTTATTTCGCGAATATTGTTCTGTAACTTTTTTCTACGTAACTTTAGGTATATGCAATGGTACACGTAATAGGAATAGAAATCAATTACCTTTAAAATGGTCTACTGTATAACGTTGTACGACTTTTTTTAAAGAGATTATGGTTTTTCAAGGTTTTATACTTTTAACGATTTTTTTTATAATATAATATAAAAATAAAACAAATTTTTTTTTTTTTGTTTAGCTAATGCCTCGACAACTAATGGCCATTGGCATGGTAGGTACGGTAATTTTGAACAGTTAGGTACCTAGTGTCATGTGTAGTGTGTGTGTTGAGTAAGTGCCTTGTTACTTTGCAAAGTCGACGTCATTGTTTTTGCAAAGAGACGCTAATTGTATCCGAACGTCTGCGGTCCCTCCGGTGAGTACCGATCCCACAAGGACAGAAACTATATTCATTTTTTTTTCTGTCCTTGTGGGATCGGTACTCACCGGAGGGACCGCAGACGTTCGGATACAATTAGCGTCTCTTATTATATGATATATTATATATTATATAACACTTAATATAAAAAAATATTAATTTTTACATTTTTTACGATTATTTTTGAAATTTCTCATTATAACTTTTTTTTTCTTGTACATGAATATACTATCTATATATTGCGCAACAAAGAGGGCTTACTTTCTGTTCTTTAAAATGGTGTAGGTATCATCTATATTTAAATACATAATGGAAACCGAGTGATTCTTTGATATTTTTTTACCTGTATTATTTAAAATTATTTCTTTTACAAGAATTACATAAACATTAGTCTTAACAAACATCACTTTAGTTAAAGTTATTTAAATGTTGACATTTAAAAAATTTTCAAAATCAAAGTCCATCTCTTCGTTAGCATTAGCTTCAATATCTTCCTCTGACACCTCAGTTATCTTAAACTTCCCACAATTAGCACCCATGTACATGCACCCTTTGCAGAATATTGAACAACTAATCCCTATCTTCCTACAACCGCATTTTTTTGTACATCCTTTGGTACATTTACATGCTATTTTTTTAAGCAAAGCTTGTGGTGCAGGAGCTTTGACAGTAAATATTGGAATTAATCCATATTTTCAAGTTTGCCCGGCCGAGTCAAGTGGATCCAAAGCATTACCTATACAAAATAAGATTCAATCATAACACACAATCACATAAAAAAGTTATAATGAGGAATTTAAAAAATAATCCTAAAATTAAAAATCGTTGCAAGTACTAAAAGCATATCTTATTCAAAAATAACCCTAGAATTTTTTATAATACACTATTTTAAAGTAAACAGAATAAGCTTTATTTTAAAAAATAATTTAAAAAATAATTGTAAAAAATATAAAAACTCATTAAAAGTCTTGAAAAAGATAACCTCTTTAAAAGAAGTCGTACAACATTATACAGTAGACCATTTTAAAGGTAATTGATTTCTATTCCTCTTGCATGTACCATTGCATATCCCTAAAGTTACGTAGAAAAAAGTTATAGAACAACATTTGCGAAATAACAAGGAAAATTGTCCAAAATTGCTGTGAGTGGCGAAATTTGAAAAATCATATTTCGAAAAGTGTAGATCCTAATGACCTCTAAAAAACATCATTTTAAAGAGAAAATATGTAAGTTTTTTTTCTGTGAAGCAATGTCTATACCTATATCCCCGTGGACAAAAGTTATGGGACAAAAAACAAAATTTCTTTCTTTTGGGTTTCTTTGTGCTTTTTCTTTTGAATATATTTTTGTAAAAAAAAGTATCTTTGACTTAAAAAAGTTATATTTAGATACTACATTTAACCAGGAACAATTTTTATGAAGACGTGTTTGTACCAAAAGTGCATAGAACTCACCCTAATGTAACCTGTGCCCAGGGACTAATTCACCCATTTCTCAAAAACGCACCCCTTTAAATGGTAGCACTCCGCGGTTTTTTCATATAGAGAGATTAATTGACCATATGAAATAATAAAACCCCGTTAACGTTGTAGTTCCTTTCTATAGTACATAATCAATAGCCTATAGTAGTTCCAAAATGACACAAAATCTAGGCATCGGATAAAAAAGTTTATTTGAAGAAAGTGTATTTTTTTGTTCTTCTTAATGGCGGTACGGGCTCGTTTTTTTAATATTGTATTTAATTACAGAGTAATTTCCACATATTAATATATTTTTCAAATTCGGCTCTGTACCGCCATTCTTTATTATATTACGAATACGTGTGCCAAATATCTCGAAAAAATATTCAAAATTATAGCCGCAATCTTGGAACGCGTTTTGGTTACCTGTTGATCGCTACTGTATCACCTTAAAGTATCATTCTACAGAATCGCAAACAATATTAAGTACAAAGTAAGTTATCAATCGAAGTAGCACAGAAAACGACAATAAATATCGTCTCCATACCACCAGATTGACAGCAGGTGGAATACTTTCTTTGGTTACAACCTCCTGAGATTTTCAAAATTTATAAATCAAACCGGATGCCGAGGAAATTAATTGATATTTATTGTCGTTTTCTGTGCTACTTCGATTGATAACTTACTTTGTTTTTCGGTTGATGGCTCTAGTTCATCCGTGACATTTCTTTCTTTGCAATTCGGAAAGGCCCAAAGTGTGATACGTGGAGAAATCGGAGAGAAGAGGATATGGGACTACTGACGAGGGGGAAAAACCTCCGAAACCAGTATAGACTCTTCCTGCACTCCCCGATTTAACCAGAGTATTATGCAGCTGCTGCATTTTCGTGTTGCAAAGAAATTGAGAATGTTTATACATTTTTAATTCATTTACTCTTTTGTAGGAGTATTATAACTAAACGAAGTGTACTAATGCCCGTAGTATCCTAGTTGGCAATTTGCGATTTTGAAAGTTGTATACCATGGGAGGCTTACATCTGACGATGGATCGAATAGCTGTCGACGATGATGATGATGATGATATTAGTTATAGTGCACCTCTAATCGAACCCCTATAGGCCTATTACATAAAAAGTTTAGTGTATTTATACTTGTTTGATAACCAAAACCGTTTTAAAGCAAAATACTTGTGTCGATTTCTACGAGCTTCGTTTTTTATTACAAACAAAAGCAAACGTACATACCCTGGTATACTCTGGTATCAACGATAACATATACATAATATCGAGAAGGTTTAAAAATCTTGAGGTAAATCCACAAACAAATCACTATATGTATAAATCTAAGGTGATGACATGAAAAATATTTTTGGTTGATATACGCGCTCTTTCGAATTATCGGCTAGAGAGTAGAGAAATATATTTATTTTGATTTAGAGCGAACCCACCAACACTTAAAGCATATTTTTTTTATTCTGATGAGCTGAACAACTACTGTTTTAAATCTTATTTGAGCAAGAATTGGTTTAACGAAAGTGGCAAGATTTTTTTTGAATTAATTTTATATTTAGTAGTTTTTAGTACTTTTTTCAACAAATTTTGTTCAGAAATAAAATATTTTTGTTCTTTAATGTGACTTGAAATATCTCTTTGCTTTGCCAAGAGCGAACAACAAGGACATTAACATTAGATAATTAAAAACAAAAAATTAAAAAAACTACGAGATTGCACTAGCAATACGGCAAGACAAAAATCTAGTTATAACGAATACTTGATATAAGTACTGTCCAGGAGGATTTACACATGGATGATGCCTTTAGACGGACATCAGGGTATTACAAGGAATCAAATAGATTACGTGGCAATTACTAGAAGATACAGGAATGCTATTACTAAGGTTTCTGCATTTCTTAGAGGAGACATAGAATCCTACCACAATCCCTTGTTACATATATTAAACTAAGGCTCGCTACAGCCAAAAGAAAAAGCCAGAAGGCATCAATAAACATTGATCAATTTGAGAAAACTCAAAAAAACGATACAACAGAAGCATTAGAGATTGAGGCAAAAATCTTTTTTTTTCTAAGAAATTGATAAATATCTAATAAAAACTAATATGTAGGAAATTGCAAGGGCTTTCAAAACTTATTTGACCATCATTGTCGTTAAAAAATGCTGTGGTGATTCTTATTCTGGTTTAGGGTTGAAAGTAAAATAATCCAAAATACTAACAAAATGTGTCCACCTTTAATTAAAAATTGACCTGTCTCTGACCTTTTCAAAAATGCTATCGTAGATCCTGAAAGTACTTGTTTCGTTTTAGTCCGATCACCCTGTATAATAAATACCTGTTATATAATAATCAATGAAAAGATAGTTATTGAATGAGTCCGAAGCAAGCAGATATACCGGGTGTCCACTTATATTTTCCCCCATTTGAACTGCCTATAACTTCTAAACGGCTCAAGATAGAAATATGCGGTTTTCGCTGAAATGTTTTATTTTAGTAAAAGTTTTGTCTGAATGGATTTAATTTTTTATATCGCTTTCAAATACGAAAAGAAAATTGGCGGATTTTTGAAAAAAACGTTGTCGACTTTTTTTTAATGGAACACCCAGTATATTTTTTTGTAAATTGAAAGAAAGGTCATTCACCTATCCAGCGATGTAAAGTTTTTCAAAATCGGTTGGCAAATCACTGAGTAATTAATTTTTAAGATGAGCGGTGCAACGTGGATATCACATACCTAAATAACATACTTAACTGATATTATGTATGTGATTTCCACAATGCATCTCTCATTTTAAAAATTAATTGCTCAGTCATTTGACAACCGATTTTAAAAAATTTTATATCGTTGGATAAGTAAATAACTGTTTTTCAAGTTTTTGGGTAAATGACCATTTTTTATATCACTTTTAAATAAAAAATGGTGGATTTTTGAATAAAAAAACGCTGTTGACTTTTTTTATTGAAACACCCAGTACATATTTTTGTAGCTTGAAAAAACGGTCATTTACCTATCCAGCGAAATAAAATTTGTAAAAATCGGTTGTCAAATGACTGAGAAAATAATTTTTAAAATGAGAGTTGCAATGTGGAAATCACATAAAATAATATCATTTTGCTTAGTTATGTTATTTAGGTATATGATATCCACGTTGCACCGCTCATCTTAAAAATTAATTACTCAGTGATTTGCCAACCGATTTTGAAAAACTTTACATCGCTGGATAGGTGAATGACCTTTCTTTCAATTTACAGAAAAATATACTGGGTGTTCCATTAAAAAAAAGTCAACAACGTTTTTTTTCAAAAATCCGCCATTTTTCTTTTCGTATTTGAAAGCGATATAAAAAATTCAATCCATTCAGACAAAACTTTTACTAAAATGAAATATTTCAGCGAAAACCGCATATTTCTATCTTTAACCGTTCAGAAGTTATAGGCAGTTAAAATGGGGAAAATATAAGTGGACACCCGGTATAAAACAATTATTAGGACATTTTAAATTGTAGAATCAAGGAACTAAGTCATAAAATATTTATACAGTCGGAGCCCTGCGCATAATTCAGTCAATCAGTGTCCAGCTACATTTCAAGACTCTTTAACTAATTCATATCAATTATAGTAAATTACTAACGATGTTCTGAATGACGGGCGTTGACTTACTTCGAATCCTGCGGATTGAAAATTTATACCCGGTAAATAATCTATAAGTTTTCCTGTAACCCCTAAGCAATTTCCAAGAAGTATGATTCAATACAATAAGGGGACTGCTCCATATAAACCACTTATTTCATAAATTTTCAATGTGTTTGGACAGCTCAGTCGAAATTAATTTTTTAAATTCAATTAGGAGCATTGGGTATCAATTCTGTGCATAAATAATAACACTTACAAAAATGAACTTTTTATGTAATACCACACGTTTTTATTATTTATAGGATACAATATAAAAAAAAGTATTATGAAAACAATTATTTTTCAAATCAAAATGACAAATTTCAAAATAAAAGGGATTTCCGATACCGGGAATCGAACCCGAGCCTCCTGGGTGAAAGCTAGGTATCTTAGTCACGAGACCATGGCCCTGATTCTAATTCAAATTTCGACTGAAAACAAGTAGCAATCAATATGGCGACGTTAAAATGCGACTGTGCGAGCCTTGTGGGTTTTAGTTGAACTAACGAAATGATAAAAAGCGACTTATCGAAATTAATAGCGACTAGCGACTCCAAAAAAGTGGTTGACATTATAATTTCGAGTCGAAATTATTGTGACACGGACATGAATGAATGGCCGAAAGCGAGGTTAGGTTGAGTTTAGGAGATGTGTTTTGTTTGTTTCTTGCAATGAAAACTATAGCAAAAGGTATTAATGTGGCTGGGTTTTATGGAAATTTGCTGGTTTTGGAGGAATTAGATAGAATAGTATTAAATTAGAAATATAATAATTGAGAATGTTCACAACGTTTATTATCAACTCAATGAAAGATGTAAGGTAATAATCTGGAAAAGTTAGTATAAAACAAGGAAAATTATATACCACCTATTTTATTGCTGGACATGCTGGAATCAAATCTTAAGATTTCATATATTAGTAATATAGCTATGCAAAGTCCTCAGAAAGTGTGCTATTTGGTTTATAAACAAATTACCGCTCCGAAATCTTTTTTCAATTATTGCTCTGTAACTCAGAAGATTTTAACGTTAAACCTAAAACAATCACATACATTTTTTTCGATTTTCTTCGGCGAAAATTTTCGTCGGAAAATTCGGGTTTTCCAAACAAAATCTTTAATTTTCAACTAAAATTTTAGGGAAGTAATTATTTATCAATAATTAAATAACTTGGTGACATAAATCTTTTTTGTTATGAGTGTCTTGAAGATATGAAAATTTGTATGTACAAAGAGGACCGGAATAAAAAGGTAACGGTTCAAAGATTGAAATCCTGTTGTTTATAACTCTGTCGCAAATGCCGGTCAAATTTGACCGGTTATACCTGGAACCACTCAATTCGATTTTTTTTCTTCGAAGAAGCCGTGCCCTTTTCAACAGCGTTAACTTAATTTAATTTAATCTGATATTTTCTGAGGGGTTCCATTAATTTGTTTATAAACCAAAAAATTGTTTCTTTATAACATTCCTGAGACCGCTCAAATAGTCAAATTTCAATTCTGTAAAGTACGTTGAATAGGTATAGTGTTTTTTTTTTATACGAAAATCATAGTTATTTTGGTGTATCATAATCTTTCTGGTTATTATTTCGACCGAAATTTTTTAATTAACATTTTAATTATTGCTAAACTATTGGTTAGATTGTCGCCGGCCTCCTGATATATAATCTACTATAAAAAATCTTTCATGTCACCAATTTATTTAATTATTGATAAATAATTAGTTTCCTAAAATTTTAATTGAAAATTGCAGATTTTTTTGGGAAATTCGGATTTTCCGAGTAAAATTTTTGTTGAAGGAAATCGGAAAAAAATAACTTTGTGCAGAACTAAATTACGGAGAATTTTTTTTGGTTTAAAGGAAAAATCTTAGGGAGTTACAGAGCACTAATTGACAAAAAAAAGAAGATTTACTAGTGCTAATTTGTTTATAAATAAAATAACACACTTTCTGCGGACTTGTCATACCCCATATTACTAATATATTATGCAATCTTAAGATTCGATTTTAGCAATCAAATAGCTGGTAAATAACTTTTCCCAAAATGACATTTTTTCGATAATTTGCCCAGACTATCAACAAACGTTGCGGTGGTTGCATAGTCAATAAATCCAATAAACAGGAGGACCAACCCAAATTCTGAGCAGTGTCAGAATGATAACGTTAATATCCCCAGTTGGAACTAATATCGAAATGAATAAGAGTCGCTATAAATTGCGACTGTCATGGAGGACTCGAAATTAAATTGCGACATCGAAATGAATTAGAATCAGGCCCCATATTGGATGTTAGGTATGGAGATAAATACTTGGCATATAAGTTTTAGTGCAACAGTATTAAAATAACTATGATTTTTTGGAATAATAAAACTCAATGCACCCATGTAAAAGCTGTTGAATATTGCATTGTCATCGAGATCTGAGCTATTCTGAAAATTTCAGATATCTATCTAGTCGGGAAGTATGTTTAAAATCGATTACAAGATTTTCCCGGACAAAGTGACAAAGAGACAAAGAACAAGTGAAGTATATAAAAAAGTTTTTAAACATAAATGCAAATCTTGCAACTTTCCTTAATATACAGAGCGCGAACATCAAGTCGTGTTAAATTAGTGTCTATCTAGTTTGCCAAGATTCATGAGTGTAATAGTAGGTACATATAAACTTCGACAAAGCCAAACAATAATCATATGTATACCCGAAGTACGCAGAAGTGAGACAATATATGTTAAGTGGACTAGTTCATATGAATAAAAAAATATCAGATTTCAATATAAAGGTAAAGCCCCGTTAACATGAGTAGTAAATCCCGAGCAAGAGCGTACACAAATCTTTTAAGAGCAGCAGTGTGCAAAGTGCAGGTTGCCATGATGGTCGCTCACATCCGAAACGGATAGCCACTACAAGAAAAAGAAGAGCCACACTCATGGTTACACGAATCTTATTAACTTCACGACTGTGGTCATGTCTCGTTCACGGCTAATATTTATCAGTAACTTCACAAAATAAAAAAAATTACTAACATGAGAGAAGCTTTATCTGCCAAACTGAAATTGCAAATAACATTTCGATATTTAGCTAGTGGAGACTCTTTGAAAAGTTTAGAATATTTATTTAGAAATGTATAAAATCATTTTCAATTTCTTTGCAATCCGAAAACGCAGCAGCATTATACCTACTCTAGTTAAATTGGAGAGTACAGGAAGAGTCTATACCCGTTTCGGGGATTTTTTTCCTCTCGTCAGTAGTCCCATATTCTCTTCTCTCTAATTTAACCAAGTACTTCGCTTTGGGCCCTTCCGAATTGCAAAGAAATAAATGCCGCGGATATCCTAGAGACATCTACCGAGAAACAAAATAAGTTATCAATCAAGTAGCACAGAAAACGACAAAAAATATCGTTCCCATACCACCAGATTGACAACAGGTGGAACTTTCTCTGGTTACTACCTCCCGTGATTTTCAAAAATCATAAATCATACGAGTGCCGAGACGAAATTAAGATGAGGGAATTTTGAATAATTCACGTCCCATCTAAAGAAAGTTCCACCTGTTGTCAATCTGGTGGTATGGGAACGATATTTATTGTCGTTTTCTGTGCTATTTGATTGATAACTTATTTTGTTTCTCGGTAGATGTCTCTAGGATATATCTGCGGCATTTCTTTCTTTGCAATTCGGAAGGGCTCAAAGCAAAGTACCTGGTTAAATTGGAGACAAGAGGATAGGGGACTACTAACGAGGGGAAAAATCCCCGAAACGGGTATACTCTTCCTGCACTCTCCAATTTAACTAGAGTATAATGCTGCTGCGCTTTCGATTTGATTTTTATTTCATTTTCTCTTTTGTGGAGTACTAAGGAATCTTTCTCGTTGGAACTTTTACCACGCTGAGCAGATGGGACGTGAATTATTCAAAATTCCCTCATCTTAATTTCGCCTCGGCACCCGTATGATTTATAATTTTTGAAAGTCACGGGCGGTAGTAACCAGAGAAAGTTCCACCTGTTGTCAATCTGGTGCTATGGAAACGATATTCTATTGTCGTTTTCTGTGCTACTTGATTGATAACTTATTTTGATTGATAACTTATATTATTTATTTAGAGTCCCGAAATTAACCATAGATAGATAGATAGATAGATAGATAGATAGATAGATAGATAGATAGATAGATAGATAGATAGATAGATAGATAGATAGATAGATAGATAGATAGATAGATAGATTTAAAGAGTTGGCCTTTTGACCTATTCCTCTGCGAACTTTTCAGATATATTGTAGTCCTCTAGTCCTACATTAGATTCTCTAGCCTGACCCTTTTTAAAAGGTCTAATAGCTTCGAGACTGATCCTTACATGCAGCTATTTGCCTGTGGATTTTCTTGTCCCAGAGCAAAGAACCGCACATTTGCCAGACTGTCACATTGACATGGAATGTGCTCTGTTTCTTCTTCCAGGTGATAGAATCTGCACAGGTTATCATCTGACAATCCCATTAGCTTAAAGTGCCTATTCAGCTTACACTGCCCTGTTAGCAGACCTACTATGGCTTTGACTGTTTTCCTGTCTTTGCTTATTAGGTCTGTCGTAAATGTTGGCGAATGTTTTGTGATGAACTGTTTCGCCTGTCTTTGTTGTGGTGAATTCCTCCACCATTCCAAAGATTTGTGAGCTACCCACTTTTTTGTAGTCCGTCTTGTTACTGCCTTTGTGATGCCGCAGGATTCCGGTCCAACGAACGGCATTGATGAGCCTTGTTTGGTCATTTTATCTGCTTTTTCATTGCCAAATCAACCATAAGTAGATTTATATGAGAATTTTGGTGTATTACATACCTCTATATTCTCAGTTTTATCTTCATCAGCCACTGCATTGTTTTTCGTTGAATGGCCTTCACTCTTATTCGTATTTTCGCTGTCTTTCCTTTGGTTTACATGATTAAAAGCTCCACCATGTTTTTGTAGTAAGTGGGCGTACACGTTGGAGGTATTTACTGCTGTTTTTAAAACTTTGGAGCAAAAATTGCAGCAAGATTCATCTTTATTAAGTTTAAAATGTACTCTGAAGAAATCTTTAAGGAGGCTTTGGATGACAGACAAGAGGGAGTAAGGCTAGGCGGAGAAGTAATCAACAATATTAGATACGCTGACGATACAGTCATTCTTGCTGAAAATCTACAAGATCTTTAGACACTACTAAATCTAGTCAGTGAAGCAAGTTATCGGAGAGGCCTTAAAAGCAACATTTCAAAAACAAAGTGGATGGTAGTTGGAAAGATTAATGTAGATCAGGGTCAGCTTTCTCTTGATGGAGAGGAGTTAGAATGGGTGAATCATTTCAAGTACCTTGGCAGCTGGTTAAATGTAAATTGTGACTCTGATGAAGAGATAACAACTAGAATCGAAATATCACGGAAAGCTTTGATGACCTGGAAACCAGTTTTATGTAAGAGAAACCTGTCAATGAATATTCGAAAGAAGGTCTTGAAATGTTATGTGTGATCTATCTTATTGTATGGTTGTGAGACATGGACGTTAAAAACCACAATGCTAAACAAAACAGAAGCATTCGAATTGTGGTGCTATCGATGAAACCTAAAGATATCGTGGGTTTCGCACACTTCCAATGAAGATGTTCTTCAAATGATGAACTCAGAACGTCTGCTCATAAGCATCATAAAGAGGAGAAAAACAATACTTCGGCCATATAGTTCGAGGACCTAAATACCATCTGCTTCGCCTTATAATACAAGAAAAAGTGGAGGGAAAGAGATGGATTGGTCGAAAGAAACTTTCATGGCTGCGTAATATTAGACAATGGTGTGGCTGCACAGTAGAAGAATTATTTCGCGCAGCAGCCGATAGAGAGAGGTTTCAGGAAATTGTAAGCATGATGACACGGCACCTGAAGAAGAAGAAGTTTAAAATGCAACCAAACATTGCTTTTGGATGGTGTTATTATTCTTTATGGTTTTATTAACTACAACACGATATTCACACCACTCCTAAATACCTAATAATAAACGAAATAAAGATAGGAAAGGAAACTCAATACTTGTGATTAAATACAATGATTAAAGATCATCCTCTTACGCACGTTTCACTCTTTTCAGCTCTTCAGAGAGGCCTATGGTCTGCTCTGCTGAACTAAAAAGAAAACGAACTGTCTCACTAAGCAAAATTATAAACAATAATTTGCTTCTAGACGCTGTAGCGACATCTAATTAAAACGATTCGAAGTTTTAGACCGAAAAATCTAAAGACTTCTACTGGAACCAAGTTCTAGTGACAACCCTAACTCCTGCCTTCTAAAATTTGCAAGTGGAGATATAATTTGAAGTGGAGTTTCCCCTTGATCTTGCTCTGCTTATTACAGACTACACACTACATGATCTAAAGATCAAACAAGTTTGATCTTCTCACGCTCATGATTATTTTGATTCGTGAAAAGAATTTACTCTTTAAAAGTAATTTTAATACAAATTTGTCCTGGTAGAAGGTATATTAGTTTAAAAAGCCCCTATAGGGCTACAAACGTAAAAACGAAACGAATTCGCTCTGTAACAAGAGCATCACCAGGGTTACAAGCACATGGTGAGCCACCCAAAAATACAAAGGTAAAAATAGACTAAAAGTCTTATATACCTATGTGTAAACATCGTAAAATCTAACTAAAGGATGGATATAAATCCTATGGATATGGCCTTAGGACAACATATGCCTCCCACACGTGGTAAGTGGGTTACTAGGTAACAATTAATTAGGTCATTATGTTAAAATAGGTGAAAGACGACGGTCGTCTTTTAACATATACGAGTATGGTTTGTTCAACAGTAAATGGTTTGAATTCAATTAGTGCGGTCGTAAATATTATTAAATTTATCTGACCTGGCCCATTGTTAAGACCCACCCGGAGCGATAAGCCACCGAGGTAGACAGAGTTGGTCTTTTGCAATTAACACTGACTAGACGGTACTCCCATAATAAAGCCTAAAATAAATTTTACCTGGAACCGGACCTTTTATACTATTATCGGTTAATCCGGGCTGTTTATAGTGGTAACTAATTGAATTTAACCATTTACTGTTTTAACATACCATACCTATAATACTTTTAGTCTATTTTTAAAAGGTTTTTACCTTTGTATTTTTGGGTGGCTCACCATGTTCTTGTAACACTGATGATGCTCTTGTTACAGAGCGAAAACGTTTTGTTTTTGTGTTTGTAGCCCTATAGGGGCTCTTTAAACTAATACATATACATATCCCTCTTACCAGGACAAATTTTTGATTAAATTTACTTGTAATTAATGGTATACAGCCAACTACAGGAATTTCTTCCTTGTGGAAATTTACTCTTTGTACTTCACGAATGTAATAGTTTACACGAAGCGTAGCTCACAGAAGCGTGGGTCACGTTCGTGATTCACTACCCATGTTAACGGGGCTTAACTTGAAAGCCACCATCAACAAATTGCTCAGATTTGTCCCTTCGTTTTGAGAAATCGATGTCAAATGGCTCCTAAAAATAATTAAATTTTTATTGCTAAGTATTTATTACCTCGTTTCCCTATTTTAAAGACTTGATGTAACTATTGTCTCCTTTCTCTGTACTTTCTCATAAGTATAAATCATTCAATCTGAATGAATAACCCAAATATAAATAAACCTATTTTGAAAAGTCATTAAATTTTTAGTCCCATCACCATATTTTTTGATCACAAGCCATTGGTAATAATTATTCAGATTCTTATCGATATAAGTAAGGATAAGAACGATAAATAAGATTTTGTATTGTATCTTTGGTAAGTTTCAAGACTGCCGTACAGATTTTGATTTAATGAACAATAATATATAGTCTCAAATTGGATAGCTACATAAATCAGTGCCAGAAAAAAGAAACGAAACATTTTCAATAAATATAAATTTATATATTTTTAACAATCGTAGAGATCTCTCTAGGCCAGCGATACTCAACCTTTTTCTTTTCTGGGCCACATATTGCCACAGCTTGCGGGCCGCAATTAAGATGAAGTAGTATACAAGGTGTTTCATTGGGAAACGGAAATACTTGAATGGTGAATAGAGGTAAATGAGGCGGTTCTAGATATACTAAATTTATTGCTCCACCGACTTTAAAACCGAGTTACAGGGTGTTTTATCGATTTTGCCCATTTCTTTCTGGACCCATAACTTTATAACCACCTTGTATATTTGGTACACATATGTCACATTTAGAACCCAAACACACCCAACTACTAATCAGAAGAAAAATCTAGGTTCGGATTAAACAAAATTATAAATCCATTGTGACCATGAAACAACATCCTGTATATTGAAATTTTCAAAACCCATTTGCACATTTGGAAAGAGCTTTAATGGAGCTTCCATTTATTGCGCAGACAAATCAATGACTTTAATTTTGAAATTGTGTCGAAATTTTTAAGAACTCGAATTTTCAAAATAAAAATTTCGATACAATTTCAAAATTAATGTCATTAAATTATCTGCGCAAAAAATTGAAGCGAGCAATTAAACTTAGTTTTTTGTGCTCTTTTCAACTGTGCAAACGAATTTTGAAAATTTTAATATAGAGGTTGTTGTTTCAAGTTCACAATTATTTTAAATTTTTTTTTGTTAATCTGGACCAGAATTTTTCTTGTGATTACTAAATGGGTCGTTGCAATGTAGTAAATAAGTATTGATTATTTTTAAAATGAGTATTTGTTCATTAAATTTAATAATTTATTATTAAAAGTTAATAGAAGAACCTTGCTTTTAAATCAGAGTTCTTAAAAATGTCAATATAATTTAAAACTAAAGTCAATAAATTGTCTGCCTCACGCACAAAGACGCCTCAAACACATCGGTACACTACCAAATAATTTGAAAAACACGTGAAATTTGACAAATAATTTGATAACAGGGCCCTTTAGTTAGCCTTCGGGCCGCATAAAAAAGGCTAGAGGGCCGCATGCGGGCCCGCGGGTCGCATGTTGAGTATCACTGCTCTAGGATGTTCTTCTTCTTCCTGGATCTCGCTTTCCAAATATTTTTCCTTGCAGGCTATCTTCTAGGAGGGCATGTCTGGATTCATTTCGCATAATGTCTCCCAAGATATGAGATTTAATAGTGGACTTTCCAGATTTGATGGTGGTCAATATATCTTGGTTTTTCTTCGTTCTCCTGAGGACTTTATCAGATCATCCTGGCAATCTACATCTTATCTGCAGCAGAGCGGAAAAACTACACAGATGTTGGTCGAGATTTGATGGTGGTTAGTACCTCTTGGTTTTTCTTCTTTCTTAAGAGGACCTCATAATTTGTGAATGACTACATCTCAAATGCTCCCAATATTCTGCACATATCTTCGTTCAAGGTCCACGATTCAACACCATAAAAAGAACAGAGAAGACGTAGCATCGCAGCATTCTTACTTTTATGCCAAGAAAGAGATTGTGGCTCTTGAAGACGGCCCCCATCCGGTTGAAGGTGGATCTAGCATTTCCTATGACTCTTATCTCTTTGTTGTTGGTCCATTTTTCATTTATTAGGGTGCCGAGATAGTTGTGCGCATTCTACTGGGGTTTAGCTAACGTAGAGTTGACCTTCTGTTATGTTTTTCTTGCTAATGATCACAAGAAGTCTTCTTTACCTTTATATTGAGTCCGTATTGTCGACTGTAATACGTGATTTTTAAGGACTTTTAAGGACTTCTAGGTTGTCAGCAGATACTTTGGTGTCATCTGCATATCTGATGTTATTTAACAGGAACCCGTTTAGTGGAATACCTTTTTCAGTTTCATGCAAAGCTTCGATGGATATTTTTTCAGAGTAGAGATTGAAGATTAGAGGTGGCAAAATACAGCCTTGCGTCACTCCACGCATGATTTTCATTTATTCGGTGTGTTCACTTTCAACTCTAATCCCAGTAACGGTTTCTAATTATTTGCAGATCTTGGTTGTTAATTCCTACCTCTTTTAGTATTTGCATCATCTTCGTGTGCTGTACTCGATCAAAAGCTTTCTCGTCATGCGTATACGTCGCAATTGACGCCTCTGCAGCTCTGTAATAAGACTTGTATTGTATATTTGAGTATCTTTGTGATTATTGCTATTGATAAGATTAAGTACCTATAGCAGATGTGCAGCTGTGGGTAATTTTGGATCACTATTTATATAACTGCTAAACTGCATGTGCCATTATTGCAGCATGTATTTCCTGTATGACATGTGTATGTCCATTTCTTAGACTTCCAACTCTGTATAACGCTATTCCATTGACAATTTTAATGAATATGTCAAAATCAATAAAATATATTAAAAATTTTAACTTTTCGTTGTTTTCATAATTCATACTAAGATAATAATAACTCCTGTGTTTTTGTAGCTTGTTTATCTACCACCTTGAACCATCTTGAACATACATTATACATAACCAATTCAGTATTTCTTTGCGTATTTTATTTGTTCGTCCACAATTGTTTTCCATTACTTCTATTTTCGTTGAAAGCATATTTAAAGTTTTATTCAATCAATTCAATGGTAAATTATGATACCTTTGTTTAAAATTTCTTATTTAAGACAATGATTTATGTAGTTAACATACTACAACTTATAATACAATTTAAATTTAAAATGTACAAAAACAAAATATATAAACATATATTATATAAATACAAATACGAACTAATGACGTCCACTAGGCAACACTGTGAGCTACATAAATCCATAATCTCTTCCACCACCGTTACCGATTAATACCATAATAACCCTTGAGAGGGCTGAGAGGACACCTTAACGGTGTCTAATAATCAAGTACTTGATGAGATGATACCCTTTACTCACAGTATGGCGTAGATTAACTAAAAGTTCTTCATAAATTTTAAGCATATAACATAATCACAACCAGAATATCTTTTTGAGACCGTTAGGTACATGTGTACGAAAAGAAAAATGTTTTTAGATACTCACGCTTCTTTAGTGGTTAACTCTTTCTGGTAGGCTATGGGACTTTGGATGGCTTTGAGGAAGTCCCTCTGTTTTTGAAGGGTGTCGTGGATAGTGATCAACCATTGCTCTTGCAAATCTACCGTTCCTGCTTGCAGGACGAAACCCAAACAACGGCTGGGATCCGTCGATTCTAATATAAAACAGTCTTCTTTTGTGTTTAAGGACATTTTGTTGACCTAAAACATACAATAGCTCATAACATACAATAGCAATATCAACAAATGTAAGATGGCAAAAGTTATTTAACTGGCGGCCATTTTGACAGTTGTCAAGTGATTTATATTAAGTTTGGTTTGGCATTTCAGCATGGACAGACTGACGCGTAAACAACGCTTCTAAATTGTGCAAATTTATTTTGAACATCATGGTTCTGCTCATACCACAGCATAATGATATCAATTATCAAGAAAGTAGACAAACAAGACCCCAAGAATTATAGAGGTATAAATCTACTGAACACCGCACTTAAGCTAACCACAAAAGCCCTAATCAACAAAATCAATAAACTAACAACTTTATCAGATGAACAACAAGGATTCAGATCCGGAGACAGATCACAGAAAAGGCCGTCGAGTACAATAAACCAGCATATCTATGTTTTATAGACCTGACAAAGGCTTTCGATCGCATCCAAGTCGAATACGTTTTACACTTACTGTAGAGAAGAAACATACCAATCAATATTATACAAACCATCGAAAACATCTACTTCCATAATCGAATACAGGCAAAGATAAATGGAAAACTAACACAGTTTATACCAGGAGTCAGACACGGTGACTAGTTAAGCTCACTTCTCTTCAATATAATAATGGACGAAATAACAGAAGCAGTACGTAAAGGTCATGGTTACAGAATGGGGAACAAAGAAATCCAAATATTATGTTATGCAGACGACGTCGCATTATTCGCCGAGACAGAAGACGATCTCCAAAGATTAACACACATATTCAATACAACAGCTAAGATATTATAATATCAGCAAAAAAAAACCAAATGTATGACAACATCTAAATACCCACTACGATGTAAAATCGAAATTGATGGAAAAATAATAAAGCAGGAAGCAAGATTTAGTTAGATATCTGGGAATAGATATAACCAGTTACGGAGATGTTGAAGAGGAAGTACGACAACAAAGCTTAAAAGCAAGTACACCTAAGACAAGACACAAAAACAAGAATCTATAAAGCAGCAATTAGACCAATATTGACATACACGGCGGAGACAAGACACATCTAAAACGAGACGATTACTAGAAACAACAGAAATGAAAATACTTCGAAGAATATCAGGGAAAAGTTTGTTGCATAGGAAGAGAAGCGAAAACAGGAGTGGAACGAACACATTAGTAGAATAGCAGAGGATAGGATAGTACGAATAGCACGAGATAAGTCACCAAATGGACGAAGTATTGGCAGACCAAGAAAAAGATGGTGCGATAATTTAAACAATTTAGGAGGCTAATATTGAAGAAGAAACAGGCTTTAAAGCCTACATACAAGAAGGAAGAAGAATATGGTTCTGCTCGAAATACGTATCGCGAACTACGTCCATTTTATGGTCAAAATGATCGTCCATCAGAGCAATTAATTCGATTAACCATAGAACGTTTTCGCACCAAGTTATAATATACCAAGATAATACGCATCCAAAGACGTTGCAGACCTCATGGATTTTCACAAAAGCTATGACCTTGTAAATAACACTTAAACTTGGCATAACTCATAGCTCTTGGCAAAATTCATTACCTCTACAGTGCGTACAGAAGTTGTTGCTGCTGTAGACCGTAGTATAGAGGAAGACCCGAATCAGTCTATCCGCCATCGTACACAGCAGTTGGATATGTGTCCATCCACATTATGGAAGATTTTGCGGAAAGATCTTGGTTTGCGTGCTTACAAAATCAAACTCGTGCAAAAATTGAAGTTACATACATGATCACCAAGCAAGACGTAGATTCAGCAAATGTGCCCAAAACGAGATGGCCGTTGATCTTGACTTTCATAAGCGAATTTTGTTTAGCGATGAAGCTCGCTTTTGGTTAAATGGCTACGACAACAAACAAAATACCATATTTGGAGTGAAGGTAATCCTCAAGTTAATGTTGAAACATAATTACATCCAGGAAAGCTAACTGTTTGGTGTGCTGTATGTCTTGGTGGAATCATTGGTCCGTACTTCTTCAAAAACGATGCTGGTTAGAACGTTAGTCAATGGTGACCGCTATAGAGCAATGACTACTGACTCTTTCATTCCTCAACTAAACATCCATGATGTGAAGAAGCTGCGCGTTGCGGTTTCAACAAGACATCGCAACATATCACACAGTTCGTACCAACCACAATTGATGTATTAAAGAAAATGTTTGACAATTTTAAATATGAAGAAGAATCAGTTTCGTTTGAAGGACATCATCAGGATTTTTCACTAATTCAACTAGAAGAACGTCCACCCCCTGTATAAATTTAAACAATGTGCAAAGCTCTCCCCATCTACCTTATTTTATTACAACCAAGACACACCTCAATGTTTTGATCGATTCTAGAGGATCTGAGGATCTGACACCATAATTTCTCCAAATATTTCAACCAATAGCACATATACATATCTGGCTAATTGGCTTAGTTCCAGCGCCATAAAACAAAACTCACACACACACACATATATAGTATTGGAAATTTTTTTTCGGAATTTGGGAACTTTCAATACAATAAGTTAGATTCTTGATTTGCAATTAACCAGTGTAAATTTCAAGACAACGTCGCGATGTTTCATATTTAATTCATTTGTTCGACTGCACCGAACTGAGATCTCTGATTTGCAATTAACCAGTGTAAATTTCAATATAACGTCGCGATGTTTTAAAGTTAATTCATTTGTTCAACTGTAATTGTAATCCCTTTACCGCTGGCTATCGCACAAACTATGCAATCCGATCGGGCACCTCAGTTCAGTGCAGTCGAACAAATGAATTATTAAAAATATGAAGCATCGCGACGTAAATCAAGAATATAACTTATTGCATTGGAAGTTCCTATGTTCAGAAAAAATATTTCCAATACTGTATATGAAAAACCCTTTCTATAGTAACATCTATGAAAGTAACGAAAAAATTTCATTTATATATTAAAACATCTTTATTTAGTGAATACGGAATTTTGAATCTTTTTGACGCTCATATGGTAGATTGGAGATTGAATTGGATCGAAATTCTATTACGCAGTGCAGATTTACAAATATTTGGTGTAATATTACATTATAGTACACGAACTCTGACCTTTAATGAACCCAGAATCAGAATACATTTTGAAACCTTATATCGCAATAACTATTCCAGTCAATGTAATAGACGGTGACGTTGTTGCCTCCTCTCAGGTTAAGTAAGTTAACACTACCGCAGTGGACACACGTCGCTGAGAACGGTTTAATTAATAATGTACATCATAATGTAGAATTACCCTATCATTACCCTATCCGACGAAATTCAATGACTCTGTTAAGAGTCCAAAGAGTCGAATATTACGAAACATCAAATGGCACTATGAAGTTTCTTGAATGGCAGGTTCGCCCAATCCATTTAAATGACGAAGAGAAAAAAATATCAATTATGATCATACTATACACATCCTAGTTTTACAGGTAAAACTTTTGGGCTAAAACAGCACAGGTAGCAAAAAACGTTAATTTTGGGCTCCAATGGTTTTTGTACAGAACATTTCACGGCGACGCGATGAAGTAAAAACGTTTTTGTTAACAACTGATGGATTCGACCGTTACTTGATGGAAGTTCATTTTATCTAATAATAAAACACTGAAAATACAGATAAATAACTGAAAAATACAGATATAATTCTGAATGACCAACTCGAGACAAACAGCTCCCCACTCCTCAACCTCTTCAGTTGAAGACTTAAAAAGGCAAACACATTGTAAACTATATCACTTGAGAAAGGCACTCTGCCGAAACAGCTGTAGTCACTTAGTTATAATAAATTCTGTGGAAGTTTTTGTTAACGTTTAAATGATTTACTCAATGGTATATGTTTTTCGTATATGGAAACACAGAAGACCAAAGCAACAAATAATAGCAAACACTTAAACAAATAACAAGATGAGAAAATAACCATGTAGCTCTATCTGAAGAATCCATGAAGTTCAAATAGCAAGAAGGCGGGACGACACAAAAAACGGGTGGGAAGGGCCCAAACTCTCGAGCGCCGAGTCGTCGAACTGGACTCAAGTTCAGAGTGAGGTCAAGCAAAAGCAAAGTGATAATAATATGTCAATTAAGATGATAGCAGGATTATGGCGCCTCACGCTCTCTTGCCTAATTAAGTGAAGTATTTCATGTGGAAGTCCTAGTACCCACGTACCAGGAATCTTGTAATACATGGGTACATGTACAAGACTCTCATGTGACAAGCATGTTGGCTTTCGTTGACTCTATAGCGCATCAGCATACTACCGGGGGGTGGAGGATGGTCGGGACCTATATACTCGGATCAATTCTCCTCACCTCAATGAATTGTAACATCTATTTGACATTTTCTAAGGGGTGCTTCTAGCGTGTTTCTCACAGGCTGGACTCGATTCTATTGCTTGCATGAATATACCGTTGGAAAAACGACTACGTGGTGTTAACACATTTCTCGCTATGAATATACATATAATAAAACCTACTAGAAACTATGAAAAATCAAGAAAGAACAAAATGGTACACACTTAATCAAAAAACTTTCTTCTCGTTTTTTTATATTCAGATTACAGAAAAATACTTACTTGAATATGAGCTTTGTAAATATATTGCGGACTAGTGAACTGCGTCTTCTTTCCTACCACTTCAGAAAAAATAATACTTTGTTCGAAGAAAAATACATGCAAATCCTTGTTTTTGCCTATGATTGGATTCGATCCAGGTAGATCGGAAACTGTTAACATTCCGTGCAGAAGCAGAGTTCCCTGTGCAGTAATTTTACCCTAAAAATGTATAATACATAATTAAATATAGTACGAAGTTCAAAAATAGCTTAGAATCAGTATATATTGGTATAAAACCAGTAATTCTTGATTGTTTTCTCATTCTTTCTAACTGTGTGTGTAATAGATTTACGATTATCTTATTTTTATTTTAGTCCATCGACCGCTGTATGGGAGACATTGGTCCAAGTTTTACCTGATTAAAAATAATCAATACTAAGCATATTCATGCAGTGCTCTCCGAATCTGTCAAAAATTTGTCCCGCTTTTGTATAAGAGCAATTATAAGTTTGTAGTGCCCTCTTTGTGTAAACCAGTAAGCTTTAGAAGTTTTGGCATCGTTTTCTTGGTGTACCCTGACACTCCTGGGTTGCCACATCCCCACATATCTACATTAAGGATCTGCGTGATAATAACTTGGATAGACAATAGTGTATATAAACATTCGAATGACTTGTATTAACTATATAGTAAGTATTGGGACCGTGCTAGTTCGGAAAAGCGACACCTGGTTTCATAGCTCAGCAACATTTTTCACACTTTTAATTATATTGACCAATTATATTAGTCCTGGTTGCTGGATAATTGTCAAGGCCATAGCCCAAAAAAATTACAAGAAGAAAAAGTGAAATTTAGGTTATGACATTAAAAGGTAAACAATTATTGTATGTAGTAAATTAAATTGATTATTAAAATGCAGCACTACAAGCAAAATCCAATTGATTAAATTTACTTTTATATAATACTTCTTCCACATCTTCCAAAAATATGTTTGTGTGTTTTCTTTATTATTATCATATATTTGTTTTTTTATATTCATTTTTAGTTTTATATTCATTTTTTCGCAGAAGCTATTTGTCATTTTTAGCAATAGTTGCAGTTCTTAGAAGAGCTTGCTATGGTGTCATCTGCATATAATATGCTGTTAGTGAAAGTGGAATCTGTAGAACTGACCACTACTTGTTATGAGCTAAAATGTATATATTCCAAGACGGATAACTATCACGCAAATAGAAGCAACCAGAGAGAAATAGGAAATAGTTTCGTAAAAAATCAGAAATATAACCTGGAAAGTCTTTTAAATGAACATAAAGTACTTGTACCAGAAACGCCTAGATGAGTACCTACTTGAAGTGGTTTGAAAAATGTTTTTTGAAGAAAGTTATAATGTAAAAGAAAGTATACACAAAGCAGTGCAGGAACATTAGGCATTAAACAACGGCAAAAAGCAATACAGAGCAAGTCAGATGAAGTCGAAGGACTAATAAAAGAAAGAAAGAGCACTATCTGAAGTGGTTAAATACACAATCAGTTGAATAAAACAAGGCTAAACAGGTACTAAGAAATAAAATAAATCAGCTAAAAAAAGAGATGTCTGATACAAAATGTCAGGAAATAGATGGATATATTACTGGAAGAACACTACAAAATCTGTTAACTGAAATAAGACTACAATGTTAGAAAGAGCTATTAGCAAACTAAAAATAAAAACGGAAGATCATGCGGATCAGAGGATATGTACCCAGAATTACTAAAAAGCGGCACAAAGAAACTGATAACATCTTTAACAATAATGTTTAACAAATGTCTGAATGGACAGGAACAAGAGGTTCCTAATCAATGGAAAGTGCCATACATATTGTCCATCTAAAAAAAGGCATGATTGAAGACTGTCAGAATTATAGGGGCGTGTCACTGTCAAATCTACACAAATTAAGACGTGGTATGGGATTTTTATACAGGATTCGTTGTAGTTCTTCATAAGCTTACGTTATTTCCTATTTTCTTCCTTGTTTTACCTGTGCATAAAGGTGAGAAATTTGATCCTGGATTTTCGGCCCCAGAGTCGCAACCCAAAGTACTGTTTTAAAGTCGGCGAAATAGTACAAGCGATATATTATTCGACGCGTCATAATATACTTCCGGTTTTTATATCACTCCCGATTATAAAGTTGTAACCGGAAGTGCCACCTTATAGTCGCATATATGTAATATATCAATCGACGCGTACTGAAAAGTCGAGCTCGAATATTTTGTTCCGGTTAAAAAGTTGTGACTGGAAGTTTGACAAAAATGACTAAAAATTAGTGATATTAGTATATCAATCGACGCAAAGTTACACGAAGAAATCAAATATCGACTTCCGTTTCTATTTCCTGCCACATTGGATGAAAACCTAGGACTTACGAGATCCAATTGTTTGTTTGCAATAGAAAGTCGTAAACAATAAATATGTAAAGATACCTAAACTGTGGGCCGAAATAAAAGAGTGCATTTTTTAGTTGAAAATATCTTTTTTGTTTTTTGGGCGATTTAATTTCTTTTTGCAGGGATAATAGACTAACATGTCCTCAACATGACTGCAAATTTGGAAGGAAAAATTACGTAAAGGGTCGGATTTATAAAAAAACTTATGTAACGGTGCATTTGAGATCGTTGCAAATAAAAACTGTCTTAGCTAAAATTGAACTGATATGTTCTTTTGGTAGGCTAACTATCCAGAACACTTCAGCAAAAAGGAAATTTTTCAAAATTACCGTATTTCCAAAATATCATTTTTTTATTAAATTAGGAAAATATAACATTTTAACAAATAACACATTTATGAAAGCAGGTTAATAATTTTAAAACTTTGACTAAAATATTGTAAATGTGGCCACCATTATTGTTTACCACTTCTTGAAGTCGTCTGCGCCATAAATTGATAGCCCCATTTATTATACCCTGTTCAAAATTGTTCCAAACAAACTGCATTCTTTCTTTGAGCTCTTCGATGATTTCAAATTGTTGTCCGTCATACAAATTTTGTTCGAAAATTACACAAATTGAATAGTCAACCGGATTTAATTCTGGGCTATTAGGTGGCCACATCTCTGCTCAATATAGTCCGGACTTACTAAGTAAAATATACATATTTTAGCGTTTGAGAAATCCTTAAGACATTTAACAAAAATTACTGCTAATATGAAGCAAAAACGATGGAAAAAATGTAATTTATTGTTAAGAGGGTTTCGTTCTGGTGAACATATTAGAAAAGTACTCGAATAAGATTTCCTAATTTAAGTAAATGATAATATTTTACAAATTTGGGATTTTTAAAATTTTATGGCGAAGGTGTGTTCTGAACATTACTTAAATAAAAAAATGATATTTTGCGAATCCGGTAATTCCGAGAAATTTGCTTTTCACTGAAGTTTTCTGGATAGTTAACCTGCCAAAAGAGCATATTAGTTCAATTTTAGCTAAGACAGTTTTCATTTACAACGAGCTCAAATGCACCGTTACATAAGTTTTTTTATAAGTCCGACCCTGTACATTATTTTTGCTTCCAAATCTGCAGTCATGTTGAGGACATGTTAGGCAATTAGCCCTGCAACAAGAAATTAAATCGTCCAAGAAATAAAAAAGTTATTTTCAACTAAAAAATGTACTCCTCTATTTCGGCCCACAGTGTATATAAAAATGCTTACCTCAAATCCCTGTAGTCTTCCAACATCCATCATATCATTAGCAGTCTTCGGTACGATCACCATTATGTTGTATGCTGCCCTAAGTGGTTCAATCTCCGCCGTTATTCCCGCCCTTTCAGTATATTTCAAAATATCCTTAAGCATCAATTGGTATTTCATGATTCTTTGCACTGGCTTGATTAACAAATCACAAAGTTGCAACTTATGTCCTAATTTTACCCGTAAATCTTCGAAATAGGTCTCTAGGTATTCGGAAACTATATATTCGGATACATGTTTGTTCTTACAATAGATAACGTACATTTGTAATTTGCGTTCATAACGTTTGAAAAGCGAAGCTAGTTCAATGGGATTTTCTACGGCTTGTTTTAGGGATTTTAAGAAAAAGCTAAAACAAAAAGATATATTATAATTTAGTTAGTTACAGTAAAAGTGTTACACTATGTATGAATTTGCTCTATGGTATGTATGTATCTATATATTTCTCTTGAACTAATAGGCATGTCTTGCTATGATAGTATACAATAATTACTTAATATTGAAATCCTCAATCGACTCTAAATGGGAAAAAGTTACAAATATTCAAATAAAAATAGACTGTTTTGTTTTGACAATTCGAGTCTCTTGTCATCCTCTGACAGGTGTTTATAGCTTTACCCATTATCAAAGAGACTTTGCAAGAAGACTGAATTGAATCAAAACGCACCGAGTGGTTGATTAATATATTTAAATATTCTATCAAAGTATGTGTTTAGCGTCCTCTAACTGTGAACCTAAGGCACATCCATGCCATCGGTCGATGCTAGGACTCTATTTCACTAAAGCATCAGCAGCTTACTCATGTAAACCGCTATCATTTTGTACTCTGCACCAGAGCCGGATTTAAGGCAGTGGGGGCCCCTGGGCAGAATTGGTGTGGGGCCCTACATCCTGCCATTAAAAAAATTGTTATAACTATGGTACCTACATAGTCAACTACAGGGTTTTCCCTTTTAGAAATTAAAAAAAAATACTATTCTAACTGGGAAATAAGCCACAATTTAACTTGAAAAATTATTTTTTTTTCTTTTCCGTCACCTCAACGTTTGAAAACGCATCATTCACATTCTTTTCTTTTATCAGTCGGTACATTTGAAGCTCTTTACTTGCCTATTATTGATGATGAGCCAACCTCCTATTTAAATGAATTGAAAAATTCTACAAATTATACCAGTTCGACACCTAGGTGTTCAACTAAATCATTGTTGTACGAGTCGGTAAGCTTCAGTGAGTGAGCTTCAATTTCATTGGGAGTTAAATTTTCCAAATGGTGTAAAAATACAAAATTGGAATGAATGGATTCATATGTAGAAAGCCTCTGAGTTAAAGACGAAATGAAGTGATCTATAATAGCGATAAAATTTTGAGTCCTAAATTTCTCTGATTTTGTCATTTAAGTCTCTAGAGATGTTCCATAATCCAGTGGAGTCAGTCGAATATTCCTTAAAAGAACATAAATTCGTTAAGTGATCTAAGTGCCGCCACTCCTGAATTAAGGTCAATATTTGGATATTGGAAACTACGTATTGTGCTGTTTGTCCTCTCTAAGATTTCATTCCAAAATATTGCAAATATTCCTGTTTCCTGTAAACACATTCGATTATACAAACCATTCTCATTGTTACGAGTTTTAAATTGTTTCTCATCGTCTTCTAAAATTTTGGATTATGCTCCTTTAATCTGATTATAACGTATAACTCGTGCTTCTGCGGGGTCACTTCTAGTTGACCATCTAGTAGTATTTACTCCTTTAGGAACAATAATATTTCTGCCACGGTCGGCGTTGCTGTCGCTTAAAGACGCAGCTTTTAAATATTCGATTAAAAAGTTGTATCTATATGTAGAGGAAGTGAACAATACATATAGTTCATATAGTGCTTCTAAAAAAAATCAAAGAATGCTATGGCAGCAGGACAACACTGTTGCAGCTTTTGGAACTAAATTTAGAGAGTGGCGGCACACGGAATCCACAACGCCAAGATATTATGTTATCTAATTTCAGCCTGAACACCATAATATTTTCCACTCATAACTGACGCGTTGTCGTAGGACTGTCTCATGCAGTTTTTCAAATCGTTATCATCTTGAAAGAGAAGAATTAGAGAATTAAATATATCTTCTGCTTTATGATCGTGATTTCGCAAAAATACATTTTCAACAGGAGAGAAACCTTCCATGTAACGAAATATCAGAGTTAATTGATTGCCAAAAATTATTATATGTGAATAATGTGCAGCTTTTTTTAAGTTTCGGGCTTTGTAGGGATTTGTCCCCGGAATGTGGGGGCCCCGGGCAGCTGCCCAGCCTGCCACCCCTTAAATCCGGCTCTGCTCTGCACCGAGTATAGCGTGAAAACAAATAAAAATAGACGGTTTCGTTTTGATTCAATTCGAGTCTTGCGATCCTCTGATACGTGTTTCTAGATTTACCAGTTATCAAAGAGGCTTTGCAAGAAGACTAAATAGAATCAAAACGCACCGACTGGTTGCTAAATATATTTCAATCTAACATTAAGGGCCGGTATTTCAATAGCTACTTAAGCTTTTGCTTAGCTAAGCCTGTGTCAACAGTTAAGGAGAAGCTTAAGCTGGGTGCCGTATTTCCATCATTCTCTTAACTAAACTGATGCTCAGCTGTAAAGTTAATTGGTTTGGTACCTCTGAAGACGTCAAAGTGCCAGAGCTAATTGTTCTGAGGTAAAAACCACTACTGTTGACATTTAATTTTATCTCGTCATCTGTAACAATGTTTTTTTACTTCACTTAATTTTGTGTACATGGTACATGAGTTTTTAGTTTATTGTCTATATTTTCTCTAGTTATATTTTTATTGTTATTTTGCATAAGCAATAGATCCGTCTTTGTAATTTTGTTTATTGGATATATTCCTTAAAATGTCAAATTGGAATGTAAGTTTATTTTTGTAAAATAAATATACCTACCAAGCATTGTAGAAATAAACAATTTTCGTGTGCCTACACCTTCCAAAAGTAGTAAGAATATTAATATTCGTTATTACGATTAATAAATTAATAGATATTATTTAATAATCCAATAATAACGTTATTACTTAAAAGTTGGTTTTCAAAACAACTCTATAATTAATAATCTATAGAAATAACCTCAAAAAACAGAAAACAAATTTTAAGCAAAGGCTTAAACCAACTCCCGCGCGAGCTTAAAATTATTTGGTTTAAGCCTAGGCTTAAGCCTCAAATTGAAGTGGAAATACAGGCATCTAAGCTTAAGCAAAGGCTTAAAGTAAGCTTTGGCTTAAGTGAGGTTGGAAATACCGGCCCATACTCTACCAACAAATGACTTTAGCAAAATAAATATTTAAATATATTTACCAGACACGACAGTTTCTTGTCCTTGACATTTCATATTATGAAAAAGCTAGATTTCATTAAATTACGTGGTCACGCGTGTTTTTATCCAATAGTTTATCAATGGTAATTATGGAATATCTATCAGCAACCGGTGGCATCCCGCGAATAAAGACGCATATTAATTACAGATACCATAATATTATAAAATACCTATATAGATGCTCTTTATTACCTAAAGGAGAAGGAGAATGGAACAAAATGCAAACTTTTGAGCATGACAAAATTTTCTGTGTTTTAACTGTATTCATTTTTTTCAAATCCTGAGAAAACTATAGTATATTGTACAACAAGAGAGAAAAAAGACATATTTCTCACGAGCGCAGAAGTTTGTTGAAGAAATCAAGCGAGAGAGAAATATGGCATTTTCTCTTGTGTTGGACACTGTACTTTTTCTATGGATGCGTTTTTGTCAAGAATTTGAAATAAACAATGGACTAAAACAGGGAGATGCCCTTTCACCACAACTCTTCAATTTAGCTCTGGAGCACATAATCAGAAGTGCAAGAATCGAAAAACCCAATACAGTATTTCATCGAGAAGGACCAAACTTACTACTGGCATTTGCAGACGATATCGATCTAATAGGTAACACACGATTAAGGATGAAGGAAACTTTCGTGAGGTTCGAGAAGGAAGCAGAGAAGATGGGGCTCCAAATCAACGAAAACAAGACGAAATATATGTATATTAGACGCAATAACCAAAGCAGAGACAGAATTGGTCAGAACATCACCATCGATGACTTTAACTTTGAGCGCGTTAGAGAATTCAAGTATCTTGGAACAACAATAACTGAAGACAATAACGGATCACAAGAAATAAACAACAAGATACAGGCCGGCAACAGATGTCTTTTTGCCCTCCAAAATCTTATAAAATCACAACAACTAACAAGACGTACGAAGATACAAGTCTATAAAACAATCATACGACCCGTTGTTGTGATGTATGGAAGCGAAACGTGGACGATAACAAAGGCAAACGAAGACTACTTGTTTGGGAGAGAAGAATCCTAAGGAAGATCTTTGGTCCTGTGCTGGATGAAACATCAAGACAATAAGAACTAACAAAGAGCTCGAAGAACTTTACCCAGACGCCAAGATCATAAAAGAAATAAAGTCCAGAAGACTCCTGACTCCATGGGAGGGACACCTCAGAAAACATTCTGACCAAAGAACAGTAAGACTGGCGTGGGAGGAAGTCCCAACTGGAAGGAGAACACGCGGACGCCCTCGACTGCGGTGGCGAGATAATATAGCAGGAGACCTAAGCACTATGGGCGTGGATAATTGGATGGAGGTTGCTCAAGACAGAAAACAGTGGAGGCATGTTGTCGAGTCGGCTAAAACCCACGAAGGGTTGTAACGCCACGGAGTAAGTAAGTAAGTTTTTGTCAAGAGTTCTAACTTCAAAATTAAATAATTTAGGTGCTTTTAGGTATATTATATGCCTAAATTGAAATAAAATACATATGACATATATACACATAGGTATTTAATATTCTTAATATTTATATACTTTATTTATTTAAAATTATAATTCGGAGTTGAACAGTCTTAAAAGGTAATTTTTGATAAGTTTTGACAAGTTTGAATACATTTTGTTTGACAAAAATAATTGTGTTTGTATTGCGCATGTTACTATGGAAATGGCGATCAAATGTATGTAAACCGGCGGTGAACCAATGGCCGACTTTTCTCACTGCCTGAGAAATTGTTCGTTTTAAATGTATGTAAGTAGTGAGAGAAGTTGCACATTGTATAGCATCCATAGAAAAATAAATATTTTTGAAAAATTTAAACGCAGAAAGATTACATTATTACCGAGGGCTGAAAGTCCCAGAAAACTTCTATGTTTATTTTAATAAGTTTAATAAACTGAAAGAGAAAATTTAGTGTGATTTTTAATTGCAAATATGTCATTCAAAAGAAACTTTTTATTTATTCTAAGGGACTTTCGGCCCTCGGTAATAAAGTAGTCTTTCATTCTGCTTTTAAATTTTTCAGAAATACTTATTAGTTTACTCAGGATTCAAAAAAAAATGAATACATTTAAAACACATTGAAAATTTTGACATGCGTCAAAATTTTGCATTTTGCTCCATTTCCCATAACACTTTGGTAGAAAAAGGTTGATTAAATCACACCTACATTAAGAATTTCACGTGACGCCATTTTGTACTACAAATAATTCAACATTCATCGACTGTCGTGTAAACCTTCTTGCTTTCGGCACAGATCGAATTATGGTCGAACGATCCAAATCGTTCAACCCAAATCGACCCGTGAAAACGCGCCTTTAGACGAACTCCGTCGACTAATACGCCTTTTTATAGTTCTCCCAGTGCTTGGTTGGATTAACAATATTAGATATGCGGATGACACTGTCATCTTAGCTGAAAATATTGCGGCTCTTCAGAGGCTGGTGACCAGAACAGCAGAGTTTGGACATGAATACGGGCTAACAATGAATGTCAAGAAAACAAAGTTTATGAGAATATCGAAAACTCAAAGAAATAACGAAAATCTCTTCATAAACGGATCCAATATCGAACGAGTCGACCAATATGCATACCTTGGAACAATGATCAACTCCACAGAAGATTACTTACAGGAAATCAAAATAAGAATAGAAAAAGCTAGAGCAAATTTTAACAAAATGAGAAAAGTGCTCTGCACAAGAGATTTAAAGTTAGAGCTAAGAGTTAGGTTGACTAGGTGCTACGTTTTCTTCACTTTGTTTTATGGAATGGAAGCTTGGACCTTGAATGCTGCATCAATGAAAAAACTAGAATCATTCGAGCTGTGGGTGTACAGAAGAATTCTGAAAATATCGTGGACAGAACACGTCACAAACAAAGAGGTTCTGAGAAAGACGAATAAAGAAATGGAAATCCTAAATACCATCAAAACAAGAAAATTGGAATATCTCGGACATATTACACGTGGAGAGAGATACAGCTTGCTCCAATTGATTATGCAGGGAAAGATTCAAGGAAAGAGAAGCATAGGGAGACGCAGAATATCGTGGCTGCGCAACCTGAGAGAGTGGTACGGATGTACATCAAATGAACTTTTCAGAACAGCCGTCTCTAAAATACGAATAGCTATGATGATTGCCGACCTCCGCCGCGGAGATAGCACTTAAATAAAGAAAGAGTGCTTGGTCGAAAATAATTTCAGAGTAAATGTTTAATAACACCGGGGACATAATGCATCCTTGTCTAACTCCTCTATCTATGGAGATTGCTTCTGTCAACTTACACTCTAATGGTGGCAGTTTGGCTGTGACATATGATTCTCATGTTTTAGGCTCTCTAAGTCTCATGATACGTGATTTGTTTACCCATTCAAGGTTATTATAGTACTTTACTCTATAAAATGCCTTTCTGTAGTCGGTTAAACAAATATATACGTCACAGTTGACATCCCCGTACCTATATAAGGACATTATTCAGGGTGTTAAAGCCAAAGTGGTGTAAGTCATATTTGTGAAATGATGTAAGTCTCGCTTTATAACCTTGATAAATAGACCTCTTTTCATCAGTAAAATCAGGAAAATTGGTGTATTTACAGTAATATAGTAAGTAAAAACTTACACCACTTTTTCTTTGAAGAGGTCTATATATCAAGATTATAAATCAAGGCTTACATCATTTCAAAAATATGACTTACACCACTTTGGTTTTAACCCATTCAATTATGGTAGGGGAGCCCAAGCGAGGCTTTTGCAGTTACTCGAGCGCGTCAGATTATTACATGGGAAGAAACCTTGTACCCTGAAAATGTACCTCTACCATATATGTATTGGCTCTTAATGCAGGGGAGTTCGTTAAGAGGGGGGGGGCGAAAAAAATATATCCTTAGAAAAACTCGATATCGTCAAGTACATGCAAAACAGTGTATATTTCAAAAATCTGACGATTTGAGCGGGGCGTAAGGAAATGGGTGAGCCCCAAAGGTTCACTAGAAAAAAGATAATATTTCGCGAAATGAATGACAGATCGAAAAACTAAAAAATATGTACTCAATATTTTTCAAAAATCTATCGCATGATACCAAACATGACTTCCCAGGGAGAGGGGTGGGGGGTAAATTTAATATTTAAAATACGAATCCCGCGATAATTCGGGAAATTAACATCAGATCGAAAAACTGAAAAATACACTTATTGAATATTTTTGAAAAATCTATCGAGTTGCACCAAACGGAGGTGGGGTGGGAGGTTACTTTAAAATCTTAAATGGGAGCCCCCATTTTTTATTGCAGATTTGGATTTCTTACTTAAAAATTCCTTACTTTTATTTTTATTACTTTTATTCGAGACATTTTTTCGAATTATGGATAGATGGCGCTATAATCTAAAAAAACGATTGTTGGAAATGGAAAATTAAATTAAAAAATGGAACCCCCATAGTCCCCACTGAAATGGAAAATTTTACTTAACTTTTTTTGGTTTTAGGACCTACTCTTCACAACCCAATAGGTCCTCAAAGCGCTCGAGTGACTGCACATTTAGCATACATACTTTGCTCCCCTACCATTATGAACTATCAACTAATAGCATGATCCCAATCAGCTTCTTTTTGAACTTTTATTTAAAAACTCCGTTTAGTATTTTTCGCTATTTAAATGGCTACCAAAGAAAAATCGTTCGAAGTAAATTAAGTTATTAAAATTCAAACATGTATCGAAAGTGTTTTTATACCTGTGGATTTGCTTCCGTATTATAAGTAATATTGTTAAACCGTTTTTAAAAAATGAGATCAAACTTTAGAAGGTCAGGATATCAATGAGGTAGTTTGATCTTTGTTGTTTATGATTTATCGCTAAATGTGAATCACGGTGACCTAACATATTTATTAATCATCAAGTAAATATACTTATCAGTAAGGTATTTTAATAACCTAGTTTTATTAGAATTCTACAAATCTAATTTTATGTATTTCTAATTACTTACTCAAAATTTTTAAAATTAATAAGTGAATTTAATGAAAAAGTTACTCAACTATTAATATGTGAGTTTTTAGTATGACATTGATCGATGATTCGATTTTGGTATGGAATATACAAAAAAGTTATTTCGAAAAAATGTCGGCAATGATAACCTCTAACAGAGATTTCTGAGTAAGTATCATGGACACAATTTGGAATACGCGATATCTCAGGCGCCCGAGAGGCTCTACTCTATTCGCTGTCCAAGTTTTTATGCAGAGGTGCAAGGATGTCAACTGAGTATATATTTGTTTTATTGACAACAAAAAGGCATTTGATAGAGTAAAACATAATAAGCTCATAACCATCTTGAAAGAAGCAGGCTTAGATGGTAGAGACTTATAGAGATGATAGAGAAGTGTGTAATTTATATTACATATCGCCTAGTGAGAACAATAGTGCAATAGTGGCGAAACTCGAAAATTAACGTTTTTGAGTTAAGTCCACCAATCGACATCTAAATATGCCCTCTTTTATGTGAAATATCGGCTAACAATTATTTAATTTCCTTATTACTAGAGGGCGCCTACAAGTCTTTATGGTATTGTGAAATTGTCAAATATTTTGATGCATTAATGACGAAAGCACACCAAACTTTATATCAATACTGGTGAATCTGTAATTACGCCGTGCCTACATGTATTTGAAATATTAGATATTTTATTAAAGATAGTAGTACAATGTGCAATAGTGGCGAATGAGCACTTTAGTCTGTGTGGTCGTTTTTGCTTTTGTGTTTTTCTTTTATAAAACTTCTTACAGAGAAACTCAGTTTCAATCGTTCTTAGGTACTTAGAAATAGCAAATCAAGAAAGCGTCTATCCACTTTGGATCAGTATTGTTTAATTCCACACTGTCGAGAACCAATATTCATTTCTAAAAACAAGTCTTACAAAATAAATCAATTCCTTCTACCCACAATAATTTCTTTAGTAGTTTAAATTCTAAATACGAAACATACGTGAGTGAAATGATGAATTTAATTTTACTATTCATAGTTCTTCTGCTTACTTTTTATCTTTTATCATGTTTATCGTTTTCATAATTATTACTTAAGTATTTTGTTATTTTTCTGTTGTACTTTAGTTTCATTTTGCGCATAACTGGTGTGTACAATAAAATATTTTATTTGATGCGTTTAATTTATTTTTAAAAGTAAATTTTTTAATTATTTAAAACAGAAACTAAACTGTTGTAGAATAGTAGTATTAAAGTATAGTGGCGAAACATCAAATTAAACATCTTCGATAATGCAATAATGGCGTAACGCAGAAAAAAAATCAAAAATAAATACAATATCCATCTTTTCTTCAAATAAAATTACTTCTACTAATTGGTTTACATATCTAGAAAGCATATTATTAGAAAAATTTTGCAAAATGATTACCTATAAGTCAGTTATACTGTTTAGCAGTTTCATCAAAACTTCAAATACGATTATCTCAAAATGTTCATTTTGAAGTTTCGTCACTATTGTTCTCACCAGGCGATATGTACAACAAAACTGCCAACATTAAAGTGGACGACTAGTTGGCAGAGGCGGTATCCATAGATAGACGAGTTAGACAAGGATGCATTATATCCCTGTTCTATCTTTGTGTTAACAGAGATAGAACAGAGATATATGTCTAATAACAAAAGTTAACCATTTTAAATACCTAGGATGTTGGATAAACGAGACACTAAATCCGGATGAAGAAATTAAAACTCGTATAGAAATTGCAAGAGGAGCATTTATGAAACTTAGATCTATTCTGAGCAACTCTCAGCTGAACTTACAACTAAGAATCAAGTTCCTAAAATGTTATGTGTATCCTGTATTACTATATGGATGTGAAACCTGGATCATGAAGGTTAACATGATGAACAAATTAGAAGCCTTTGAGATGTGGTCATATCGTAGAATGCTCAGAATATCTTGGGTTCAACGCATTTCTAACGGAGAAGTCTTAAACAGAGTAGGTCAAGGCGAAGGTGACTTAATGAAGATGATAAAAAAGAGAAAACTTGAATATCTGGGGCATATGATGAGAGGTAGCAGATACAGGATGCTGCAGTTAATACTCAATGGAAAGATCGACGGAAAAAGAGGAATTGGTCGAAAGAAATATTCATGGCTCCGAAACCTTCGTCAATGGACTGGCTTATCAGCAGATCAATTGTTACATGCCGCACAAGATCGAGAACGATATCGGCAAATTGTTATGGAAGCTACCCACGCCTAAAAATTTGGGCACGGTACTTAAAGAAGAAGATCTCTGTGTTATTTAATATGTAATCTGAACATTATATTCGTGCACGCACTGGGAGAACTCTGTTGCCTTCCTATTCTATCATTCCTTCCTATTAATTAACGGATTGCGTCTAAACAACATTAGATATGCCGACGACGCAGTAGTTTTTACAGAGAGCTTAGGCTTAGATGGTTTGCAAAGAATAATGTCGCGCATATCAGATATAAGTAGAGAACATGGACTTCGTTTCAATACGAAAAGAACCTAGTACATGGTAGTCAGTAAGAGCGAACTATTAAATACACGGCTTTTGATTAACCAACAACCAATAATTGACAGGGTAGATAGCTACACATACCTTGATACCAACATGAACAGACAATGGGACCACTCTACTCATATAAAACAAAGCACAGAAAAAGCAAGATCAGCGTTCGTAACAATGAAGATTCTTTTTACGAGTAACAATTTACCACTTGGTACCAAAATTTCTATCATTAGACGCTATGTATTTTCTACATCATTATGCGAAGTAGAGGCCTGGGCACTTTCTGAAGCTTTTTTATGAGAGATCGAGGCCTTCGAAATGTGATGTTACAGATGCATTTTACGATGGGTGGATCATGTGACTAATGTTGAGGTGAAGGGAGAATGGGTAAGGAATTCGAAACTATTACCACAATCAAAGAGCGTAAATTAGAATATCTTGACCATGTTATAAGGAATGAACAGAAATGTGGCTTGTAGTATAGTAAATTGTTCTTCAGGGCAAAGGTATATGTTAAGAGATGAACAGGAAAAAGAAGAATAGTATATTGGCTTCAAAACCTGAGAAAGTTGTTCAATACATCTAAAACCGGACTATTCCCAAAAATCAGCAAGCGGCAAGCACAATTCTTCTTCTTAAAGTTCCCTCTCCTATCGGAGGTTGGATATCATAATAGCTATGGTCACTTTGTTGGCTGCTGCTCTGAACAGTTGTAATGAACTACAGTTAAACCATTCTCTAAAATTCCTCAGCCAGGAGATGCGTCTTCTTCCTATGCTATTTCTTCCTTGGATCCTTCCTTGCATAATAATTTTCAGCAACTCGGTATTTTTCTCCTCTGGTAATGTGACCCAAATATTCCAGTTTTCTAGTTTTTATACTCCTCATAATTTTTAACTCCTTATTTAAACGTCGTAGCACTTCAACATTGGTAATCCTTTGAACCCACTGAATTTTCAATATTCTTCTGTAACACCGCATTTCGAACGCTTCTATTCTTCTTATGTGTGTCTCTTCAATGTCCAAGCTTCCATTCCGTATAGCAATATAGAAAATATGTAGCATCAGAGCTCTCAATCTGAGAGGCAACTGAAGGTCTTTGTTTGTAAGCAATGTCTTAATTTGTCTTCAAGCACAATTGGAATGAAGTAACTGCCCAAGAAATAATGATACAAAAGGAAACGTATTGTCTAAGCAATGTATTCGAGAAAGGGCAAACTTTTGGTATGGTATGTTAATGTAAAAAGACAATTAATGTAAACAGACAATACCTAAATTACCACTGACAATCACAGCGACAATTACTATATAAGAATTGTACTACAATTCTAGTACCATAATAATTAAATTATCTATATTGGTGCAATTTTCTCCATTAGAGATTTATTTACTCATTCATGCTTTAAAAATAAAATAAACTTACTTTTTATGCCAATCATAAATGACTTCGATATTTCCAAACACCAGTTTGTCCTTTCCATCCTTCAAATCCTCTGGCATGGGTATTTCACATTCGGGATCCTTTATAGTAGCTATGTAACCATCAACGATTAAAGACAAGTCTCTAACGTACGCTTCTTCAGTATCTATTAACTCCTGCAGAACGTATTCCCTTTTCCTCAATAAGATTTCTGTCTTCTTGGCGGTGTCCATGTTGTCTTCGGACGGCTTGTCGCTTTCATCGCCACTGAAAGCCAACCCTGTGGCTTCGTTGGAGAAACCTATAGTAAAGAAAAAATTATTAAAAAATCCTTTATAGAAGGTATGTTTATTAACACTTTCGGTGACCATCTTGAACAAACGCCACATGGCTGGTACCACGTACTTGGGCATATGCGTAATGTGTTTTAAATGCATTCATTTTTTTCGAATCCTGAGAAAACTAATGAGTATTTTTGAAAAATTTAGACGCAGAATGAAAGATTGCGTTATTACCGAGGGCCGAAAGTCCCTGAAAACTTCTATGTTTATTTTAATAGTTACAGGGGTGAAAAAAAAAAAAAACAGAAAATTTAGTGTGAATTTTTAATTCAAATATTTCATTCAAAAGAATTTTTTGTTTATTCTAAGGGACTTTCGGTCTTCGGTAATAATGTAATCTTTCATTCTGCGTTTAAATTTTTCAAAAATATTTATTACTTTTCTCAGGATGTGAAAAAAATGAATGTTAAGACCAACATTTGCGCCTACCCCCTTAATGATTTTTACGGATAATAATTTTTATTACATTTAAAAACTAAAGTTCATTACCTTGAGCTGATAGATCCCCTCCGTACTCCGAAATGGCATTTTCTGACTTGGCATCTCGCATAAGAGAATGACGTTCTTGGTTTTCTGAATGTTGTTCCTAAAAAATTATCAGTTAAAAATAGTAATCTCTAAATTAATTAACATCTAAAAGTACACCTTTAATAAAAACTACAGCTTTTGAAGCTTTTTTTAACACTAATGAAACGATAGCTTTTACGAAGGGTTAATTTAAGGTGAATATGCGTTTAGTGTAAAAATAGTGATGATTACCTAAAACCAAAATCACGATGCTACATCATCAGCTCTTCATATGAAGAAAAAAAATCACTGTTATTAGCAACAAACTACAAAACATACTTACAAAAAAGGAAAGAAAATTGTTTTTTTTATTATAATTAAAAGGGATACATCATGCTTGTATCATTTACTCATGCAGAATACAAAATAACGTTTTCTTAATAATTTATATCAGCATTTTCTTTATTTTACGTCTAAAATCGCTATGTAAATAAACAATAACAATGTCGAAATACATTATATTTAAATAGTTTTTATTATAGTCGTAGAAGATTTTTGAATAGTTTTTGAATAAATTTTTACATATAAATAGTAGGTTCTACATTTTTTATTCCTATAAAGAATATTGTTTTCGATATAATAAAATTATTAATATTTCTATTTGTTTTATTTTCTAGTAACATTTTATCAATAAATCTCATCAACACTTCACTAAGAGACAATAATAGGTCATACAATATCACATATTTAATAATAAAGTTAATTAAACCTACTGAACTAGATTACTAAATGCGACCAATTACTGAAAAAGAAATCAAATAAATATTTGCTTTTTATTTATTCGATAAATAATTAGATATAATGAGCTATACAGTGATGAGCGCGCTAATAACCGGCAAAATAACGCAAAAGATGGAAAACACATTAAGTTACGAGATAAAAAGAAATGAAACTAGTGAATGTGGGAGATTTAGCGATAAAAACCTATAAACTTCATCATCACGCTCAGGTGGATGACGTTACTAGTATGATATACAGGGTGTTTCATTAATAATTGTCCATATAGTAACTGAAGAAACCTTAGCACAAAATATGAAGATTTAACCTAAAACACTTAAATAAAATGTGGTTCCTTACTGAGTTACAGGGTGTTTTATCTAAAAATTTAAAAATTATTTTTGCTTAGCATTTTAAAACTGTTCGACGTATACTTTTTATACTTGGTAGAAAGTGCGACTACTATACACCCTACTAAATTATGATAAACAAACGTTTCTAGCTACTACCAGAGGCGTACGACAGGGAATAGTGAATGGTTGACCCTTCTCAAATTCTACGCCACTGGAGGAATTACTATTTTAGTGTCATTTTTGGATTCTCCAATACATTCTACGTAAATAATATACTCTTTACTGGTAACGATAAAGTCATTAGTTTTCGAGATATTTGGAGTTAAATATGAAAATGGTTATTTATTTTTTTTTATTTTGATTAATTTATGATATGATTCATATGATTAAAATTTAAAAATTATTTGTACCCAGTACTTTAAAACTATTTTTCGTATCCTTATCATACTTGGCAGAAAGTGTAGGTACTGTACACCCTACTAAATTAAGATAAAAAAACGTTTCTAGCTACTGCCAGAGGCGTACGACAGTGGATAGTGGCTGGTTGGCCCTTCCCAAATTCTCCGCCACTGACGAAATTGCTATTTTAGTGTAATTTTTTGATTTTCCAATACTTTTTATGTAAATAATATACTCTTCATTAGTAACGATAAAATGATTAGTTTTCGAGATATTTCAAATGAAAAGTGAAGCGATACAATACATTAATCAAAATAACCGTGTCGTTTCATTTTTAACTTCAAAGATCTCGAAAACTAATAACTTTATCGTTACGAATGAAGAGAATATTATTTTCATAGAAAGTATTGGAGAATCCAAAAATTAAACTAAAATAGCAATTCCGCCAGTGGCGTAGAATTTGGAAAGGGTCAATCATTCACTTTTTCCCGTCGTACGCCTCTGGTAATAGCCAGAAACGTTTGTTTAACATAATTTAGTAGTTTGTACAGTACCTATACTTCCTGTTAAGTATGAAAAGGATACGTTGAATAGTTTTAAAATGCTGAACAAAAATAATTTTTAAATTTTTAGATAAAACACCCTGTAACTCAGTAAGGAACCACATTTTATTTAAGTGTTTTAGGTTAAATCTTTGCATTTTGTGCTAAGGTTTCTCCAGTTACTATATGGACAATTATTAATGAAACACCCTGTATATGCTAAAAAATTACAATTTAAATATAAAAATCGACCTGTTTCAGGATTTTTTCTTAAAGTCGCCAGCTTACGAAATTACGAATTTATTCCTTTCATTTGCACCATACTTTATGTGTGAAATGAATTTTTTATGTTGAACCCATCACTATCCCACGATAAAATGTTTATATGCTATTAACAACAGTACTATGTATTTGTAGAAATATTATGAAAATTTTAAATTATGTACTTTTTGGAAAAAAAACTTAATTAAAATATATTTTTTTTGTTTGATCAAAACTTGTTTATCATGACATCATAACATCATGTTGTATATAATCTCACTGTAAAGATCTTTAAAAAGGAAATTATACCTCTCCCAGCATACTAGCTCAATTAGGACAGCTTCTACAACCATTTGAAAAAAGTATGGTCGCGGTGTTTTGGATTTTTTTGGAAAACTTTACATAACCATACTTCGGAAACGGCTTAAGATAAAAATTTAAAATTTTGTATTTTTCTTCACCTAATCATCCACTATGAGTACTTTAAATTTTAACAAAATTAGGCCAGGAAAAAAATTAATTCAAAGTGTGTTGATTTGACCTGGAATAGCTCCTACATAAGCGAATAACCAAATGAGTACAATAAACTACTGGCGCAATCTGGCAGAAGAGTGGAACTTACCCATCTATAAAAGACAAGCTGAATTTTATTAGTAATGTAGCGAAACATTTAGTCCGTACACTTTTTATCATTTCAATCAGTGAAGTGAAATTAATCTAGGGCATTAATACCGCCCTTGCTGAACTCCAGCATAAAAGGATTAGAGTGTCAATCGATGCAAATTGTGTTACTGTTCGTCAGATATCGCACACTTTTTTAAAACCGCTTTAAAACCTGTCAATCAACTCATTATTCCATAAAGCTCGGGAGGATATTTTTCGAAGGGAAACTCTACCGCAACTTTGCCGGGAAATATTTTAGAATCTGATTCTAAGCTATAAGAGATATGCTGGAATCAAATACGTAGTACGATATGTTTTATTCTTAAAGAAAAGACTTGATATTGTGCCAGTCTTCAAATTTGGAGAAACACATGAAAGATTTAAAGTAAATATTTCCTGGTAGTGGGGCCAATACATTTAGATTTTATCTATAAATCGACCACACGAAATATGAGGCACATCTGCACAAATTAGGAATAATTAATTCATCAGTCTGTTTTTGTGATAATGTTTCGATTAGAGATTTAAACCATATTTTCTTGGAATGCAAAATTAACGAGAGATATATAAATCAATTATATTACAATTTACGACAAACACAAGTTCATTTTCCAATTAGTATAGAATATCTACTAACTTGTCATAAAATGGAAATATTTAAATTACTCATAAACTACTTGAAAGAAACAAATATAGTCATTTAAGTAAAATAGGTATAAATATAACAAAACTAATAAATTGACGTAAAAATAAAATAAAAATCCGTGGCTAACGGACTCGCATCCAAGCCATTTTTTCACACACACACACACACACACACACACACACATATCAAATTCGTAACGATCATAAGAGATAGGATGGCTGTGTTCAATTTCTTCTTCCTATTTATAAGCAATTTTGCTTGTTCATTGGTGGATTGATACTGTGACGAATTACCGACCGCAAATAACAGGTTCCGTCTCGACAGCCCGTCACGTAGGAGACATCTGGAACAATGACTCACCGAACGAGCGAGGAAACGATTTCTCGTGAATGTTCGACAGTCAAGGCAACGGATTACTAGTGATGGGCGGTTCCGTTTTTCTGGAACGTTCAAGAAAATGTCTGGTATTTGGTATTCAATATATAAGGAACGAATTTTGTAAAAAGAGTTAGTCTGTAAAAATAAGTTCGTCTGTACAGTTACATAAATAAAGTCATATATAAATACGAACCGCTCGTTTCATTGTAATTATAAGTTATTACAGTAAAAAACCGCTACAATACCTCTATGGAAGGTTTCCACTCCAGCTTTTGCAGGGTTGCGGTCGGCTGATACTTCTTACCGATTGGTAATTTATCTCTTGCTATTTTGATAACACGTGTCTCCCAGATGCTGCTTATGTGGTAATTCTATTCTTTTTTTTTATTCAGTGCCCATTCGTTTATACACTGCACGTTACATATTCTTCTAATGTCTTCACTCCTCTTTCGATCTCTAAATGTATTTCCTGTAACTCTTTTCAGTACTTTCATTACTGCTGTTTCTAGTAGTCTTTGTGTTGTGGCTGCATCGGGTCTTGTTTCTGATGCATATGTCATTATTGGTCTTACACTGGCTTTATAAATTCCTGACTTCATTTCAGTGTTAATATGTCCGTTTCGCCATATAGTGTTATTAAGGCATCCTGCCAGTCTATTTGCTTTTTGTACATGATTTCTCACTTTTTTGTCCAGGTCTCTTTCGTAGCAGTACTTGTTCAATACTGATGCCATCAATTTCTATTTTACATCTGATTGGTTCTTTACTAATTAGTATTATTTTAGTTTTCTGACATGAAATTGTCACATTGAATTCATTTGCTCTTATGTTAAAACTGTGGACTACTCTTTGCAGACTATCTTCATCTTGGGCTATTGGGGTGTTTCCCATTCTGTAAACTCTTCTTTTGTTCACGCTTTCGATAAGAGTTCCCCCATATTCGGTTGTTTTGATAGATGTTTTCAGTAGTTATTCTGTCTTAAAGTTATTCAATACTTTGTCAAATGCTTTCTTCAAGTCAATCACCAGACAGAAATGTTGGTCTATTATACTCGTAGCAAGTACAAGTTAATACCTCTGTAGTCTTCTGGCCGTTTTATCTCCTTTTTTGAATAGTAGAATTAGTTCATTCGTTCTATATTCTTCCGGTATTTTATTGTGTTTTATAATTATGTTAATTAATGTTGTTAATTGTGTTGTGAAAACATTTGGTAGCATAATTAGAAGTGATTTTGAAAGTTAAAACATACGTAACACACAAAACGATCATCTAACAAGATCTAGTACCAAAGTACTATGATATCTAATTGATGGATTCGACCGTTACTTGATGGAAGTTCATTTTATCTAACAATAAAACACTGAAAACGTTTGTTTTCTATACTTCCACAAAATTTATTACAACTATGTGACTACAGCTGTTTCGGCAGAGTGCCTTTCTCAAGTGATTTAGTTTACAATGGTTTGCCTATTTAAAGTCTTTAACTGAAGAGGTTGAAAAGTAGGGAGCTGTTTGTCTCGAGTTGGTCATTCAGAATTATATCTGTATTTTTCAATTTATTAATTTCCATAGATTCTAATAAAGATAGCTTAAGGCCTTTATTTTGAATATGCAGAATTTGAAACTGTTCATTAAAAGAATGATTATGATCTAGAAGGTGAAGTGCGTATGTAGAAGTGTCTGTTTTTCTATTGTTGAAAGCCCTTTTGTGTTCTGCTATCCGTTTGTCAAAAGTTCTGCCAGTTTGACCGATGTAAGTTTTCGGACAGTCAGCACAAGTTAGTTTGTAAACACCACTCTGTAATTGTTTTCTCTTTCGGCTCTTATTGTTCTTAATATATTTGCTTAAGTTGTTGTTAGTTCTGAAAGCTGGTGTTATTCCTTTCTTTTTTATGTATCTGGCTATTTTTGTTGTTATCTTGCCAGTATATGTGATAGAGCAGAAGGTACTGGGTTCTTAATAACGAGCTATAACGAACAAACAATTAACAAAATTTTAAACCAAAAACTCCAAAAGAAAGCCCTGAAATTAGTCTATCCACCACCACAGAAAGAATCCAGTACCTTCTGCTCTATCACATATACTGGCAAGATAACAACAAAAATAGCCAGATACATAAAGAAGAAAGGAATAACACCAGCTTTCAGAACTAACAACAACTTAAGCAAATATATTAAGAACAATAAGAACCGAAAGAGAAAACAACTACAGAGTGGTGTTTACAAACTAACTTGTGGTGACTGTCCGAAAACTTACATCGGTCAAACTGGCAGAACTTTTGACAAACGGATAGCAGAACACAAAAGGGCTTTCAACAATAGAAAAACAGACACTTCTACATACGCACTTCACCTTCTAGATCATAATCATTCTTTTAATGAACAGTTTCAAATTCTGCATATTCAAAATAAAGGCCTTAAGATATCTTTATTAGAATCTATGGAAATTAATAAATTGAAAAATACAGATACATATAATTCTGAATGACCAACTCAAGACAAACAGCTCCCCACTCCTCAACCTCTTCAGTTAAAGACTTTAAAAAGGTACCCATAGTAATCTAAATCACTTGAAAAAAGCCACTCTGCCGAAACAGCTGTAGTCACATAGTTGTAATAAATTTTGTGGAAGTATATAAAACAAACGTTTTCAGTGTTTTATTGTTAGATACTATATCTCTTGAATTGACTTGGATTGGCCCAGGAAAAATTCATCACACATCTTAACATAGGTAGTCAGTATTTGATTTTATATTTAGTTTTCAATAACATTTCCTCTTTATTTTTGGTACAAATTACGTTTCTAAATTTCAAAACGGATCAATTCCGAGAAAATTTTGTAAATATGCTCAAAGTTATGTACACTACTATGGAATTTTTGGGAGACTTCACCTAATAAATCAAGATGAATGGTTTATTTAGTGCACCTCGATTAGTTAAACAAGTAGTTTAAAAATAGACTCCACAATGCGAATTTAGAAAAATAAATTACTGAAATAGATTTTTTTTATTTAATGGGATTACGTATGTATACGGAATGTAAAGGAATATGTGAATAGCATGGACCAGTATTACATTTCTAGGTGTGTAGCTTGTAGATTCAGTCGTTTAGCATCGTAGATATTTCCACACTGCAACTTGAAAAATTGTCCTGAGTCCACTATTGTTCAACTTGATCATGGATGAAATAATAAAAAAGTAAGAACTAAGAAAAGATACCAAATGGGAGAGAAAACACCAATTTTGGTTGACTAGAACCTGAGATGTTGCGACTCATAAATTTGAAGTTGTGAATTCAGTTTTTGAAGTAGTAAAACCGAGAAATAAATTTAATTAGTAGAGAAGTATTTTTTTTAATTCGTGTAAAAATGCCAACATTTCCAATAATTTTTTGAAGTTATACTTCTTTAGGCGCGATTGAGATTGAGGGTGAATTTATATTGATCTGCGCGCATGCGCACACCGCCAGTATGGCATTAGTCGTTATACGGGCTCTGATTGGGTGTTGAAATGATCTGTCAATAATAAATAATTGTTCAATATGAAGGTAAACAAATGTATAATATATTAGTTTTATTGTTGAGGACAGAAACAAAAAAGTTTATAATTGTAGTGACATTTAAATAGTTTTTAAAAGCAACAGGTACGTAATAATTGTAAATGTATCATAGGTACCTACCTATTTGAACCTACCAAAATACATACAGTATTTCTCATGATCATTTTTCAGTGCGTAACAAATGATAGGAAAAAGGGTAAGTCCGTGATAATACACATTTATGACATTTATTCTAACATGACATTTTAGTTAAATCTGACAGTTGTCACATTTTATTTTCAATTTGGAATAAAAACAAATCAAAAGTGTTTCTTGCATTTATAAAATGATATTTTCTTTGATTTGTATAGTCTTATAAATTATACAGATTATATTTGTAATATTATTATCTAATTTAAAAAAAAATATTTTTTTATTATGGCGCCATCTATCGACAACTAGAATAACTAGAATAAATGTTATAAAAATGTCACCGACGAAATGTAATCACCGACGTGCCTTTTTTTCTGTCACATACAACTTAATGCGTTAGAAAGAAATCGAAAAACTGTGACGCACTGAAAGATGATCATGAGAAATACTGTAGTATGTAATACTTTTATTTACATAATTTGATTACCATCAAAATTTCTATCAATGTTCACCTAATATATTGTTTTCTTACTCTACGTTTTGTTGTATTTTTTCAATTCTAAATCATTTCAATTCAAAATCAAAATAATTTAATTTAATTCAAAGATGTCAAAAACTTAATCCGTTTAGTTAGTCGATCTTCGCACATAATGACACATTGCCTCCGTGGCGAAGCGTTTAAGGCGAATGAACCCCAATATACCAACCGCGCTGATAGCTGGTTCGAATCCCAATAAAAACTTTTATTTTTTTATTTTTTTTATACATTTTATGATTGTAAGTATATTTATTATATAATTTTATTTTCAGAAAATACGTATTTAGTTAAAAAAATTTCCGACAATTAATGTTCAGAAATCATTTGTGGCATTTTTAATGTGTTTGTGTGTGTTTTATTCTTTTATTATTTTAATTTTTGGCACTGTTTTAATAAAAATGTTTGAGAAGTAGTAAGTATAAATTAGTTTAATATTTAAATAAAATATAAATAAAAAGTATATTAATTTCGTTTAAATCATATAATAGAAGTATAACTTCTTACGTGCGTACAAAGTACACACACATTCTTCTTTTTCTATATGTTAATGCGTCTGTGTTATTTTACATGTTTATAAGCTTAAAATCACAGTACTTTTGTACACCTATTTTACAATGAGAAGAGAAATGAGAAGTCCCAGATCTAATCAATAAATCTGAAAATTTTTTTAGAACCATTTTCTAGTAACGTCCTTAATCTCTGATGGGTATCTGATGAGAATCTCAAAATAAGAGTAAAATGAAAAAGCCCTACTGAAGCGGTCTGTCTGGAGAGACCAAAACAAAAGCTGGTTTTAACTATTTTACAATATTTGATATAAATATTTTAATCGTTAAATGATTTAATTCGATAAAATAAACATTTCTCTTCAATTTGGTGCTTTTAGAATCCATGCAGAACTAATTTACGTTGTAGATAAAAGTTTTCTGGGATAAACAATTTCAATTTTGCAATAACTATTAAGTGAAACTTTTTGAAGCTGAATACTTGTGATATATTATCAATATTCTCAGGCGAAATTAAGTTTTATGTGCATTTTTAAAAAAGTTATTAATGGTTTTAAAAAAATCGGCTATTGAAGCTATTTTTGCAATAATTCAGCAACAAATTAACAAAAATTTCTTAAAAAAACTCATTTTAAAGGATTTTCTATGCATTTTCAGTAAAATTGTGTCACTTTTCCATATAATTTATCGGTCCACTTTAGTATTTAAAATCCAATAGGGAACTTACATTGTTTAAATATTGTTTATAAGTAAAAAATGACGTTTAATCTTTTGATTACATATTGTTATCACCAAATTTGTGAAAAGCAGATGTTAAAATACCTGTATCAAAGAGTGCCTTGGGAAAATCGTTATTTTCTTGGTCTACTATTCTTGATTCATAGTAAAACTAATGATACGAGTTAAATGACTTTTTCTTACACACACAAAAATATAGTATACCGTAAAAAGTTTAATAATTTTCTACACACTACTTCTAAAATGCTACAAAATAATAAAAAAAAAACAAAATAAAAATATATATATATATAGTTTAGCTCTCCAGGCCTAGAAGGCCCATGGCTTGGTTTACTATTCCTTTCCAATCTCTCCTATTTGCTGCTTTATTTTTCCAATTTGTGATTTTCAGTTCTTCTATGTCTTTTTCAACATCTTTCTTCCATCTGGTTTTCGGTCTACCTTTCTTCTTCTTTCCTCCTATTCCTCCCGTTAGTATTTTTTTGGGAAGTCTCGTGTTTGGCATCCTTTGGATATGTCCCAACCATCTCAGTCTTTGTGATTTTACGATCCCTACTATGTTTGGTTCACCATACATCCTCTCCAATTCCACATTTGGTCTTCTTATCCACATTCCATTCCATATCTTTCCGCCAAATATTTTTCTTAGGACTTTTCTTTCCCATACTTTAAGCATGACTTGCTCGGATTTGTTCATTGTCCATGTTTCACTGGCATACAAGACTATAGGTCTTATCACTGTCTTGTATATTCTTATCTTAGCCCCTCTAGATATGTTCTTATTTCTCAATAAGTTGTTTAGAGCAAAGATACAACGATTGCCAGCCATAATTCTCGCTTGGATTTCTTCTTTTATATTTGGTCTCCTAGTGAATGTCGCTCCTAGATATTGGAATCTCTCTACTTCCTCGAATTTATATATTTTTGCCTCTGTGTTTATTGTCAGGTATTGTCCTTGTGTGTATTCTCGTTCTGTCCATTCCATATATTTAGTCTTTTCTTCGTTTATGTATATCCCTTTCTTTCTTCCTATCGCCTCTAGTCTTTTTAGTATTTCTTTTAATTCTTGTTTGCTTCTGGCTATCATTACTATGTCATCAGCGAATGCCAAGCATTGGTGTTTTCGTTGGTATACAAGTCCTGTCCTGTTAATTTCGGCTTCTCTGATGACTATTTCAAGAAGGATACTAAACAACAGTGATGACAGTGGGTCTCCTTGTCGTACCCCTTCACCGACCCTAAACTTATCTGTTTCCTTTCCATTTATTTTAACCCTGTTCTCTGTTTCTCTGAGTGTAACTTTTACCATCTTTATTAATTTTTTACTAATTCCAATTTCACATAGTGCTTTGTATATTTCTTTTCGTTTAACTCTGTCAAAAGCTTGTTTAAAGTCAATGAATAGGGCCATTGTAGATTTTCCGTATTCGTAGCTTTCCGCTTGTATCTCACGCAGCAGGAAAATTTGATCCACCGTGCTGCGTCCTCTTCTGAATCCACATTGATATTCTCCTATGTCATTATCTATCTTTTGTGTTATCTTGTCTTTTATATGTACTGCAAGTATTTTATATGCAACGTTTAGTAGGGCTACTCCCCTGTAATTATGGCATAAACTTTTGTCGCCTTTTTTGTGAATTGGACACAGTGTGGCTTCAGTCCATTCTTTTGGTATGTGTTCTTGTTCCCAAATTTCTTTTATCAGCTTTTCCAAATGCTTAATTAGTACTGGTCCTCCATATTTAAACATTTCAGCTGTTATTTCATCCTTACCTGGGCTCTTGTTTTTCTTTAGTTTTTCTATTATTTCTTTTATTTCTTTTTCATTAGGCGGTCTTTCCTGTATTTCTTCTTGATCAATATTTTCATTCGGTCCTTCTTCTTCTTCTTCTGCATATTCTGTTGTGGGAATTTCATTTAGAAGCTCTTCGAAGTATTCTCTCCATCTGCTCAGTATTTCTTCGTCGCTTACTAAATTCCTTCCATTTTTGCTTTTGTAGTGTACAGGTTTTCTTTGGAACCCCTTTTTCTCATTTTTTACTCCTTGATATAAGTTCCTGACTTCTCCATTTTTATAGTTTTCTTCTATGCATTTCAATTTATCTTCGTTGTACTTTCTTTTCTTTGCTCTTATGATTCTTTTAGTTCGTTTTCTTTGTTCGTTGTATTGTATCTCCATCTCTGGTGTTTTCACTTGCATCATTTTGAGTCTTAACTTATTTCTTTCATCCAGTTCTATTTTACATTCTTCGTCAAACCATTCTTTGAATCCATCTTTTATATTTCTATTACTGACTTGCGCTGCTTTGGTCATACATACTTTTATTTGCGTCCATTTTTGTTCGATGTTTTCATTTTTTGCAATATTTTCCAGTTCTCTAGTGACTAGTCTTTCATATTTACTTTGTTCTTCTTCTGACAGTAGTCTAATAGGTTTAGTTACTTTGTACCTTTTTTTCTGTTGATTTCTAAGAACTGGTATAACCTGTTTAAGTTGTATTCCGACTATAAAGTGATCTGTGTCTGCATCCGGTCCTCTATATGTTCTTATGTTCTTTATACATTTTTCCATGTCTTTTTCGATGAGCACATGATCTATTTGATTTATGGTTTTTCCATCTGGTGATCTCCATGTTCCTTGATATATTCTTTTGTGTTGAAAGTACGTGCTCATAACGATCATGTTTTTTTCTTTTGCAAAATCTATTAAGAGGTGACCATTTTCATTCGTTGTTTCATGCAGACTATATTTTCCTATGGTGGGTGTGTATATTTCTTCTTTTCCTATTTTGGCATTAGCATCACCTAGTACTATTTTTATATCGTATTTGGGAATATTTTCGAATACTGTATCTATTTGACTGTAGAAGTCTTCCTTTATCTCTATGTTTTTCTCTTCAGTCGGTGCATGTATGTTTATAAATGTTATTTTTTGGTATTTTCCTCTTATTCTTAGTATGCATATTCTCTCTGAAATTGGTTTAAAGTCAACGATTAGATCTTTCAGCTTTTTGTTTACTACAAATCCTGTGCCTAACATTCTATTTTCGCCTCCGCTATTGAAAAATAAATAGTCATTTATTTCCATTGAGTTTTGGCCTAGTTGTTTCGTTTCTTGTAGTGCTACTATTTCGAATTTATATTTTTTACATTCATCTACTAGGTGTTTCAGTTTTCCTTCTTCGTATGTTCCTCTTACATTCCATGTTCCTACTAATATATGTTCTTTTATGGGCTGCTTTTCATTAATAATCTGTACATTTTGTCTATTTCGTGTACCTGTACTTTGCCATGTCGTCTCCGTTATTTCAGTCTGCTTTCGTTGTATTGCTAGTTTTTTGGTTGTATATTTTTCTCTTTTATGAGTTGTTGTTGGCTGTTATTCCATGTCCATATTTCACCATTAATGATTAGCTTCTGGTATCCTATTTTTACATTTTTTCCATTATGCCTCTCTACCATAGCCTTGCTTCTAATTTCTTTCTGAATAATTCTTTCTTCTTTTGACATATCATCATTAATATAGATTCTTTCGTCCTTTTTGGTTTTTAATTTACTTTTATTTTTCATTACTTCTATTTTGTTTTTCACGCTGTTGAGTTCCACTATGACAGTATTTTCTCCTATTTTCCTTGCTCCATTTACATCTACTGAAACTTGTAGCTCTTTTTCCATAAAATTCTCCATAGCCCCTCGTAAAACTTTCTGATCATTTGTATCAATTTTTATTCCTTGTATTATTACATTTTTTCTCTTTCTTTCTCTTTCCAATTTCTCTATTTTTTCATTTGCTATACTAATTTCTTTTTCTAATTGACCTATTTGATTTATAGCTTTTTCGTTTGTTTCTCGCAGCTTTTTTATTTCATCTTTGTAGCCGCTTTGTTGATCTTTCAGTTCTTTAATTTCATTCTTTAGTTGTGTGATTTCGTCTCCAGATCTATATTGTTCTTTTTTTATGTCTTTTAAAAAATCATTTCAATTCAAAATCAAAATAATTTAATTTAATTCAAAGATGTCAAAAACTTAATCCGTTTAGTTAGTCGATCTTCGCACATAATGACACATTGCCTCCGTGGCGAAGCGTTTAAGGCGAATGAACTCCAATATACCAACCGCGCTGATAGCTGGTTCGAATCCCAATAAAAACTTTTATTTTTTTATTTTTTTTATACATTTTATGATTGTAAGTATATTTATTATATAATTTTATTTTCAGAAAATACGTATTTAGTTAAAAAAATTTCCGACAATTAATGTTCAGAAATCATTTGTGGCATTTTTAATGTGTTTGTGTGTGTTTTATTCTTTTATTATTTTAATTTTTGGCACTGTTTTAATAAAAATGTTTGAGAAGTAGTAAGTATAAATTAGTTTAATATTTAAATAAAATATAAATAAAAAGTATATTAATTTCGTTTAAATCATATAATAGAAGTATAACTTCTTACGTGCGTACAAAGTACACACACATTCTTCTTTTTCTATATGTTAATGCGTCTGTGTTATTTTACATGTTTATAAGCTTAAAATCACAGTACTTTTGTACACCTATTTTACAATGAGAAGAGAAATGAGAAGTCCCAGATCTAATCAATAAATCTGAAAATTTTTTTAGAACCATTTTCTAGTAACGTCCTTAATCTCTGATGGGTATCTGATGAGAATCTCAAAATAAGAGTAAAATGAAAAAGCCCTACTGAAGCGGTCTGTCTGGAGAGACCAAAACAAAAGCTGGTTTTAACTATTTTACAATATTTGATATAAATATTTTAATCGTTAAATGATTTAATTCGATAATATAAACATTTCTCTTCAATTTGGTGCTTTTAGAATCCATGCAGAACTAATTTACGTTGTAGATAAAAGTTTTCTGGGATAAACAATTTCAATTTTGCAATAACTATTAAGTGAAACTTTTTGAAGCTGAATACTTGTGATATATTATCAATATTCTCAGGCGAAATTAAGTTTTATGTGCATTTTTAAAAAAGTTATTAATGGTTTTAAAAAAATCGGCTATTGAAGCTATTTTTGCAATAATTCAGCAACAAATTAACAAAAATTTCTTAAAAAAACTCATTTTAAAGGATTTTCTATGCATTTTCAGTAAAATTGTGTCACTTTTCCATATAATTTATCGGTCCACTTTAGTATTTAAAATCCAATAGGGAACTTACATTGTTTAAATATTGTTTATAAGTAAAAAATGACGTTTAATCTTTTGATTACATATTGTTATCACCAAATTTGTGAAAAGCAGATGTTAAAATACCTGTATCAAAGAGTGCCTTGGGAAAATCGTTATTTTCTTGGTCTACTATTCTTGATTCATAGTAAAACTAATGATACGAGTTAAATGACTTTTTCTTACACACACAAAAATATAGTATACCGTAAAAAGTTTAATAATTTTCTACACACTACTTCTAAAATGCTACAAAATAATAAAAAAAAAACAAAATAAAAATATCAAACAAAATTAAAAGAACATGCGACTAAAAGTGCATATTTGTAGTATTCTACATCTGGTAACCGTTTATCGCACAATTATTTATATTACAATTATTATTTATTTATAAACCACACCATTTAATGATTTTTACATTAAGTTTTCTCGTACCTACCATCTCTATTGCTTTTGAGTATTAATCAATTTTTCAACAGTTTACCGATTGTAACGCATCTGCGCCAAGTGTAGATCATGCGCAACCTAAGGAGGAGACTTAATAAAGGTCACGTTAAGAAAAGAGGTGAATATTATGAGGTAATCACTAAAGGTTTATATCAAAGTTAAACTGCACATCCACTGATTAACCGCTACATTCAAAGAGGCGTCAGACAGGGATGCATTATATCCCCGTTGTTAATGAATATCCACTCGGATATTTTCAAAACGGCTTTTAGTCCATTAAAATGTTACATTTAGTTTGCATTTCTTAAAGGAGTCAATTTTATTTTTTTAATGTGTAGGGGGGTTCAGTAGAAGCTTAAGTTCAAGTTTTTTGGGTGTGCCACCCTTGTCCCCCGGCCGCCATATTGGAAAAAGGGATGCAAAGGGCTTTCGCGCTTTATCTTCTGAACTAGCAATCCTACAGAAAATTTGATTACACATAAAATGTAGCAAATTCTACAATTTTATATCTATTACTTTTTATCGTCAAGTGACCAACAAAAAAGTTATAAATAAAAATATGAGAAAATTTTGTAAGAAGTTTCCTTTTGGAGGTTATAACTTTTTTCAGTTTATTTCACAATAAAATAACATCATAGCGATTTTGTAGAGGATTTTTCAATAAACAATTATCGCTATAAAGTTGTTTAATTTTATTTATTATCTAGGTTTTACAACGCTCCAATCTTGACCAGATTCTCGAATTCTCATAGGAATACAATAAAAAAAATACTTTTCTATCTATATATTAGTCGAGCGGCAGCAATCGTTATGCCGAACACGAAAGTCAAATTTAAGGTGAATGAAAAATTTTGGTCTATTTTTATGTTTTCGAGGTCGCTGAATCCGAATATGAAGTTTATTTTTATCTAGATTTGGTGGAACATGTTCAAAAATAAAATTTTATACAAAAATGCCGAAAATCAATTTTGATGATTTTTTAAATTTACCTCGCTGTATTTTGGTTGCTGTAAATATTTCCTTTTGAAAATTTTACAGTGTAATTTTTGAAGCATGTAGATAACAATGGAATTTATCCTAAATATTTAAACACATTAAAAAAGGAGTTGTTAGTTTTTAAACATTTTGTCATCATATTTCGTTAGTTTCATGTTTACTTAAAAAAGTTGAGTGACAAACTTTTTAATTTATAACTTTAACGAACACAACAATAAAATATAATTCATGAAGAAGTTTTCTGGAAAATTTTAAGTCAAAATATACAATAGGAAAAAAGTTATGTTACTTCATAAACAAGCGGCACATCCCAAAAAACGCTTATATCTCGAGATCCCGACCACGGTGTGGTGAATGGCTAATTTTAATCATACTTTATGATTTTGATATCAAAAATTCGTTTTTTGCTCTTCTTAAGAATTTTGCATATATGCGGTTGCGTCATTCTTCTTCTGAACCGGCGAATTTGTCGTCAAACAACTTCTTGGGCCGTTTCTACATATGCTTAGGGTTATAAGTTTTATAGTGGCGAGAAAGGTCAAAAACAGATTAATAATAGCATAGGAATGTTAAAATCATAATAAATTGTATGAATAAAAAATATATATAGATAGAAAAGTAAGCCTAACTTTTGTTTTTATTATATCCATATGAGCATTCGAGAATCTGGTCAAGTTTGGAGCGCTGTAAAACCTATATAAATAAATAGAATTAAACAAATTTATAGTGGAAATTGTTCGCTGAAAAACCCTCTACAAAATTGCTATAATGTAATTTTACTTTAAAATGAACTGAAAAAAAGTTATAACCTCCAAAAGGAAACTTGTTAAAAATTTTTTACATATTTTTGTTTATATCTTTTTTGTTGATAACTTGACGATAAAAAGTAATAGAAATAAAAATGTAGAAAATTTAATTTGCTACATTTTATGTTTAACTAGATTTTCCGTAGGGTTGGTAGTTTACGAGATATAGCGCGAAACCCCTTTGCACACCATTTCCAAGATGGCGGCCGGGGGACAAGGGTGGCGACCCCAAAAACTTGAGCTTAAGCTTCTGTTGATCCCCCCTACACATTAAAGAAATACAATTGACTCCTCTAACAAATGCAAGGTACGGCTTAAAAAATGTAACATTTTAATGGAGCATTTATAAGATAAAGACTGTGATTAACTGATTGAACTGATTACTGTGATAAACCGATCAATAATCTTGGCGCTGGCGACAATACACAATACTTTTTTTTGCGATAGTCTTCAGGGCCTTCAAGAGCTATTGGATTGCATAAATACGACAAGAAGAGAAATGGGTCTAAAAATGAATGCTTGTAAACAAAATTTATGACAAAAGTCAAAGTTTTTCAACCTAATAAAATATTTAATAAATATTTTAAAAGACATTTTATTGAAAAACTTATTGGACCATTTTCCTGGTGACACCTCCATGGCTTCTAAAAATTGCAAGCCAGCTGGATGCTGCAGTGAAAACAAGAGGGAATTCTAAAAAGTGGCAATTCACAACCCGGTCTACAGCTTGGTAAAATTCCAACGGAAAATGTACCTACACTCACCGGCAGAGAAAACGGGCACCCCAAAAAATGGGTAATTTTTAATGTCTTGTATTTCCTAAACCTGATGTCCGATTTAAGTAATTTTTTTAATATGTTATAGCCATACTTTATCAATATCGCTGTAATAATATTGTTGCTAGACAGGTACATTGTCATTGTATACAGGGTGTACGAATCAAACTGTGTTTTTTTCTCAAACTTTGGAACACCCTGTGGAATGTTCTAGCTTTTATAAAATACTGAAATTATAACCAAACTATAGTCTCAGGTTTTCTTAACATTCTGTTTTTTGATTCATTCGCTTATGTTGGATAATAAAAAAGTTAAGCACTTCAACAACTACCCCTGTTTTTCGTTAATACAGGGTGTTTTTAAAAAGGTACGGCAAACTTTAAGGGGTAATTCTGCATGATAAAATAATGACAGTTTGCTTTATAAACGCATGCCCGCAAATGCTTCGTTTCCGAGATAGGGGGTGTTGAAATTGTTCTTACAAACTGACGATTTATTTATTTCTCTAAAACGGTTTGTGACATGCAAATGAAATTTGGTAGATTTTAAGAGGTAGTTATTGCGCATTTATGGCATACAATTAAGAATTTTATATTCACCATTGGCGTGCATACGGGTATAAATATTTTAGATATATCCCGTATGCACGCCAATGGTGAATATAAAATTCTCAATTGTATGCCAAAAAATGCGCAATAACCAGCTCTTAAAATCTGCCAAATTTCATTTGCATATCACAAACCGTTTTAGAGCAATAAATAAATCGTCAGTTTGTAAGAACAATTTCAACACCCCCTATCTCAGAAACGAAGTATTTGCGGGCATAAGTTTATAACGCAAACTGTCATTATTTTATCATGCAGAATTACCCCTTAAAGCTTGCCGTACTTATTGAAAAACACCCTGTATTGACGAAAAACAGGGGTAGTTGTTAAAGTGCCTAACTTTTTTATTATCCAACATAAGCGAATGAATAAAAAAACAGAATGTTAAGAAAATCTGTGGCTATAGTTGGGTTTTAATTTTAGTATTTTATAAAAGCTAGAACATTCCACAGGGTGTTCCAAAGTTTGAGAAAAAAACACAGTTTGATTCGTACACCCTGTATACAATGACAATGTACCTGTCTAGCAACAATATTATTACAGCGATATTGATAAAGAATAAGGCTATAACATTTTAAAAAAATTACTTAAATCGGACATCAGGTTTAGGAAATACAAGACATTAAAAATGACCCATTTTTTTGGGGTGCCCGTTTTCTCTGCCGGTGAGTGTAGTTACTCGATAGGAGTAATACTAATAAAAATAAAAATGTATACCATTTTTATTCAGTTGCAATGCGAAGGCAAAACTGTCTTAATTTTCATTTAGTATAGAGAGCGCAAACCAGCACTCTTAATCGACGATTTTCGCTTCTTGTTGGAAGCATCATCAGCGAGGCGTAGGTTTGCTGTTCTCTACCCCAAGTGACAAACTACCGAGAGTCGTGCTCGCATTGCAACTGACGTTATGCAGTAGGTGCCTAGTAGGTGCCAAGCTGTAGACGGGGTTGTAAATTGCAACTTTTTAGAATTCCCTCTTGTCTTCACTGCAGCATCCATCTGGCTTGTATTTTTTAGAAGGCATGGAGGTGTCACCAGGAAAATGGTCCAATAAGTTTTTTAATTAAATATCTTTTAAAATATTTATTAAATATTTTATTAGGTTGAAAAACTTTGACTTTCATTTAAATTTAGCAGATGTCGCTAGGCACCTACTCAATAACGTCAGTTGCAATGCGAGCACGACTCTCGGTAGTTTGTCACTTGGGGTAGAGAACAGCAAACCTACGCCTCGCTGATGATACTTCCAACAAGAAGCGAAAATCGTCGATTAAGAGTGCTGGTTTGCGCTCTCTATACTAAATGAAAATTAAGACAGTTTTGCCTTCGCATTGCAACTGAATAAAAATGGTATACATTTTTATTTTCATTTTAAAATTTATGATATTTAGTCGTAATCTTACGACCATTCTTCCCTACAGATGTATCAACATTGAGAAACATTGAGAAAATTACAAACTATACATATCTGGGATACTACATAACAGACCAACTAGACTCAAGTAAAGAGATAAAATGCAGAACTGAAGCAACTCGCACAACCTTTTTAAAAATGAAGTCAATCTTCTGTAACCACAACTTAAACCTAAAATTACATCAAAGAATGATCAGATACTGTATTTGGTCAGTGTTGATCAATCGCCTAGAGGCATTTGAGATGTGGTTGTCTAGAAGGATGATCCGAATACCCTGGACAGCGAAGCAAACTAAGAAATGCCGTTCGTGGGTTACTTAAAACTACACATAGTTTCAAATGTTATGCATCACCCCTCGTATTCACGATGTTTACGCTTTTATAAATCCGTATCTTTATCACATATTTAATGGGCCTTTTTTATAAAAAATATACCTTTTTTGGTTTTTTATTTTATTTGAATACCCATTTAATTGACCTGGTTTTGCCAAGGTGTAAACATTTGAAAAATTTATTCTGGTGAAATTTTTTAAAACGTGATTAAAAATGAATCGTACTTTAATTTCTGAGTTGGACCGTATAAGAATTATCGATTTAGTTGAAGAAGGCCATTCACAGCGGTTCATGGTGGAAAGAGTGGGTGTTTCTCAGAGTGATATCTCACGGATATGCAATAGGTTCCTGGAGACAAACTCGATACGGAATAGAGCTCGGTCTGGTAGACCCCGAGTTACCAATGATCGACAGAATGGATATATCAGAATTTCCATCCGTAGAAATTGTTCTATGTCTGTACCAGCCCTCCAAAGAGAATTCAGGCATGCTACAGGAGTCAGAGTATCGTTGACTACAATAAGAAGAAGAATTTTAGACTCAGGTTTGAGGAGTCGTCGACCAATAAGAGTTCCTCAGCTACGACCTAGACATGTTTTGGACCGCCTCCAGTGGGCTTAAGAACACATACACCTTCCCCAACAGTTTTGGAATTTTGTGCTTTTTTCAGACGAGACCAGAATCTGTTTAAATAGTGATAACCGGCGAATTCGTGTGTGGCGAGAGTCAACAAGAGCTGCACAACTAGCCACACACGAATTCGCCGGTTATCACTATTTAAACAGATTCTGGTCTCGTCTGAAAAAAAGCACAAAATTCCAAAACTGTTGGGGGAGCTGTATGTGTTCTTAAGCCCACTGGAGGCGGTCCAAAACCTGTCTAGGTTGTAGCTGAGGAACTCTTATTGGTCGACGACTTCTCAAACCTGAGTCTAAAATTCTTCTTCTTATTGTAGACAACGATACTCTGACTCCTTTAGCATGCCTGAATTCTCTTTGGAGGGCTGGTACAGACATAGAACAATTTCTACGGATGGAAATTCTGATATATCCATTCTGTCGATCATTGGTAACTTGGGGTCTACCAGACCGAGCTCTATTCCGTATCGAGTTTGTCTCCAGGAACCTATTGCATATCCGTGAGATATCACTCTGAGAAACACCCACTCTTTCCACCATGAACCGCTGTGAATGGCCTTCTTCAACTAAATTCAACAGAAATTAAAGTACGATTCATTTTTAATCACGTTTTCAAAAATTTCACCAGAATTAATTTTTCAAATGTTTACACCTTGGCAAAACCAGGTCAATTAAATGGGTATTGAAATAAAATAAAAAACCAAAAAAAGGTATATTTTTTATAAAAAAGGCCCATTAAATATGTGATAAAGATACGGATTTATAAAAGCGTAAAAATCGTGAATACGAGGGGTGATGCATAACTTTTTAAACTATGTGTATTATAATACGAAAAATTTCATACCTATTACATGTTCTTAGAGAAGACCGGTATAGAATCCTTCAGATTATCATGAAAGGAAAAAACGAGGGCCGCAGAGGAATTGGACGGAAGTCACGAACATTCGGGATTGGACAGGAATATGTAGTGCCGAACAACTATTCCAATTAGCTGAAGACGGTGAACAACTCGCCAATGTACTTTATTAGGGGAGCCAACGTTAGGAAGGTCTAATATGGCACCGAAAAAAGAAAGAAACAGAGAAGACCATCGAATATATCATGAATATACTATATCTGGTCCGTGTTGATCAATCGCCTAGAGGCGTTCGAGATGTGGTTGCATAGAAGGATGATCCGAATACCCTGGACTAATAAATGCCGTTGGAGGGATACTGAAAACTATTAAAATAAGAAAAATTTCATACCTAGGACATGATCTTAAAGAACACCGGTATAGAATCCTTCAGCTTATCATGAAAGAAAAGTTGAGGGCCGCAGAGGAATTGGATGGAAGTCACGAACATTTGCGATTGGACAAGAATACGCAGTGTCGAAAAACTGTTCCGATTAACTGAAGACCGTGAATAACTCGCCAATGTAATTTACACAACGTTAGTGAGACCTAATATGGTCCTAAATTAAAATAACAGTGAAACATTGTTAAAACTAAGTAACAATGTTAAAACTAAAAAAATATTTAGGATTGTTTTTTAGTTACGTTTGTTTATTTTTTAATTGTGTAAGGCTTGTTTTACAGAGATAATAGATAAAAATAAAAGTTACAAATAACTGTGTAATTTTAGTTACCAGATCGATTCAAAATTACGTAAGATATAAATTATATCGCACCATTCTTTCCTTTACTATCTGTTCAATTTCGGCCAAATCCGCAGATGTAGCACCTTCGAGTGATTTTAATGTTAAGCTAGAGACCTGCAGATAAAAGAATGGAGAAGTTATAATGAAACATGAATGGTTAATGCGATATATTTGTCAATTTGCATGCAACCGTCGTCGACCATTTTCAGTAAGTTATAACTAATAATAATTGTAATAAAATTGTGAAAATAAATATAACGGATTTTAATTATTACATTCAAATAAATTTTAATACGTTTAGTCTTATCCAGTCGTCGAAAATGTCACTGAACCTTTAAAAATCATACAAAATACAAAGAAGCTGAATTTTGCTGAGAATGTCAACCTTCGGACCTCAAAAAGATGCAAAAAAGTTTGCTATGCCTACCCCCGGGCTTCCCCATAAACGCCCCCTCGTAGGGGGTGGAACGGAAAACATGGATTTACCAAGATTCTGTATAGTCCATGTGGTGAGACCGCTCCCGTCTGGAAAAATTTCTGATTAGGTTTCTTTGTGGATTCCTATTCAAAAATGTCCCCTTTAAACTTAAAAAAATATTTTTTCTAGATTCTTTGGGACATTCTAAATAAAATAAGTTTCTTGACATTTTTCTAAAAAGTTAATAGTTTTAAAGTTATAAGCGATTTAAAATCCGAAAATGCGTTTTTTTTGTCATTTTTCGGATTTTAAATCGCTTATAACTTAAGAAGTATTAACTTTTGAGAAAAATGTCAAGAAACTTATTTTATTTAGAATGTTCCAAATAATCTAGGAAAAATATTTTTCGGAGGAAAATAGGAGATTTTTGAAATGGAGCGCGCCGCACCGCAAAAAAATCGGATAAACACGCAAATTTAACAATTAAAAAACAACGGTTTAGTTTTAAGTAAGACGCGATCACTCTTCAGAATCTGGAAGCTGAATATTTAGTCTTCAATTTACGTATCTGGCAACCTCAAAAATACTAATCTGAATATGAGTGTTTAAGCCTCGAAAATGCGTATTTTCGCATTTTTCAGATTTTAAATCGCCTATAACTCCAAAACCATCAATTTCTGAGAAAAATTACAAGATACCTTTCTTGTTTAGATTGACCCAAAAAATCTAAAAATATATGTTCCAGAGCAAAAAAACATGATCTTTTGTATTTGTTTAAAAAAATTGTTTAAACAATTTCTGCTCAAAAATTCCCGCCCGGCACCCTTCAGATTTGTTTAAAGGGGACATTTTTGAATAGGAATCCACAAAGAAACCGAATCAGAAATTTTTTCAAACGGGAGCGGTCTCACCACATGGACTAGTAGAAAAAATGTTTTAAACAACAAATGTAAATGATATAAGTTTGACCAAAAATGTTATTATAATGAATAATTAGAATGACTTCTGTAGAATGTTTATACGGTGATGAGCGCGCTAATAACCGGCTAAATAACGCAAAAGATGGAAAACATATCAAGTTGTGAGATAAAAGAAGATGAAACCCATAGAGGTGGGAAATTTAGCGACAGAAACCAATAAATTTACATTATCCTGATTGTTTCCCACCTTTAGACGTATCAGAGGAGTATGTCAACTAAAAATGTCACTGTCACAGTGGTAGTTGCCAAACTCGTCCGATACGTCTAAAGGTAGGAAACAATGAATTATAATGTAAAATAGGTTTCTATCGCTAAATTTCCCACTTCTGATAGTTTCATCTCTTTTTATCTCACAACTTTATATGCTTTCCGTCTCTTACGTTATTTTGCCGGTTATTAGCGCACTCATCACATATTAAACACAAAGATGATACTTTAGAAAACTTTATACCATTTAATACTTCATACCATTTTCGGTGGCTCAAGTATGTCATAAGTAGCATTGATGATGGAATTGGCATTCGGAAAATGTTCTGTAGCTCGAAAGAGTATTTTTTAATACAGTGTGTCTGCGTAACTTGGAACCATATGGGAAACTTTTTTAATACAAATTTTACGAAAAAAAATTATTCTTCATAAAGTGCTCTGCATAGTGTAAGACCTAAGATGCAATCATCAGATATCAAATTTTATCAGTAATATACGAGGTATGTCAAAAAATATAAATTTCGCTCAAGAGTAAAGTGCCTTTATATTTTACAATATCGAAAATAGTTATTAAGAAAAGTTTTCTGTAATTAAAAATTATGTTATAATATGCATTTACACTCTTCTAATTGAAAAAAAAAAATTGAAAAATTTCCTCAAATTACGGATACTCAACATCAATTTTATTAAAGATACCCTTATTATTAATTTTGCGAAAAATAGTTTTCTTTATAAAAATGTCCGAATAGTCAAAGAACTAAGATGCAATCATAAGATATCAATTTTTTTCAATTTTATACAAGGTATGTCAAAAAATATGAATTACGCTCAAGAGTAAAATACCTTTATAGTTCACAATATTTCAACTAAAAGGATGCAATTGCATATTAAAACATAGTCTTTAATTCTTAACAACTTTTTATAATAACAAATTTCAATACATTTCGTGAAAAATAAAGGTACTTTACTCTTCAGCGAAATTCACATTTTTTGAAATACCTCGTATAAACATGACAAAATTTAATATCTTATAATTGTTGTTATACTATGTAGAACTTTTTATAAAGAATAACTTTATTTCGTAAAATTAATAATAACGGAGCTAGCATAATTAAAAAGGGGTTGGGTGTCCGTGATTTGAGGAACATTTTCAAAAAAGAAATCAATTAGAAGAGTTTAAATGCAGATTATAACATAATTTTTAATTACAAACAACTTTTATCAATAACATTTTCGATATTGTGAAATATAAAGGCACTTTACTCTTGAGCGAAATTCATATTTTTTGACATACCTCGTATACTGTTGATAAAATTTAATATCTGATGATTGCGTTCTGAGGTTTTAGACTATGCGGAGCACTTTATAAAGAATGACTTTTTTTCGTAAAATTGACATTAAAAAAGTTTCCCATATGGTTCCAAGTTACGCAGGCACACTGTATAAACATACTTTTTATACAGTATTTTTAATAAACTTTTATAAAAATGATACTGTTTAAAGATTGTTACCTACTATCCGTTTATTCATTTATTTAATTTACATTACAAAATGGTCGACTGAGTATGAACATTTAAGAAATAATGTTATGAAATATATAGCTGAAAAGAGACAAAAGCATGAAACATAATAGAACATATTTAATATGTAATGCTGCAGAAGTTTTCGAACAAAATCTACTTCTATAAACTGAAGAGTTTACAAAAAAGTTGTATATTTTGGATGCCATAATAATATGTCTTACTGTTAGCATACCTAAGAATTTATAGTCAAATATCTTCAACTATTAAGTACACGGATAAGGTACTCTTTGATTTATAAGATGAGTCGACTTCTGGACTTTTTCTCTTATAGTTTCCTATCCGTTTTGGATTTTGGCGACGATCATGGCAATCTGTTCTTTGTACACTGCAGCTCTGAAGCGATTTAGGGTTGGTGCGTTAAACCACGTACGTAGATTTTGCAGCCAGGAAATCCATTGGCTTTCATTTTACGTTTTCGATTTCATTTTACGTTTTCCTGTAAAATTAGTAGCAGCAATCCATATTTTTCGTTGCTCCTCATGATGTGACCAAGGTATTCAATTCAATCCAAAAAACATTTGGAAGAGTACATTTACGCTACGAGGGGAGTCTTTTGTATAACATGTAAACTTTTTCAATTTTATTAAAATAAAAAAAAACAAAAAATAAATAAATAATAAAATGACTTTTTTCAATTTTAAAAATGTTACTTAAATTTATTTATAAAACTTTAGAAAACTAGTCTACAGTACTGTCTACTGTATCACTTTTTTTTTTAAATGATCAAGAACTTTAACAGTAACTTCAAAATTTTCTGTATTTATTTTTTAAACTTCGAAATTCGTTACTCAAATCTTACTTTTGTAATAATGATAGTGATAAATTCTAATCCTAATTATAAATACATATTATGAAATTACACTTATATAGCATCAAAAATCTTAGACTAATCACAACAAAATTTGTATTCTAGTTGACCTAAAAAATAAAACAAAGCTTGCATATTAAAACGTTACCACATTCATTTTTTTTTCTGTTCCTGTTTTAGAATAATATCCATAATTTATTAATAGTGCAATTCAAACAATTCCGAAAACTTCTGCTACATAGATCTGTTTATTCCCAAGATAATTATACAGTGTACATACACACCTTGAAAATAATTCAAGGTTAGATTATATAAGTTGCTGTCTTGACATTAATTATTGTACCACAATAATTTTCCGTACCATTCAAAAGATAACATACTCCTAAATAAATTAATTTCTGATTAAAAAAAATATACAGAGATTTATAAAAGGGTCTAATAGAAATAAATTTAGATATTACCAAATAATGTTGCTATAGCAACGGTATTAATAATTCATAATCCATGAAAGGAGTTGTCTATTTTTAATCGTATCTTTAAACTTTTGAACATTTTTTGGTTCAATATTTAGTGTAAATGTACATTCATCGCTGAACTAAATGTTTTTCAAAATTTGTCTGGCTGCATTAGTCCTCTTTGAAATTATGAATATCAAACTGATCTGCAATCATTCGAGAATTTATTGTAAGGTATTCAACTACTGCTGTTAATACATTGATTTCGTTTTGATTTTCTAAATTTCTTAGTAACCTCAGCAATATTGTTTGTACTACAGGTACGTAGAATTGGGAACCACTATCCCAGCATTTTCAAACTTTTTAAAAATCCTTTGAGTTGTTGTATAACCTGGAATGGTATATTGGGATATTTTCTGTTAAATAAAAAACTAACTGACAGTGTGCTCACTATTGTCTGAACAAAACATCTTTATTATTGCTACTGTCTCCTTAACTAAGTACATTTTATCAACTTTCTAGTTTTTTAAACAATAATTCATAAAATAAAGATAATAAAAATTCAAGTATGTAGTATGTATTGAATATCTAACTTCATTCTGATCAAACACAACCTGTTATACACCTTTTGCACTACGTACACGTAGGGCCTAACTTTTAGAACAATACTTTAACAAATGTAATATATTTTTAAAAAATTTTGGAATGTGTTTAATTTGTAGAACAATTTTAACATTTTTCGTATATTATAACTTTATTCTTTAAGAATATCGATGTAATAACATTGTTGCTAGATAGGTAAATCTCACTGTATACCGTGTGTAAAAATCATAATGTGTTTTTTCCTCAAAGTTCGGAACACTCTGTGGAATATTCTAGCATATATAAAATATTGAAATAAAACTCAATTGTAGCCATAGGCTTGTTTAATATTTTGTTTTTCGATTCATTCTCTTATGTTGGATAATAATAAAGTTAGGTACGTTAATAACTAGTCATGTTTTTCACCAATAAACCTCATTTTCTGCTTAGTTTAATAAACAAGCCTACAGTAGGCCATGAGAAATTAACAATTTGATAGATGTCAAATTGTTAACAGTCAAAAAATGTCTGGGTTGTTGTGAAAATCAGTAGATTTATTATTTAAAGTTAATAAAGTCAATAAGGTCCGTATTGTTTTTTGTTTGGTGGAATGTCTGCTGTAGTCGTTCATTTCTCTAAAGCGTTGTACAATACTGGAAATTGATGTCTGTGAAACTAACAAGTTCCGATCGCTAGCATAGTAGCTAAGTCCTTCGCTGTGACCCACTCATCACGGGTCAAATTCCTTGTAGCACCATAGCACCTTAGTTCCATTTCCATCAGACAAGAGAAAAATGAATGACTTAATTGAAACTTTAAATAATAAATCGACTAATTTTCACAACAAACCAGACACTTTTTGACTGTTAACAATGTGACATCTATCAAATCGTTAATTTTTCATAGTATACTTTAGGCTTGTTTATTGAACAACATTAAACTAAGCAGAAAATGAGAATATATTGATGAAAAACATGGCTAGTTCTTAAAGTACTCCACTTTTCTTTAATGCAACATAAACGAATGAATCAAAAAACAAAGTGTTAAGAAAACCTAAGGCCACAATTGAGTTTTACTTTACATATTTTCTATACACTGGAATATTCCACAGGGTGTTCCGAACTTTGAGGAAAAAACACAGTATGATTGTTACACCCGGTATACAATGAAATTTACCTGTCTAGCAACTATATTATTATATCGATATTCTTAAAGAATAGGGCTAGGTGAACATACTAAAAAAATCATTCTAATCGGACAACATTTTTAGGAAATTCGAGACAACAAAAATGTCACATTTTTAAAGTGATGCGTTAATTTTGGTGCTTAGTGTAGTCTCTCATGACTTTTGATGTAAAATATTTAGGGACGCAGGAATCAGGATCCTCGTAAGGGCTACTGGCGCCTGTGTGCAAAAAAGGATTTTGGCGCCCCTTAAGGCATTTTGGTTCATGTTTATTTATTTATTTTTTTGAAGGTAGGTAGGTATTTTAGGTAGGTGCTTGAAATAAGGCAAAAAACTGAATTTTAGGAGTTACACTAAGTTTCAATGAGTTTTCCCCCAAAAATGCTTCATTTTTTGGTTATTTCAGGTTGAAATATTCGATTTGGAATTTGACGAATAAGAACGTGTTTTTCATGAGCTTTAATTTTGCTTTTACTAGGTCTACTGACTTCATGAATATACTATTTTTTCGTTTATTTATAAGCTACATTTTTGATAACAATATTTTTTCGATAAATTACTTACTTTTGAGTTATTTGGGAAAAACCGCTTAAAACGGGTTTTATGTTGAAAAGTAAACATTTTCACTCGCGAAGAACTCGAAAAGTATTGATTTAGTTACCAAACTCTATAGAACAAAAGTTGCTTAGTTATTTTAAACCTATATTTTTTCACCCCCAAGCAAAAGCAACCAACGGCACAAGTTAAAGGGTAAGAACAGAACAAGTGGGTCGCGGTGGAGGTGGAGGTCGCGGTCGATGTCGATATCCATGTAAAATAAACACATTGTAGTGAATGGAAGAGAACAGAGCAGGTAAGTCACGGTGGAGGTTTAGCGCGTTGCCATCCAGGAGGTTTACATCGATGCTTTTGAAAATAAAATGAGTTTGTTTTACATGGATGTGTACTGCGCGGCCTACAAGGATGCTTCCCTGTGATTGGTCCGTTCGAAGCCAAGTTGTCAAAACCTGCGCTATCTGAGTTGATACTTTTTATATAATCCCTTTTTTGTATTCAGTTTCATTCAAATTTCATTAAACTACTTCACTTGATAGTGGTTCTAGCTCGACTGACAGCGCAGGTAACCTCCTTGCTATGTGCTGTCGACATCGACCGCGACTTAACTAGTGGCATCTACCGCGACCTACACCTCCACCTCGACCCACTTGTTTTGTTTTTACCCTAACTTTGAAGTGAAGGGAAGTAGAACCTAAATTCAAATTTTCATACAATTCGGTGGTGACCCTGAAAATTACACGGTATCGCCGTATTTCACGTTCATTTACTGGGCTATGTATATGTACAATAGAAAAATAAAAATTAGCTGTTGTAGTAGCGATATTTTTTTAGTCTTTGCTATTGCAAATCCATTAATTACATGGCTAAAATGTATACCTTATTATACCGGGTGTCCATTTATATTTTCCCCCATTTTAACTGCCTATAACTTCTAAATGGCTCAAGATAGAAATATGCGGTTTTCGCTGAAATGTTTTTTTTAGTAAAAGTTTTGTCTGAATGGATTAAATTTTTTATATCGCTTTCAAATACGAAAAAAAAATGGCGAATTTTTGAAAAAAACTTTGTTGACTTTTTTTTAATGGAATACCCAGTATATTTTTTTGTAAATTGAAAGAAAGGTCATTCACCTATCCAGCGATGTAAAGTTTTTCAAAATCGGTTGTCAAATGACTGAGTAATTAATTTTTAAAATGAGAGGTGCAACTCTCTAACTAAGCAAATTGATATTATGTTATGTGATTTCCACATTGCATCTCTCATTTTAAAAATTAATTGCTCAGTCATTTGACAACCGATTTTGAAAATTTTTATATCGCTAGATAGGTAAATGATCGTTTTTTCAATTTTTTAGGTAAATGAACATTTTTCATATCGCTTTTAAATAAAAAATGGCGGATTTTTGAAAAAAAAAACGTTGTTGACTTTTTTTTATTAAAACACCCAGTATATTTTTTCGTAACTTGAAAAAATTGTCATTTACCTATCCAGCGATATAATTTTTTTTAAAATCGGTTCTCAAATGACTGAGAAATTAATTTTTAACATAACACACAACATAATATCATTTTGCTTAGTTACATGTTATTTAGGTATGTGATATCCACGCTGCACCTCTCATTTTAAAAAGTAATTACTCAGTGATTTGACAACCGATTTTAAAAAACTTTATATTGCTGGATAGGTGAATGATTGTTCTTTCAATTTACAAAAAAATATACTGGGTGTTCCATTAAAAAAAGTCAACAAAGTTTTTTTCAAAAATCCGCCATTTTTATTTTCGTAATTGAAAGCGATATAAAAAACTCAATCGATTCATACAAAACTTTTAGTAAAATAAAACATTTCAGCGAAAACCGCATGTTTCTATCTTGAGCCGTTTAGAAGTTATAGGTAGTTAAAATGGGGGAAAATATAAATGGACACCCGGTATAATGAAACAAAAATTTCTTGTTCAATTGCTAATATTGCTAATCCAGGCAATCTTTCTTGAAGCATTGTCCTTAAATGTTTTTTAATGATTTTTAACTTTGAAAAAGTTCGCTCGCCAAAAGCTACAGATACAGGCAATGTCAAAAGAATTCTTAGTGAAATGCTTACGTTTGGAAGGGTGCAGATTAAATTGTTTTTAAATATATATTGTAAAATACTTATGGGGTCAGTATCATTAAGTAATCGAAATAACTTTAACGCTTTCATTTCATTAAACAAATGATTGGGGTCTATATCCTTATTATCCTGATCTGTCAGTCGTTCTTCAAGGACAAAACAACGTTTTAAAAGATCGCTATCACGTAATTTAAATATGTATATGTATATTTATTCCTAATCCTATTTCATTTCTCAACTTTTGTTTTAAAATTATTTTTTTGCATTTTTTCTTTAATTTTTGACCCTGGGTTTTGGCGCCCCTAAAGGATGTCGCCCGTGTGCATTGCACACTTTGCCCTGGCAGGAATTAAACAGCTTTAAATTTCCCGTTAAGTTTCATATGGCATGTTTGACGATTCACCACCCAGTAGAGCCTAAATTTACGATTACGATTACGACAACGACTACAGACGGCAACTGAAGACGGCAGTTACAGTTGTCACCATGACATAGGTCATTACTTTGCACTATTAATTTGTATAATTATTAGCAACTGACGTTCTGCTTGACAGCAGTTGCAGTCAGATGTCGGAATCAGTCTCATACAAATAGGGCTTTTCAACAGTAATTTGTTTCGTGCTTCTGTCATATGTTGTATCTTCTTCTTCTTCTTCTTCAGCCTGTGTTCGTCCACTGCTGGACATAGGCTTCTTGCATTTGCTTCTATCGATTTCTACTCTTGGCAATTCTCATCCACTACTTGCCCGCGACTTGTTTGATATCATCTGCCCACCTCTTCTGCGGTCTGCCTACTCCTCGCCTGTTCTCTCGTCGCCTCCAGTTTGTTTGTCTCTGTGTCCATTTTTTGGGATTATCTCGGGCAACATGTCCGACCCTTTGCCACTTAAGCCTTGCTATACGTTCTGCGACATCAGTAATCTTTGTTCTTTCACGAATGTCTCTTAAACTAATTCCTAGCACGGTCTTCTCCATCGCTCTTTGGGTTGTACTGAGCTGCTCTAAGGTTTTCTTTGTAAAGGCCTTGGTCTCCAGTCCATATGTAGTTACAGGCAAGCTACATTTGTCATAAACTCTACGTTTTAGACACATTGGTATATCTTTATTCTTAAAGATAAAGCTTAACTTGCCGAAAGGTACCCAAGACAAATGTATGCGTCTTTTTATTTCGGCTATTTGGTTTTCTTTGCCGATTTTAATGGTATGTCCAAGATATATCTAGTGGTCTACATTTTCATATGTTGTATAATCAGTGTATATTAATATTATACACATATTATATACAACATATGACAGAAGCTCGAAACAAATGACAATCGATAAAAAGCCCTATTAATAGTGCAAAGTAGCGACGTCTGCAGTGCAGTCGTTGTCGGAATCATACCTGTCGTAGTGATCTAAGACAATAAAATAGGAAAATAAAATAGGAGTGTTCTGAAGAACTTATGTGAATGAAACGAAGTATTCTTGTAAGAAGAGTAAAAAAACCAAATAAAAACTGATATCAATGCAAGGGAAGTGGTGCAACAGGTGTGGACATTTTAAAGGCAAAGGAAAAATTTGAAACACCAGAATAACAAGAATTACCCTAATACTATAAACAGAAAATTAGGAGATCTCTAGAAAAGAAAAATAAATAAATGGATAAATTATAAGTATCCTAATAAATATTAAAACTTCATTGCTTATTTATCATACAAATATGTCTATGATCGCATTATAATTAATTAAAATTTTATTTTTATCCAAAATCACCTTTTTCAAAAAGTTTTTTTTAATCCAAATATTTTTATTACATTTTAACTAGTATTTAATGGAGGCACGATTTTTATTTAGAAACTATAAATGCTCCTCTAGCTACACACACACTTTGAAGATTAACATTTTATTAATGACTTGGGATTAAACCACCATCTGCAGTTTATTATTTGCTATTTTATTGACTATTTTCATTCGAAAAAGGGGACAAGGATTGAAATAACGGCCAACATTGGGGTATTCAGGTCAATTGACGTAAACCCAAGTAACGAATCAACAATATACGAGAAATATATGTAGAATATAGATAGAAAATATATTTTTTATATACCTACACAGAAAAATTGAAATACTATCTAAATGGTAGAGAAATCCGAACAAGAGTGAATGAAAGTATTTCCAATAACTTTCCTATAAAATCTGGTGTCCCACAGGGCAGCGTTCTTGAACCAATATTATACGTGCTATACACAGTAGACCTACCCTCCAATAATGAAACCATCATTGGTACGGTTGCAGTTAATGCTGTTAGCCTTGCAGCCGACGAAAATCCAATTATAGCATCTAAAATTGTACAGGTACAACAGATTGAAATCGAGATGTAGTCAAACAAATGGGGAATTTAGTCCATTCTTTCACGGTTTTTGCTCTAAATTTTAAAGAACCGCTTGGATTGACATGAAATTTGGCATACATATACCTTACATGTCAAAGAAAAAAAGTGATATTGTGCCGATGTGTGCTTTTGCCCTGGGGGTGACTTTCACCCCTTCTTGGGGGTGAAAAAATATATGTCCAAAACAAGTCCGGAAATGGGTAAACTGACTAATTTTAAGTAACTTTTGTTCTATAGAGCTTTTTCGCCAAGTCAATACTTTTCGAGTTATTTGCAAGTGAATATGTTCATTTTTCAACAAAATAACCACATTTTTAGACGGTTTTTCGCAAATAACTCAAAAATTAAGTACTTTGTCGAAAAAAACGTTCTTAGCAAAAATATAGCCTATAAAGAAGTAAAAAAAAATGGTGTACGCGTTAGGTCTCTGGATCTCGTAGGACCAGAGTTATAGCCAATGAAAAATAGATTCATATTCACCAAATTTCAAATAGAATATTTCGACGTGAAATATCCAAAAAATTAAGCACTTTTTGGGGAAAATATATTACAACTTTTTTAAAGTGTTTTAAAATAGGGTTTATTTCTGTTTTTACAAAAAGTTTCTAGCGTTAAATTTAAGCAAGTTACGCTCAAAATAAAGTTGGTCCCTTTTGTTTTTGCAAAAAAAAATCGGGAAGACCACCCCCTAATTAGCAACTTAAATTAAATTAATCGTTACCGCTCCACAAATTATTTTACTTATGTTGTGTTTATATGATCTGTAAGTTTCAACGATTCAAAGTGCTTATTTTTGAAAAAATTTGGTTTCAAAGAAAAATTTTTAAAAATTTAAATTTTGAAAAATATGTTTTTTTTTTCAAAATAACTTAAAAATTGTTAGAGATACCAAAAATCTCGAGAAACAAAAAAAGTTAGATTTGCTTTTCTGAATATCATGTATTTTTTTGTTTTTCTGTTGGACAAAAATTGATTAAGATTTGGTGTTTCTAAATTTGCATACATTCGTGATCAGTGACTCGTTTAACCCCTTTTAACTACAGCCCTTTCAATAATAAGGACTTTGAACCGATGAAACTTACAGATCATATAAACAATATAATAGGAGTCAAGAAACTTATGAAGTCGTAACGATTAAGTTCATTTAAGATACTAATTAGGGGGTGATTTTCTCGATTTTTTTACCAAAACCAAAAGGGACTAACTTTATTTTGAGCGTAACTTGTTTAATTTTGATGCTAGAAATTTTTTTTATAAAACAAAAATGAAGCTTTTTTTAAGCACTTTAAATAAGTTGTAATGAGTTTTCCCCGAAATGTGCTTCATTTTTGGTTATTTCACGTTAAATTATTTCATTTGGAATTTGACGAATATGAACCTATTTTTCATTAGCTATAACTCTGCTTCTACAACGTGTAGAGACGTGATGTATACACCATTATCTAAAAATTTTTACAGGCTATATTTGTGCTAAGAATGTTTTTTCGACAAAATACTTACTATTTGAGTTATTTGCAAAAAACCGTCTAAAAGCGTAGTTATTTTGTTGAAAAATGAACATATTCACTGCCAAATAACTGGAAAAGTATTGACTTAGTGAAAAAACTCTATAGAACAAAAGTTACTTAAAATTAGCCAGTTTATCCATTTCCTGACTTTCTTTGGACGAAAATTTTTTCACCCCCAAGAGGGGATGAAAACCACTCCCAGGGCAAAAGCACATATCGGCACAATATCACTTTTTTTCTTTGACTTGTTAGCTATGTGTATGCCAAATTTCATGTAGATCCAAGCGGTTCTTTACAATTTAGAGGTTTTGCAATATTTTACCGTTAAAGAACGGACTAATTAAGGGGCTATCGTAGTGTAAAAGTACGAAATTCATATACGTTTTTGGAAATTTCTAAAATAAAAAGTACTGTAATAATTTTTTTTGGAAATGTGCATGAGCATTTATTATAAAAAGAAGTATATGCAAAAAAAATAATAAAAAAATATTGAAAATTAAACGATTTATGCGCCATCTACTGGCACCGTGAAAATAAAAACACAGCTCCACTGCTGCAGTGATTTGAACTAATAGAGACCCTGAAACTTAAAATTTTAACGTTATTATTGAAATATAAGTTATTTTCTATACCATCAACTAGGAGTTTTTTGATCGGATAAAAAACGTTAATTTGGCGGTTTTTGAAACTAAAAATGTTTTAGCGAATTTAAAAAAAAAATCAACAACTCGTCATTTTTCCAAATTTTAATATTTTTCAAAAATCCTAGTTGATGGTATAGGAAATAACTTATATTTCAATAATCATTTGAAATTTTATGTTCTTAGATCTCTAATGCCCGGTTGCACCAACAGATCTTAAGCTCCAGCTTAGCTAAGCTCTACTTATAGATAGGGCCTCCTTGAGTATCACTTACGTTGCACCATAATTTTAGATTCTTACCTTATTATCAATTATATCTATTATTATATTATGGTATTCTTATTGTAATATATTATAATTATATTATATTAATTCTTATGATATTCTCGACTTAAGCTTAAGATCTGTTGGTGCAACCGGGCATTATAGTCCCAATCACTGCAGCAGCAGAGGCCATGTTTCTATTTTCACGGTGCCAGCAGATGGAGCATAAATCGTTTAATTTTTAATATTTTTTTATAAAAATTGTTTAACACGTACCTACTTCTTTTTATAATAAATGCACGTGCAAATTTTCAAAACAATTGGTACAGTACTTTTTATTTTAGAAATTCCCAAAAAAAAGTATATGAATTTCGTACTTTTACACTAGGACAGCCCCCTTAAAATGAATGAAACAAAATCAGTTCAAGTGACTTTGAAGAAGAGACCAGTGTTCCTCAATTCCACTTAACAATATCCATTTTCGTCAATCCTCTAGCATCAAATACCTAGGAATACATCTTGACTCAAAATTCAATTGGAAAGAGCATTATTAAGGAATATTAAAAAGGAATATTATTAAGAAGCGGAAACAAATGGACCTAAGAATGAAAGATCTATATTGGCTAGTCAGTAGGAAATCGAAAATGACCCTAGAACATAAAATCCTTGTCTACGAAGCTCTCGTAAAACCTACCTGGACGTATGAAATCCAACTCTGGCGATGTGCGAGCAAGCCATAATTCAAAGAAGCTAATCGAAAATACTGCGAACCATAACTGATGCACCCTGAAATGTGTCAAACTCAAACCTACGCTTCATGAAGACCTAAGAATACGGTTCATAAAGGATGTGATCACTAAATATAGCACGAAGCACCATGGAGGACTGCAACCACACAGTAACTTCCTACTTTAACTTTTAATAGAACATCATGCCACTAGGAGACACGCCATTTAATAGAATATCATGCCAAAAGGATCTGGCCAGCTGACCTGAGAAACGGTTAAAATGGTCTTGTCACTGGAGAAGACCTCACCAAGCCAATAGGAGCCCTTTGCTCCGCAGCCAGAAAATTAGCCAAACGTTGATGCAATATGTTGACCACTTTGTAATTTTGAAAACGTCCTCTCGGGCTAGATGGAATAATAATCCTTGTCTAACTCCTCTCTTAATGAGTCTAGTTGTACTACCATAATTGCGTTTTCATATATAGCTATTAATAGCTTGTTCTATGGCCCATATCAAGATAGTGTCAAATGTCTTTTCCTAGTCTACAAAGGCAAGGAATACGGGTAGTTGGTATTCATTTGCCTTGTCTATCAATGTTCTTATTGTCAGCAGACGGACTGATGTACTACATCCTTTGCGAAAGCCAGCCTGTCCCACTGGTTCCACTGGCGGAATACCTGTATATTTGGTACTACCTCTGATCCCACGTTTTTTTTTAATTTTTTTGAAGTTTTATTTTGTTGATTCATTAGACTGGCTTTGAGAACTGTACAAGGTTTTGTAAAAGTCGACTATCTTACTGTATTTTATATTCGTCCATCCCTGCCTTATTATTGGTGTCTTTAATTTAGATAATTTTCTAAACACGCCGTGTTTCTTAAACATTTTAGCCCTCTGTTGTTTTCAATGTGCCATTTGTTACCAAGTTGTAATTATCTTAACAAGTATGTCCTTGAAATTAGAAGTTATATATTTTTAATACTTTTTCTCAAAAAAACATTATTTAATTGCCCAGCATGGATAGCAAAATAATTTGATATTAATAAAAATTCAATATTTGATGCTTATTTCCTGCCTATTTGCTTTACTAATTTAGCACTCTTGTTAATAAGAAAAATATAGCAGCTGTAATTTTAGGAGTTCGGAATAACTGACAAAATTAATTTGATATGCTGACTGCCTGTATACAAGGATTATTGGATGCACAAACATTTGCTGCCACTGAAAAAGACAAAATGGTTGTATTAACAGGACACCACAAAACTATATTGTGGGATTCATTGAATTTCAGACTTTTAGGACTGTATTATAGGAGTGGTTCAAATGAATATGGAGAGGTAATTAAATATTATACAGACAATAGCACATTCACGTTTTTTAAAAGGCTTACCAATATCACTGTGATTTCACTCGCGCATTGATAATAATCGTCACATATGCAGGTATCACAAGCGGTGGTTTATCGCAGACAAAACAAGGATGTCTTATCTGTTTCAGTTCATCTTCTTCTTCTTCCTCCTTCTTGTATGTAGGTTTAAAGCCTGTTTTTTCTTCAATATTAGCCTCCTAAATTGTTTAAGTTATCGCACGATCTTTTTCTTGGTCTGCCAATACTTCTTCGTCCATTTGGTGACTTATCTCGTGCTATTCGTACTATCCTATCGTCTGCCATTCTACTAATGTGTTCGTTCCACTCCTTTTTCCGTTTTGTCACCCATCCATTTATGTCTTCTATATTGCATGATCTTCTTATGTTTTCGCTTCTCTCCCTACCCAACAGACTTTTCCCTGATATTTGTCGGAGTATTTTAATATCTGTTGTTTCTAGTAGTCGTCTCGTTTTAGATGTGCCAGGTCTTGTCTCCGTCGTGTATGTTAATATAGGTCTAATTGCTGCTTTATAGATTCTTGCTTTTGTATCTTGTCTTAGGTGTTTGTTCTTCCAGATTGTGTCATTAAGAGATCCCGCCGCTTTACTTGCTTTTAAGCTTTGTTGTCGTACTTCCTCTTCAACATCTCCGTAACTGGTTATATCTATTCCCAGATATCTAAACCTTGCTACCTGCTTTATTATTTTCCCATCAATTTCGATTTTATATCGTAGTGGGTATTTAGATGTTGTCATACATTTGGTTTTTTCTGCTGATATTATCATATTGTATTTCTTGGCTGTTGTATTGAAGATGTGTGTTAATCTTTGGAGATCGTCTTCGATCTCGACGATTAATGCGGCGTCGTCTGCATAACATAATATTTGGATTTCTTTGTTCCCCATTCTGTAACCATGACCTTTACGTACTGCTTCTATTAGTTCGTCCATTATTATATTAAAGAGCAGTGGGCTTAATGAGTCACCTTGTCTGACTCCGCTTTGTACTGTCTGAATCCATTTATCTTTGCCTGTATTCGATTATGAAAGTAGATGTTTTCGATGGTTTGTATAATATTGATTGGTATGTCTCTTCTATACAGTAAATGTAAGACGTCTTCGACTTGGATGCGATCGAAAGCCTTTGTCAGGTCTATAAAACATAGATATGCTGGTTTATTGTACTCAATGGCCTTTTCTGTGATTTGTCTCAGTACAAATACGGCGTCTACGCAGGATCTTCCGGATCTGAATCCTTGTTGGTCATCTGATAAAGTTGTTAGTTTATTGATTTTGTTGGTTAGGACTTTTGTGGTTAGCTTAAGTGCCGTGTTCAGTAGATTTATACCTCTATAATTGTTGGGGTCTTCTTTGTCTCCTTTCTTGAACATTGGTATCATTATGCTGTTTCTCCATGTGTCTGGTATCTTGCAGTGCAATATTAGTTTTGTATAAGTTTTGTCATCTCTATTGTTATACTTTCTTCTCCGTATTTTAGAAGCTCGTTGGTTATTCCGTCTGGTCCTGGTGACTTTCTATTTTTGAGTGAATTTATGGCTACCTCTACTTCCTGTTTCAGTTAACTAGTGGTTTTTACAGAGAGAGTATAGAGCCGTGTGTCCTCGAGGGTCAAAACCAGAGACAGTTTTTCGTTTGCATTGTCCACAAAGTCTGTATTTCTAAAGGAGTGGGGTAGAGTCAGTAATAGGAATTATTAATAAGGGTTAGATTAAATGATAATTTAGGATTTGATAGAGGGAAAAATATAATAGATATTGTCTTGATGCATTCGCATGTGAAAAATTGTAGTCTCTTTTGGTCAGAAAGAAAATAATTTAAAGGTAATTTTTCCATCAGAAAGACCTTCCTATAAGTAAATTTAATAAAAAAAATTTTCTTGGTAAAAGGTATATTAGTTTAAAAAGCCCCTATAGGGCTACAAACATAAAAACAAAACATTTTCGCTCTGTAACAAGAGCATCATCAGTGTTACCAGAACATGGTGAGCCACACAAAAATACAAAGGTAAAAACCTTTTAAAAATAGACTAAAAGTCTTATATTATATGTGTAAACATAGTAAAATCCAAAGAATGGATATAAATCCTATGGATATGGCCTTAGGACAACATATGACTCCCACACGTGTTAAGTGGGTAACTAGGTAAGCGCTGTTTCACAGTATAAGAATTTCGACCGTGCGATGGTTAAAATCTACATAGTGGCTCGAGCAATCATATGGAATCTTTCTCCCTTCACCGAATGTTTCAAGTGGTGAAGGGAGAAAGATTCTCGAGTCACTATGTAGATTTTAACCATCGCACGGTCGAAATTCTTATAATGTGAAACAGCGCTAACAATTGCTACTATTTCTACTATTGCTACTATTGCTAATCAATTGTTACCTAGTAACTCACTTACCACGTGTGGGAGTCATTATGTTGCCCTAAGGCCATATCCCTAGGATTTATATCCATCCTTGGATTTTACGATGTTTATACATATACAGTACGTAAATCGTTCTGCTGGATATAGGGAATATACATTGAGATCATTGTGGCAACTGCGCTAACCTGTGTTAGTTGAAACTTCTGTTCGAGTACGAGTTTCTGGTGCAATAGAACTGTTAGAACGAATAGAATGAGTGATTATCAATGCAAGGCAGTCCATAAATAAATTAAAAACAAAGATTATGACTGATGAATTAATAATTTTACTTTAATTTTTAAAATATCTTTTATTTAAAAATTAATTTCCAAATTAAACACACACTGTAGTTCTACTACAATGTCATGTTTTGACGTTTATTTGTATCACCCGAAATTAATTGTCAATTTTGAGGTTAATGCCCCTTAATGCTAACAACTATATTGTCATTGAGAGAGCGAAGTTGCCACAATTATCTTAATATAATACAATGTATGTATTTATGTGCCTAAATATATACAATGTATGTTCCCTATGTCCAGCTGAACGATTTACGCACTGTATAAGACTTTTAGTCTATTTTAAAAGGTTTTTACCTTTGTATTTTTGGGTGGCTCACCATGTTCTTGTAACACTGATGATGCTCTTGTTACAGGTCGAAAACGTTTTGTTTTTATGTTTGTAGCCCTAAAGGGGCTTTTTAAACTAATATACCTTTTACCAAGACGAATTTTTCATTAAATTTACTTGTAATTAATGGTATACAGCCAGCTACAGGAAATTCTTCCTTGTGGATACCTTCCTATAAGTCTGCGATTGCTGTAGCAAATAATTCGAAAGAAGGATTTTGTATAATTCCGTAAATAGCTATTTCTAAAATTCTAACTTCGAATACATTTATCTATTAGATACAAATTTGTGACTAATGTGTTTTTTAGCGTGTGCTCACTACGGAGACCAAAGGATGGTATCCTATATCTCTTCATATTCGTGAATTCTGGCATTCAAAATAATGCATTTATTTTACATAGCGATCGATAATATAGTTTCGATCGCCAGGTAAAATAAATACATTATTTTAAATGGGAGAATTCACGAATATGAAGAGTACGATACCATGCTCTAGGCTAGGATACCATCCTTTGGTCTCCGTAGTGAAAAAACCCTTAGGCCCCGTAGACTTACCTTACTTCTCGTATCTTTCGCTCTTTATCAATTATCGTACAATAATTAATTTACAAAAATAAAGGTATGTAGGTACACTGTATTTTCTTCCAATGTTATAATTCCCCTCTTACAAAAACCATAAAATCAAACTATCTAAACTTACTCTTTTGCAAGGGTTCTCTTCGATCTCCGGCACACCTGGAACCCCAGGGGGCGGCGACGTCACCAAGATCGGCTCCTGGATCGGTTTCATCGGCGGTGGCAGCTCCAACTCTTCGTCGGCATCTTCAGCTGCTCCGCTGCCATTCGCTAATTCAGACCCGAGAGATTTGGCGCCTTTGAGCGCCTGCGTAGGTCGCTCTTCTTCCTCTTCGCCTTCGGAGACCGAGGGCTTGTTGCCCATTTCGGATGGCACCTGCAACAAAAACAAAGTGTTAGTATTTTAAATACAAAATAATAAAATAGTATTATATACAGGGTGTTTCATTAATAATTGTCCATATAGTAACTGGAGAAACCTTAGCACAAAATACGAAGATTTAACCTAAAACACTTAAATAAAATGTGGTTCCTTACAGACTTACAGGGTGTTTTATCTAAAAATTTAAAAACTATTTTTGCTCAGCATTTTAAAACTATTCGACGTATCCTTTTCATACTTGGCAGGTAGTATAGGTACTGTACAAACTACTAAATTATGTTAAACAAACGTTTCTGTCTATTACCAGAGGCGTACGACGGGGGAAAGTGAACGGTTGACCCTTTCCAAATTCTACGCCACTGGCGGAATTGCTATTTTAGTTCAATTTTTGGATTCTCCAATACTTTCTATGAAAATAATATACTCTTCATTCGTAACGATAAAGTCATTAATTTTCGAGATATTTGAAGTTAAAGATGAAACGACACGGTTATTTTGATTAATATATTGTGTCGCTTCATTTTTAATTTCAAATATCTCGAAAACTAATCATTTTATCGTTACGAATGAAGAGTATATTATTTACATAAAAAGTATTGACAAATCAAAAAATTACACTAAAATAGCAATTTCGTCAGAGGCGTAGAATTTGGGAAGGGTCAACCAGCCACTATCCCCTGTCGTACGCCTCTGGTAGTAGCTAGAAACCTCTATTTATCTTAATTTAGTAGGGTGTACAGTACCTACAGTTTCTGCCAAGTATGATAAGAATACGCCAAATAGTTTTAAATTAATGGGTACAAATAATTTTTTAATTTTAATCATATGAATAATATCATAAATTAATCAAAATAACCGTGCCGTTTCATATTTAACTTCAAATATCTCGAAAACTAATGACTTTATCGTTACCAATGAAGAGTATATTATTTACGTAGAAAGTATTGGAGAATCTAAAAATGGTACTAAAATAGTAATTCCTCCAGTGGCGTAGACTTTGAGAAGGGTCAACTATTTACTATCCCCTGTTGTACGCCTCTGGTAGTAGCTAGAAACGTTTGTTTATCATAGTTTGTAGGGTGTATAGTAGTCGCACTTTCTGCCAAGTATGAAAAGGATACGGCGAACAGTTCTAAAATGCTGAGCAAAACTAGTTTTTAAATTTTTAGATGAAACACCCTGTAACTCAGTAAGGAACCATAAGTTTTAGGTTAAATCTTCGTATTTTCTGCTAAGATTTCTCCAGTTACTATATGAACAATTATTAATGAAACACCCTGTATAAAAAATAATAATTCGAGTATGTAAAAATATAATTTTATAAATCAATGTACACTAGAACTGTTATTTACCAGATACATATCTTTATCATATTACAAAACAGATTATAGTGGGATTCCCGTATTTAAGATCACAAAACTCTTATCTCTGGGTTTAGCTTTGTGGTATTTTATGTATAATATAATGATATTAATTTACTCATTTTTTCTTAAACGACAATTATGTCACTTCACTTTTTGAAACGATTTTGAAACTTCGACGAAAATCTAGCAAATTTATTTATATGAGTTAAATCCAACTTCCTTCAAGTAAATAATGAATCAAATTGGTATTAAAAATTATTATGGCAATTATTACATCATAACTAGTTCTCCAAAGAATAAGCACAAATAAACAATAAATCTTGTTCGGACAAGATGAACTAGAACAAGTTCACGATTATATAAATATATCTGGGTCAAATTATAAAACCTAAACAAGGAAAACCAAACAGCAGAGGTCAAAATACGAGTTAGACTGGTATGGGCGGCATTTGGCAAACTAAGCTATATCCTTAAAAATAAAAGATATCCACAACATCTTCAGATCAAGCTATACGATCAATGCGTACTCCCTGTTTTCACTTATGGTTCCCAAACGTGGACGTTTACCGAAGCAAACATGGACAAAATCATAAAAACGCAAAGAGCAACGGAAAGACAAATGTTGCACATGAAACAAGACTAATGGATAATAAGAGAAACGAGTGGATAAGAGAGAAAACAAAAGTTAGAGAGAGAGAGAGAGAGAGAGAGAGAGAGAGAGAGAGAGAGAGAGAGAGAGAGAGAGAGAGAGAGAGAGAGAGAGAGAGAATTTGACGTCCAGGCCAGGAGATGGTCTATCTGTTATGTCATTCAACTTGGCTCTGAAGTTCTGCAAAATACGCTTCTCCAGCTGTTATAACCCCCTCTTTATGAAAAACACTTAACTTTTCAAGCATGAATTTTTTAGGTATTGAAACAGATGGACGTCACTAGGGACCAAGTCTGGTGAATACGGCGAATGCTCCAACAATTAGAACGTTAATTCATGGGTTTTAGCCACTGTCAAAATGCTCAGATGACACGGTGCATTGTAGTACCGATGAAAATTAACGTTTTTCTTCTGTAAATCGAGTCTTCTTTAACGAATTTTTGCATTCAGCTAGTCTTAAAGGACACGATAATATTCAGAAATCGTTGTTTTACCAGTTTACCAGTAATCCACAACCAAAATTTCATTCGCATCTCAAATAACTGATGCTAACACCTTCTTGTCCGATTTCTGGACACGAACTTGTTTCGGATCCGTTTCGCCTCTTGTTTTAGTTCAGGATCGTGGTGACAGACCCAAGTCTCATCCACAGTGATGAACCGACGCACAGAATTTTGACTTTCTGAACATAGCTTTATGAAACCCAATACTCAAAATAATGCTCACACTGACCAATGAGGCGCCTAAGCGCATGGGGCTTCTACTAAATCTCTTTGAATCATTTTACGATTTTCGAACACGATATCCTGTATTTTTTCTACGATTTCTGGTGTTGCTGTATTTTGGCGTCCTTGATGTGGATCATGTTCAAGGCTTGTACGACCCCGTTTAAATTCAGCAACCGTTCTTTCTACCGTAGCTACAAATAGAAGACAAAGTGTCCTTAAACAAAAGAGGAAGACGAAAAGTCCGAGATACAAAGTTTACTACAATTAAACAATTAAAATATTTGAAATAAAATCATATTGAGATAAAATAATAAACAATATTTTAAATCTAAGACTTTTCGATAAGAAACTGCTTTCTGGTTGCTTCCCGTATCTCCGTCTTTATAAGCAAGGCGACGACGAATATGGAAGAACGCAGAAAGGACATGGTCACGTATCTACTTTCTTTTCGTCTAGGAAAAGAGCCGAAAGACAGTTTCGAGTACTCAAAAATCTGAGTAAAGATGAAAAAGAGAAAAGGCAGTTTTTGTTTTTATTTGATTCAGAGTTGGACCACCATCCCCAGATAGCTATTTCTGCCTCTCAGGCGTTATCAATGGAGCTATGTAGTCACAACTCTATAATAAATAAAGTAGTCTGTTAGTGTTTGATCCAGAGTTGTGACTACATAGCTCCCTCCACTCAGGCGCGGATCTAGAAATTCATAATAGGGGGGGGGTCAGACGTACCGCAAATATTTTATTGTCCAGATTTAGCCATACGACTCACACTTACTCTAAGGATAAAATTCAGTTATCTCAGATACCTATGGTATCAAAAGAATTGAACACTGGTTGACAGAAAAAATAATAAATAATAGAAACAATATTTATTGACTAAATACAATAGGGGGGTCCATGGACCCCTTGACCCCCCTCTGTATCCGCGCCTGGCTCCACTGATAACGCCTGAGAGGCAGAAATAGCTATCTGGAGATGGTGGTCCAACTATGAATCAAATAAAAACAAAATCTGCTTTTTCTATTTTTCATCTTTACTCAGATTTTTAAGTACTTGAAACTGTCTTTCGATCTTTTTCCTAGACGAAAAGAAAGTAGATACGTGACCATGTCCTTTCTGCTTTCTTCTATATTCGTCGTATCCGTGCTTATAAAGCCGGAGATATGGGATGCAACCAGAAAGCAGTTTCTTAACGAAAAGTCTTAGATTTAAAATATTGTTTATTTTTATTTCAGATATTTCAATTGTTTAATTGTAGTAAACTTTGTATCTCGGACTTTTCGTCTTCCTCTTTTTACGAGAGATGTCACTGATTTGCGTTTCAAAGGTGAATTATTGCATTTGCGGTAATTTCCCTTAAATAAAGCAGTCTGTTAGTATTTGATTCAGAGTTGTGACTACATTGATAACACCTGAGAGGCTGAAATAGCTATCTGGAGATGGTGGTCCAACTCTGAATCAAATAAAAATAAAAAAACTGCCTTTTCTCTTTTTCTCTTGTCCTTATACACTTTCAACATTCATTCATAAATTTCCTTGGCCTCTATACCTTCCAAAAATAAAAAAAAATCCATCACTGCAGTATATTTGATTTTTTCCATTGTAAAAAATACTGTGACACGTTGATACAAAATGGCTTGTAAACAAAGAATGAATAGACATATTGAACTGAAACTTACATACGTTCATATGAAGAGTGTATAGTACCTTTCAAAATATTTTATAAAACCTTAAGTTTATTACAAAGTCACTTGTATTTGAATGGTGTGGTTAAGTTTTCGGCCCCGGTAGAAATTAATAAATTTTAATCTATTGTACTTTTAATCATTATATGTACCTGCTATTCAGTATGTTCAGTAATCGAAATTTAACGATACTACTCAAATACAAATGACTTGGTAATATGATTAAGAGGAAACAGTAGCGATTAACAGGTAGCAAAAACGCGTTCCAAGATTGCGGCTGTAATTTTGAATATTTTTTCGAGATTTTTGGCACACATATTCGTAATATATTAAAGAATAGCGGTACAGAGCCCAATTTGAAAAATATATTAATATGTGGAAATTACTCTGTAATTAAATACAATATTAAAAAAAACGAGCCTGTACCGCCATTAAGAAGAACAAAAAAATACACTTTCTTCAAATAAACTTTTTTATCCGATGCCTAGATTTTGTGTCATTTTGGAACTACTAAAATTTTTTATTTCATTAGTAGTTCCAAAATGACACAAAATCTAGGCATCGGATAAAAAAGTTTATTTGAAGAAAGTGTATTTTTTTGTTCTTCTTAATGGCGGTACAGGCTCCCTTTTTTAATATTGTATTTAATTACAGAGTAATTTCCACATAATATATTTTTCAAATTGGGCTCTGTACCGCCATTCTTTATTATATTAAGAATACGTGTGCCAAATATCTCGAAAAAATATTCAAAATTACAGCCGCAATCTTGGAACGCGTTTTCGCTACCTGTTCATCGCTACTGTTTCCTCTTAAGGTAGAATTCCGCACCAAGCGACCGAGACAGGAGACCGCGACAGGCGATAGATAGGTCGCGATAGGCTATAGTTGGTCGCAGGTCTCGGTCGCGGGCTGCAGAACTACCCTGATATAATTGCATTGAGAGCAGTCGTGGGGAGACCTCGCCTATCTGTCGCCTGTCGCGATCTCCTGTCTCGGTCGCTTGGTGCGGAATTCTACCTTTAGATATGTTTTCTAAAATATCTTGAAACGTACTATACCAACATAAAAAAAAATTAGGCTAGTAGCAACGCCTTCTCTTATCGAATTGCAAAATTTATTGATTAGCCTAATACAAGGAAGTTATACCACTTTCAAAACTTTTTTTAATAAACCTTAACTTTAAGGGCATAGGGATAAAGCCAGGGAGATACACAGCAGGTGTATTTTTAGGTTTTCATAATTCAGTGAAGACAAATGATCCGGAGAATGACTAATGGAAACACAAATCCATTAGTTTTATTATATTCCGGTTTTATTCTAATTGGTGTTTTTATTATTAACGAGTTTATTATTAATTCAGAATGTTCATTCACTTCATAAATTAACTAATGGAAGATCCAACGTACAGATACATGTAAATATGAAAAAAGAAATGGTATTTGGAATGTAACAAACAGCAAACAGAATATGCTGTGTAAAGCCACGGATAAGTAGGTACCTACGTAAATAAGTTGGTAAAAAAAAAGTACAGAAAAGAGAGAAACAGAGTTTAATGAAAGGATTGGTACGAAGGTTTCGTGAGTGTCATAGACAAGAAATGTATTGCCTGAATTGAAAAAGAAGAAGAGGGGACTGTAGGTTTTCGAGATGGGGACGCCGTAGAAAAGAATTCTTAAAATTCCATAAAAATATTACATGCCAAAGTACTACAAAAGCTTAATAACGAAAAGGAAACAATAAGAAATAAAATAAATTGGTTTGAGGACCTAGTATGTAACATCGAATAAGAGACTCTTCAAAACACTAACAAACAAAATGATCATTATTGAAAAACATCCTAACACGCAAACAAGAATCCTATTGACTACTGAGAGCTCCTCATTTTTCATTATTATTACTTCATTTTGAAGTTTTAGTAATTTAGGTGCTTCAAGAAATGGAGTAAATATATACAGGCAAAGCAAGTAGTCTGGAGCCAGGGAAAATACACAAAATTTCCTCACAAGAAATTTAATGGGTTTTATAAAATGTACAGGTCTTCTTGATTAATAAGAGAACAAGGTTTGGTGGAAATGGCTGACGAATGACAAATGTCAAAGAAGAGTAGTACTGTCTCGCCTAAGAAGGAACATAATGTCGTGATTTCTGCTGTATAATGTTGTATATTATGCAAACTGAAGAAAAAATAGTACTCCAGGGTAATAAGCTAGAAATAGACCATGTTCGGGACACTCATAAATCCAGGTAGCTGACTACTTTTTTAGTTATTGTAGACCCATAGGAAGAAAACCTGCTTCCTACCTAGAGTTCGCGTCCGTTTTTTAATTATTAACAATTTAGTGCAAAAATCGCGATTTTTTCGATTTTTTGAACCCCATTCAAAAGCTAAATAGTTGACATAAAATTACAAAATTAAATTTTTTAGAACATTAAAAAACCTTCAAAATGCCGATTTTTGAAAGTTAAAAAGTTAATTTGTTGCTACGCCAACTGCAAAATAAGTGAAAATCGTTATTTGTTAATAAATTTTACTAAAACTACCTTAGAACTTTAGTGTTTCACCCAAAGTTGGGTATTGGGGTACTTAAGAAACCCTCAAAATTTGAGAAAGATCCATTAATTAGTTTAAGAGTTATTCTAATTGTTTATCCCAGACACCTTTATTTTGCAATAACATAAGACAGAAAATAATGAAGATAGGGCAATTCTGCGTATGCCAAATGAAAGTAGAAAACTGATCCTATCAAAGCGTACTAAAAAAAGATAAAAAAATTATCTAATATAGTCAAAAATCCTAATGCCAAATTTGTGAAATTTTATAGTTTATAAACATTTAGAATAACTTTAAAAATATTGTCCGTAATAGAAAAAGTCATTTTACATATTAGAAAAGCAGGTATTTTACACGAATTTTAAAAAATGTAGTTTAATTGGTGACTAGTCGTGGTAAGTGAAGAAGGAAGCAAGAAGCCCATTATGAACGCCCGGCACGGCACAGCCCGGCACGGCACAGCACAGGCCGGTACGTCCAAAAACCCATTTGTAACGGCCGGCACGGCACGGCACCGGAAAATGATCATATATTTTAAAAACTATCGTAAAATAAAAGTTTTTAAAAGACATAAACTACACAATTTTAATGAATATGCATCATGTTAAAAAAACGAATTCATGGTTATAAGATAATGTACGTACCTGTCCATTGATCAAAATTTTCGGAATATTTTTTGTACCCATGTATTGTCCTTTTTCTTACTATCATGATAACTTGAGTCCGATGCATCATACAAAAATGGGTATTCTCTGTCACTCTCAATGAAAAGTTCTTCCATATTATTTTATTTCAAAAGAAACAACGCGCTTTCAATTAAAAAATCAACAATATATCTGCTTATTACCAACAATTATGACGCACTGGAGCCGACTGGCCGTTCAGGCCGTTCAACTACAACGGATTTTATTCTCCTCGGAGAATTTTGGCCGTTCCGTTTGCGTGCTGGCCTGTGCCGGGCCGAGCTGGCCGCTCATAATGGGTTACGTTGCATTTAAAACTATACAAATGAATTTGGACTGTCCTGTGCCGTGCCGGGCTGTGCCGTGCCGGCCGTTCATAATGGGTTTCTTGCTGGAGCTGGTAGCCGACAAATGCACTGAGTTCAAAAACTAAAAAAGGCAACTTAAAACTTCTATATCTCGGGATCTACTGAATATATTTTGATAGTTCTTTTTTTAATTTATATGTAATTTTTCTGTACATTACAAATATGCAATTTTTCTAGACATTTATTAATTAATAAACAATCTAATTTGTTTAAACAATTTTTGAAAAAATAATTTTTTCCCAAAAATCTATTATTTTAATCATACTATCGTTATTAATCACAGAAAAAGTTAAGGTATACTTTAATAAATAAATTATCTTCAATAAATAATTATCTAATAAAACCCATTTATTTATTAAAGTGTACTTTAACTTTTTCTATGATCATTAATGATACTATGATTAAAGACATAGATTTTTGGAAAAAAAATATTTTTTCAAGAATTGTTTAAACAAATTAGACTGTTTATTAATTAATAAATTTCTAAACAAATTGCATATTTGTAATGTACGTAGAAGTTACATACAAATTAAAAAAAGGAAGATCAAAATCCATTGAGTTGATCCGGAGATACAGAAAATTATATTCGTTTGAAATTGCTTTTTCGGTATTTTAAGTCTATGGATTTGTAGGTTCCCCCTAGTAATCGTTTGAACTACATTTTTGAAAAATCGTAGAGGGTGCTGTGAAAGTACAATGTTTGTGCAATATTTTTAAGAAAAAATACAAATCCCATTCTTTAAAATGGCATTAATGAGATTCCTTAATTATTATAAACAAATTAGCTGTGAATTAAAAAAAAACATATGGCTAACTTTGTCCCAAATGAACCCAGGCTAAATTTTTTTATTTGAAAATTCGTGTTAAAATATTATCTTTTTGAATACATAAAAATATTGTTTCTACGGACAACATTCTTAAATAGTCCAGAAAGCCACTGCGCATTCGCTAGGAAAATATTCTAATTAGGATTTTTTGCACTATCTTACTCAAAAAGGACTCCTTTTAACAAATTTGCATGTTGCCAGGACCAAAAGGTGGTCAAAAATTTTTTAAACGTTTTTTTTTGTTTTTTTCCTAAAATTAATTTTTTTGCATGGAAAATAGTTTTTTTAGGTTTTTTCGATCATTGCAAACAGAAAAGGTCTTTAGTGACTTTTCCCTAAACATGATAGTTTTTGACATATAAGCGATTAAAAATTGAAAAATTGCGAAATCGGCCATTTTGAACCCTCAAAAACTATATGAAAAACTAAAAATTTGAATGTTGCCAAGGTAGGTAGATATTCTTTAAACATCGATTGATGAAATCCCGAAGAGTTTTTTGCAATACAATATTCAAAACTCTTTTGTTTTTTAATTGCTAATCAAGCGTGCGCGACACTATTTTCCACCGACAGTATGGTGCAAATGAAAGGAATAAATTCGTTATTTCGTAAACCGGCGACTTTAAGGAAAAATCCCGAAACAGGTCGATTTTTATTTTTAAGTTATGATATTGTGGCATATATGGTATACTAGTGACGTCATCCATCTGGACGTGATGACGTAATCGATGAATTTTTTAATGAGAATAGGGGTCGTGTGCTAGCTCATTTGAAAGGTTCTTCAATTCTCTATTCAGTAATATAAAAATTTACATAATTATTTATACAGGATGTCCAAACAATTTTTATTAAATTAAATTATTTGACAAAAAAAGAGGTAGAAAGACACCCTGTATAAATAATTATGTAAATGTTTACATTACTGAATAGAGAATTAAAGAACCTCTCAAGTGAGCTACCACACGACCCCTATTCTTATTTAAAAAAATCATCGATTACGTCATCACGCCCAGACGGATGACGTCACTAGTATACCATATATGCCACAATATCATAAGTTAAAAATAAAAATCGACCTGTTTCGGCATTTTTCCTTAAAGTCGCCGGTTTACGAAATAACGAATTTATTCGTTTCATTTGCACCATACTGTTGGTGGAAAATAGTGTCGCGCACGCTTGATTAGCAATTAAAAAACAAAGGAGTTTTGAATATTTTATTGCAAAAAACTCTTCGGGATTTCATCAATCGATGTTTAAAGAATATCTACCTACCTTGGCAACATTCAAATTTTCAGTTTTTCACATAGTTTTTGAGGGTTAAAAATGGCCGATTTCGAAATTTTTCAATTTTTAATCGCTTTTATGTCAAAAACTATCATTTTTAGGGAAAAGTCACTAAAGACCTTTTCTGTTTGGAATGATCCAAAAAACCTAAAAAAACTTTTTTCCATGCAAAAAAAAATAATTTTAGAAAAAAAAAACAAAAAAAAAAACGTTTAAAAAATTTTTGACCACCTTTTGGCCCTGGCAACATGCAAATTTGTTAAAAGGAGTCCTTTTTGAGTAAGATTGTGCAAAAAATCCGAATTAGAATATTTTTCCTAGCGGATGCGCAGTGGCTTTCTGGACTAAAAGTTATTCTAAATGTTTATAAACTACAAAATTTCAAAAATTTGGCATTAGGATTTTTGACTATATTAATTATTCTTTTTATTTTTGATTAATACATTTTGATACGATCCCTCTTCTACTTTCATTTGGCATATTCATAATTGCCCTATCTTCATTAATTTCTGTCTTATCTTATTGCAAAATAAAGGTCTCTGGGATAAACAAATAGAATAACTCTTAAACTAATCAATGGATCGGTCTCAAATTTTGAAGGTTTGTTAAGTACACCAATACCCAACTTTGGGTGAAGCACTAAAGTTCTAAGGTAGTTTTAGTAAAAGTTATTAAAAAATAACGATTTTCACTTATTTTGCAGTTTGCATAGCAACAAATTAACTTTTTAACTTTCAAAATCGGCACTTTGAAGGTTTTTCAATGTTCTAAAAAACTGAATTTTGTAATTTTATGTAAACTATTTAGCTTTTGAATGGAGTGCAAAAAATCGAAAAATCGCGATTTTGGCACTAAATTGTTAATATGTAATTAAAAAACGGACGCGAACTCTAGGCAGGAAACAGGTAGGTTTTCTTCCTATAGGTCTACAATAACTAAAAAAGTAGTCAGCTACCTGGATCTTTGAGTGTCCTGAGAAAATCCTTATTACCCTGGACTATAGATAAATCTGCAATGGTCAAGCTATGACTTCAACCAAGAAAGATTGATATTGTTCTGATTTCTGAAGCTATTCTTGTGACGTCTTAATGCAATTTACTATTTTTATTGGGAATAAGCCACGATTTTGCTTTAAAATTAAGTTTATTTGACGTTTCAATGTCCACTTCGGAAATCGTTCTCAAAACACAAAATATTGTTTTGTATTTATTACTGATTACATATTGAAGTCCACTTTTCCTTGACAGCAAATAAAATTTTGAATATCTCATTTATATTTTCAGTAGTCATTGCACAAGAGCTCTAAAATTATTGAATTTTCCCGTGTGACACTTTGACAGTTTTAATTTCACGAGCCAAAGGCGAGTGAAATTATGTCAAAGTGTCACGAGGGAAAAAATTCTATATTAATTTTAGAGATCGAGTGCAATTTGTTGCGATTATTTCATGAATAAAATTGTTCAAAACCAAAATTTTATTGTAATTTATTTATGTAAGTACAGATTAGTACAATTAAAGACACAGTTGTTATAAATATTTTACGGTTGAAAGTCATCACTTTTATAATTTTTAAAACATTTATTGTCATTAATGTCACTGAATGTATTTTTTCATAGCAACGAGGGGCATCTGACGTAATATACTTGACGACGGGAAATGATCAAAAATTATCAGTTTAATTTAGATTTCTGTAGCTTTCTATTGGTCAGAATCTCCTATGAATGAAATAATCGGGTATAATATCGCAAGAGAGTGAGAATAAATTGAAAATAATGCGACAGTTTTTCGAAAATTTATTGTCTGGCTATTGCCCAATGACAACAAATTTGAGTAAAAATGAAGAATTATTTTCTTATTTATTCTTACTGTCGTGTGATATTCGTAAGATTATTTTTTAATACGTCTATTATGGATATTTTCTTAAATGTGACAGTTGTCAAAACTAGGAAACTGGTTGCCATTAAACAGAAACAATCTACTTAAAAAAATTCTATCGGTAATTTTCTACAGTAGATAATTCTCAGTATAATGTTAATCTGATTGTACAGAATTAAACACGTGATCATATATCTTACTATACGATTGGAAGTTAAAATCTTCAACAAATAATCAGTTTAATTTTTATTTCTGTAGATTTCTATTGGTCAGAATCTCCTATGAATGAAATAATCAGGCAAATTACTTACTTTCTTCAAATGTCAAAATAAAATAAGGATTAGACTTTCTGTCGATAATGGCAATATCATACAGATACAGCATTTGTTCATAAAGTACCATACCATAATTTCTAGTAAGAATCTCTCCAAGAATGTAAAAATTCATAATTAATTCATTATTTTGTATTCATTGTAAGACAATGAGAACGATTTCCGAACTATGAATAAATTGCAAGAAAGATTGATGTACAATATTAGCAATAACCAACAACAAGTGAATATGTTAAAAGCAAATTACAATATTAAATGTACAATAGTTAATAAATATGTACTGACATTTTGCAGAACAAAGGTAACTCACAACACCTAAATACAATACATAACAAATCTATACATTTTGTAAAGCCCACTTTCACTATAATCACTTACATTTTTAACCAATAGCACAGAAGACAATCTCCTGATAAATTTCTTTCGCATAATTTAGAAAAATCTCCACTGCACAACAAAACTTGCAACGAAACTTTGAAGGAAGTGACAGGTAGTACGTTCCACGATTATGAATAGTGAACTATATCAGAATTTGTGGTCGCATTTGGTGTCAGAGTTCTTCAATGTATGCGTCATGCGGATATTAACCGAGAAAGAGAGAGGGATTTCTGAATTTCGAGTTGGGTAGACTGTTTACAGTTTTCAGTGAAAATATACAGTGTTGTCGATACAGGATATCTAGTTATTGGAAAACTACAGGTTTAAAAAAATCACAAAATCGGTAATTTTCACTTTAGTACATGTGGTGAGACCGCTCCCGTCTGAAAAAATTTCTGATTCGGTTTCTTTGTGGATTCCTATTTAAAAATATCTCCTTTAAACAAATCTGAAGGGTGCCGGGCGGAATTTTTGGGCAGAAATTGTTTAAACAATGTTTTTAAACAAATACAAAAGATCACCTTTTTTTGCCCCAAAAAATATTTTTTTAGGCTTTTTGGGTCATTCTAAATAAGAAAGGTATCTTGTAATTTTTCTCAAAAATTGATAGTTTTCGAGTTATAGGCGATTTAAAATCTGAAAACTGCGAAAATACGCATTTTCAAGCTTAAAAACTCATATTTATTTAAATTAGTATTTTTGAGGTTGCCAAGTACTTGAATTGTAGTTTAAACAATCATTTTCAAGATTCTGCAGACTGATCGGGTCTAACTTCAATTTACACAGTTGCGGCGCGCACTTTTTCCAAAAATCTATTTCCTCCGAAAAATGTATTTTTTAGATTTTTCGGGACATTTTAAATAAAATAAGATTCTTGTCATTTTCCTCAACAATTAATAGTTTTAAAGTTATAAGCGATTTAAAATCCAAAATGAGCTTTAAATCGCTTATAACTTTAAAACTATTAACTTGAGAAAAATGACAAGAAACCTATTTTATTTAGACTGTCCCGAAAAATCTAAAAAATATATTTTTCGAAGGAAAATAGGAGATTTTTGGAAATAGTGCGCGCCGCACCGGCAAAAAATCGGATGGACACGCATAATTAACAATTAAATAACAATGGTGTAAATTGAAGTTAGACCCGACCAGTCTGCAGAATCTTGAAAATGAATGTTTAAACTACAATTCAAGTACTTGGCAACCTTAAAAATACTAATTTAAATATGAGTTTTTAAACCTTGAAAATACGTATTTTCGCATTTTTCAGATTTTAAATCGCCTATAACTCGAAAACTATGAATTTTTGAGAAAAATTACGAGATACCTTTCTTGTTTAGAATGACCCAAAAAACCTAAAACAATATTTTTGGAAGAAAAAAAGATGATCTTCTGTATTTGTTTAAAAAAATTGTTTAAACAATTTCTGCCCAAAAATTCCGCCCGGCACTCTTCAGATTTGTTTAAAGGTGACATTTTTGAATAGGAATCCGCAAAGAAACCGAATCAGGAATTTTTTCAGACGGGAGCGGTCTCACCACATGGACTACTTAAAAATATTGACACATTCGGGTTCACAATGGACACAATGCGATAGAATTTATCACAATTACGTGTAGAAAATCACATTAGTCATGTGATGACCGTTTTTGACGATGCATTGCTGAAAGCATTCATGGAAGTTTGTGTAGACTCTCTCGACTCTAGCACATCGTTCTCTCAACTTGGGTGACTTCCACGCAAATTACCTCCTTCAAATCCTTGAGATATTCTCTTAGGAGATAACCTCAGATTGATAAATCTGGGTACCCTGCAGGCCAATGAACATCACCAAAGCTGTAAAATAAATAAGGCTACCTCGTAAGAGAGGGCGAATAACGTTAATCGTTGAACTGGCTGCGTGGGCAATCGATCCACGCCTCTGGCTCAGTTTCGAAGGGAGTACAACGAGGAAGAAGAAGAAAATGAATATTTTAGGTAAGATTGAAAAAATACAAGATTCGGACACAGAATTAATTTAATCTATATTTTTATAGTTTATTGTTACCTAATAATAAACATATCTTTTTCTATCATATTTGCAAAATTTATTTTGTAGTTCGTATTATTTTCTTTTAATTAATAAAAAGATATCTGAGAAATCTAAAAGATATAATAATTACTTCAACATTTTGATGCACAACAACATGGGTATCGCCAGGTCACGTGATTTTGCTCGAGCGAATGGAATCCCTGCGAACGAGGACGCAAACAGTTATCGATAATACGGTCTTTCTCACACTGCAGCTTATCTATAGCGCTCCTCATTCACATGCATGCGTAATTTTTTTTATCATCTGGCAGTTAGAAAAACTTTCAACAAAAAAAACCTGTGTTTTTGAAATATTGATTATTAATATTAAAAAATACCCTGTCAAAATAGCAATTACACTGGTTAATAGTATGTATAGATTCAGATGCACCCCCATGAAAATAATACTGGGGCGCCCATGCAAGCGTATTGCAGAGTTAAAATCCCTCGCAAGTCGCCTGGCTTGTTTATTTTCTTTATATTTGAATATTTAAATTTACTTTAAAGTCACCTAAAAGATATTTTTTGTAATAACAATTTTTACCATTTTTTTAACTTTATGGGGATTATTGGGGAAAATAACCGCTACCCTCCAGCCAGACCGGCATTTTTGTATTAGGCTATCATGGAAAAGTTACTTGAAAAATGTTCACATTGCCTAAAATACCTACCCAAAAATGTCTAGAGTCCTTTTCATGAGCATTTTTCAGTGCGTCACAGTCTTTCGATTTCTTTATATATTTATTCTAGTTATTTTAGTTGTCGATAGATGGCGCTATAATCGAAGAGAAAATTATTTACGAATTATATAATTATATCTACGACTATAATCTGTACAATTTATAAGACTATACAATAGGGTGCATCGAAAAAGGCGAAAAAAAAATTTTTTTTTGCGATGGAAAAGTAATACCTCGCAAAAGTTGCCCAAACAACTGTTAAGTATTCTGGTAAAATTTTTCGAAATTGGAAAATATCTTCTGCCCCCCCCCCCCCCCCAAGACAAGTAAAAATAATGTTAACAGACGACAAATTTTTTTATTTCGAAACGAAAATGTAATAGCTCATAAAAGTTGCTTAACACACTATTTAGTATTTTAGTAAAATTGCGTTGAAATAAAAAAATATTTTCTTCCCCCCACGGCAACTAAAAATTAGAAAAAATAAGTTAATATGCGAATTTCTTTTGTAAGGAAAATGTAATACCTTATAGAACTTGAATAAATAAAATCGGTTTAAATTGGAACATATTTTCGGGTTTCACAACGGAATTAAAAATTTTACTTAAGAAAAGTATACTAAAACATTCTTTTTATAACAAAATAGCCTAACTTATCCTCTCCCTGATAGTCCAGGGTGCATCTGTTTTGAGATGGACGTTGAGAGGTGACTCAAATTTTTTTGCAAAAATTGCTTGAAAATAACTTAAATAATAATATTTGAGTTATCCTCCCTCTCAAAAAGGTCCGGAACATTGTTTAAATAATCAAAATGTCAAAAAATGAAGGAAAAATTCGATTATTTTCTTCGTTTTTGATTATAACTTTAAAATTATTAATTTCCGAGAAAAGTTGTATTGACATAAAAGTTGCACAATTAAACTTCCTACAATACAGAATTAGTTACAAATTTAAAAAATAGTCACCCTAGTTGCAAAATAGCAATAATTGCAAATAAACCATACAAAAACAAGTATTCGCATTTTACGTTTTTCAACCATTTATGCTAAACTTAGGACCTTCATATTTCACCCAGAAAAACTTTATGATACAGTAAAACAATACTGTAAATTTCATTAAGATCGGTTTAATAGATTTTGCAAAATACATTTTGCAATCCAGCTTTCGCAAAAAAAATTCATTTTTTCAAAATGTTACAGGACTGAAAATAAAGCAGATAGCAAGTTGAAATTTTTTTTACTTATAGAAGTGTACTGTACCTTTCATTTGCAATTTGCAAAATTAAAATCGATCAATTACCACGGCGTCAGGAAATTTTTTAAATAAACAATAATTTTTGGTGCTACGCGCAGGACAGCGGTGTTCGATTCACACAAGTTGATTTCCACCAAAATTTCTTCCAATCTTTATGTAATATATTATTTTCTTACTCTATATTTTGTTGTATTTTAATATTTTAATTCCACAAAAATCAAACTAATTTTATTATTGTTTGTGAAATATTGTTTAAACAATTGCATATGTTTAAAAATAGTAAACTTTTATTTTTTAAGTTAAAATATATTAACAAAGAAAGTTTTTGCTAATAAAAGTGTTATTTCAAAGGATAGAGTATGTGTTTTTATTTTGCAATAAACAAATTTATTTATTTATATCGAAATGTAATAAAAATTATAAATGTATCAATCATTATCAAAGGTCATTGGAATGCCCAATCAGAGCAAACAATCCGCTGTCCTGCGCGTAGCACCAATAATTAATGTTTATTTAAAAAAATTCCTGACGCCGTCGTGTTAATCGATTTTAATTTTGCAAATTGCAAATGAAAGGTACAGTACACTTCTATACGCAAAAAAAAATTCAACTTACTATCTGCTTTATTTTCAGTCCTGTAACATTTTGAAAATATGAATTTTTTTTACGAAAGCTGGATTGCAAAATTTATTTTGCAAAATCTATTAAACCGATCTTAATGAAATTAACAGTATTGTTTTACTGTATCATAAAGTTTTTCTGGGTGAAATATGAAGGTCCTAAGTCTAGCATAAATGGTTGAGAAACGTAAAATGCGAATACTTGTTTTTGTATGATTTTTTCGCAATTATTGCTATTTTGCAACAAGGGTGACCATTTTTGAAATTTTAAACCAATTCTATATTATAGTAAATTTAATTACGCAACTTTTATGTCAGTACAACTTTTCTCGGAAATGAAAACTTTTAAAGTTATAATCAAAAAACCAAGAAAAAAATCGAATTTTTCAAATTTTTTGACATTTTGATTATTTAAACAATGTTCCGGACCTTTTTCAGAGGGAGGATAACTCAAATATTATTATTTGATTTATTTTCAAGCAATTTCTGCAAAAAAATTTGAGTCACCTCTCAACGTCCAAATGTACTAATATTTTTACAATGCGCCCTGGTCTATGACATCACCCAAGTTTTTTAATACTAAAATAAATATAAAGCAAAGTACAAAATTAGGTATATAAATATTACAAAAAAATATGGTAAAAGCATTCTATTCGAAGATGTCTTCCGATTTAGCATTAAAGTGGGGCATAGTTTTTCTGGAATTAATTCGAGCTTTTATAAATCCATCCCTCGAATACGCTCCACAAACTGCTGGAGAAGCTTGTGTCACAAGTTTGACACGTCGTTCTACACATTGTTTGTGGCAGTGATTTTTCTCAATCTCAATGGTAAAAGGGTCTAAGTTAGGATTCTTAATAAAATCTCGCAGATTGTCACTCGAAAATCTAGAGAATATAGATGGTTCTGTAAGGTGATATTCTTGTTAGTTAATTAACTCAAAGTAGTCGTTTGAATCAAAATTTTAAAGGAGAAAATTTGAAGACCCTCACCTTTTTTGATTTGGTCACTGGCAAACTTCTTTTGATGTCCAAGGGGTAGATCATTTGAATGTCGCAGACAAGATGTTCTTGTCTATGTTCTAACAGCCTTATTACATCACCCTTAACGCCAGTATTTACGACTGTTTCGTCACATGCAATAGCTGGATTTGATACTTTCTGATATACCAGACAGTGGATACCCATATCCGAAATATTTGCACCCTGGCTCATGCACAAGTGTTATGTGTTCTTCCACGATCGATTGACCATAAAACTTGGTACTGTTTTTTACTTGAGCTAAAGTTTTGTCTTTGCGTCGGTAACTTTCTTCTTTTACCGTTGTTCTCTCTGATATTATTTGTTTTTGTTTTCCCTATCAATCGAGCTTATCACCATTTTTCTGGTACCTCTTTGATTTAAGCCAAGCGTCCACAGACCCGCATCGTACGCATCGTACGCAACGGATTTTAGTTTGACAATCGATAATGCGATCCGTACGATGCGGATCAGTGGACGCGGTTAAATAAGTTTCTGTACAAGGCAAACTAAAATCCGTTGCGTACGATGCGTCCGATGCGTACGATGCGGGTCTGTGGACGCTTGCCTTTAATAGAAATTCGCGATCATCTAGAGACACTTTTTGAGATTTGCTACAAAGAAAATTAATCAGAGTGTCACATTTGCATGCTGCAAGATCGAAACGTGTAGTTTTACTTTTGTTCTTAAAGCATTGAATTTTATTTTTGTAAAATTCACTGTTTTGTCTGTTCTTAAATGGTTTCATAAGTTTCATATATTTGTCATGGTAGGCTTTTAAAAGCTGAATAATTCTGGTATGTTAAATTATTGAAATTAAAGCCTTTTTCCATATTTCCTCCAAATTAATTGCAACCTGTTCGGCAATACCAGAAAATTCTGGCTCTCTCTTGCTGAGTTTTTATCCTCTTGCAACCCCAAAACTTCATCGCTTGTTTGTATTTCGTTAAAACATTTTCAGGTATATTTGGCGGATGCCCAAAAATGGGGCGGTCCACAGCACATCTTGATTTTATTCCCCATGGTCCTGGTTTATCTATTTCAAAAATCTTTAATTTACAAACAACAATAATAACAAAGTAAGGCATCGCACCAAACATAAGTGAAAATTACACGCACGGACTCACGAAGCGGGACATTTCAAAGGGGTTGGGGAGACTGAAAAAACACATAAAACTTTAAATATCGTTTAAATTTGTAATTGACAACATTTTAAGTTTTCTTTAATTGATCTTAGATCGACTTAGCACATATTTTATTCCAAATAATATAAATTGAAATTTTCATAAAAATCAGATATTTAATAAAATTCAAGGTCGTTGGGGGGTAGAAAATTCGCTTAGAAAAAAAATTAAAATACTAATATGCTGAAAAATAACACTAGCAACTTTTTCACACTATTAGATATAACATTTCCAACTTTTATTTTTTCGATGCACCCTACTATACAAAGATCAAAGAAAATACCATTTTATAAATGCATTAAACACAATTGATTTGTTTTTATGCCAACTTGTAAATAAAATGTGACAGCTGTCAGATTTAACTAAAATGTCATGTTAGAATAAATGTCATAAATGTGTATTATCACAAACTTACCTTTTTTTCTATCATTTGTGACGCACTGAAAAATGCTCATGAAAAGGAGCTGAGAACAGCTCTCGTATCCTTACAACGGACATAAGAAAAATGAGGATTTTTGAAAATCTTTCCAAATGTAGAAAAACAACTCTTTTGCTTTCTTAGTCCACATTTCAAGCTTGACAACATTCATAGCAATGTGAAAATAATATTCGACAAAAGATATATTTACTATAATATTATGTACCTATATCATTTATTTATAATTATGGAAACCTTGTACCATCGACAACGTTGCATCCCGTTGATGTGTTCCAAATGAAAAAAGGTGATGGAGAAATATTTGGTGATCTTGAAATACTTTAGTATTTGTAAACAGACTCGGAAGTTTTGCGCAGCCTTTTAAAAACATGCCAGAAATAGTTGATCCTATCAGTCTCGTCGGAAAGAATTACGATATTAAACATTATCAAACAAATTAATCTAAAGCATATACAAATTTCTGTTTAATGTATAAACTCGCGGATACTTCATACATTTTTTCAATTAGTAAATGTCGGGATTTTTAATGTTTAGATAGCGTATGTTAAAGTCTTGACAGACAACCTGTAGAGTCAACGGAGACAGTAGCAGCAATGGTCACCAAAATAACCAACGAGGAAGTGGCTCAAGCGCTTCAAAAAATAAAGAAAGGAAAAGCGGTAGGACCAGATGATATTCCTGGGGAAGTATGGGGAGCATTGGGAGAGACAGGAACAAGGTGCCTAGCAGGTCTATTTAATAGAATTATGGAGGTTGGACAAATGCCAGACGAATGGAGAAGCAGTATATTGGTACCTGTTTACAAAAACAAGGGAGATATACAACAATGTACAAACTACAGGGCTATAAAACTGCTTAGCCACACCATGAAAATATGGGAAAGAGTAATTGATAGACGGATAGGTACGTGAAGAGACCGAAATATCCGAGAATCAATTTCGCTTTATGCAGGGTAGATCAACAACAGATGCAATTTTCATTATAAGGCAGTTGATGGAAAAATACAGGAGTAAAGAAACAAACGCTCATATGGTATTCATTGATCTTGAGAAAGCATATGATAGAGTTCCTCGAGAGATTCTGTGGTGGGCACTCAATAAGAAAGGAGTCCCTGGTGAATATGTAAAGATTGTGAGGGATATGTATGAGGGAGTAACGACTAGTGTTAGGACAGGTGTGGGAGAGACTGATAAATTTCATGTGAAAGTAGGATTGCATCAAGGTTCTGTGCTTAGTCCGTATTTATTCTCATTAGTTTTGGACCAGATAACAGCGAAAATACAGGGTAACATTCCATGGTGCTTAATGTATGCTGATAATGTCGTGTTAGTAGGAAATAGTGAAAGAGACTTAGAACAAAAACTGGAACAGTGGAGACAAGCTCTGGAGGAAAAAGGTTTAAAACTGAGTAGGACAAAAACAGAGTATTTGGAATGTTCATTTAAAGATGGAGCTACTACAAATAAAATGGTATCTTTGGATGGTGAAATGATTGTAAAAATCAATAGTTTTAAGTACCTAGGATCGGTATTACAGAGTAATGGAGAAATAGATGGAGATGCATGCAGTAAAATTAGGGCTGGATGGATGAAGTGGAAAGAAGCGAGTGGTGTGTTGTGTGACAGAAAAATTCCAATGAAGCTGAAGGGAAAATTCTATAAAACAGCCATAAGACCAGCTATGATGTACGTAACTGAATGTTGAGCAGTGAAAAAGAAATAGGAACAGCGAATGCATGTGGCGGAAATGAGAATGCTTAGATGGATGAGTGGAGTGACAAAGAAGGATAAAATTAGAAATGAGTATATTAGGGGAAGTCTAGGTGTGGCACCAATTGATGCCAAAATGAGAGAGCATAGGTTAAGATGGTTTGGTCATGTTCAACGTCGAGACGTTAACCACCCAATACGTAGAATAGCTGAAGTGCAGATTCCTGGAAGGAGTAGGAGAGGAAGACCAAAGAAGACCTGGGGGAGACGATAAGGCAGGACATGTTGGTAAAGGGGATTAACATTGATATGGCCCAAGATAGAATTGTGTGGAGAAATGCAATTAGGGAAGCCGACCCCGCATAGGGATAAGGCAAAGAGAATGATGATAGCGTATGTTAAACATTTAAATACAATTATACAGTTTTAAACGTCATCTGATGATCCTCCTCCTATCTTTTCTTCTTCGTAAGGATGAAGTGGCGTCATGTAAGTCGTTTGACTATTTCTGTCCAATTCTTTCTCTCCTGCGCGTGTTGTTTTGCTTCGGAGAATGAGTAACCAGTCATGTCCTTTATTTGGTCCGACCATCGTAATGGAGATCTTCCTCTGGATCTTCTGCCCTTTACGTTGCCTTAAACTATCATTCGTTCCATGCGTTCTCTTCTTCTAGTTATATGTCTCCTCCTCTATATTTTTTCCTTCGTAATAAGGGTGTAGTGGCGTCATGTAATTCGTTTGACTATTTCTGTCCAATTAGCTTCCTCCTTTGGGTGTTGTTTTGCTTCAAATTTGCAATATTATCATTATCAGCCTCTCTAGATCCACTGCTGGACATAGGCCTCCCCTGTTTATCTCCAAAGTGTTGTATCTTGTGCTCTCTGTACCCAGTTTTTTGTTGTCTTTCGTAAGTCGTCTTGCCATCGTGTTGGTGGTCTTCCTCTGCTACGTTTATCGGCTCTTGGTCTCCATTCAACTAGTTTGCGAGTCTTCCTTCCGTCGTTCATTCTGTCAACGTGTCCAGCCCATTTCCATTTTAAGTTACAGCTTCTTTCAATGACGTCTAGACTTTGGTCTTGGCTGTTGGCTGGTAGATCTTCGTTTTTAATCCTGTCTCGTAGAGTGGCCCCTATCATTAATCGTTCCATTCTTCTTTTCGTTACTCTTAGTCTTTGTCCGGTTTTCTTTGTGAGCGATAACGTTTCTGCACCAAAGGTCATCACCGGTAGCATGCATTGGTCGAAAAATCGGCACGGTTTTCGACCAATTTGCTTCAAACATGCTTTATATTTATTGGCTAATTCCATGTTAGAATAGTTTTTTCAATGTATAAATAAAACAGAATCAGTAAAAAAGAAACAACAACGACAATGCATACTTAAATTAGGTTATTATAACGTATTTTTAATTTAAATATTGTTTAGGCTAAACAGAAATACTATATTTAGACAATATATTTATTATTTTCAAAGTTTAATCAATCGTTCATAAATACATTACTGTTAATTTAGTATCGAAATAAATTAATTATATCAAAATGAATTGATACTGCTGGTTTGTTTTAATTTTCCTCATTTAAATATATCAACATATTTTAAACTGCTTTATTTACAGTGATACAGTTTTTACTTGTTTCTTAATCAATCATAATAATATAATTGACCTTTTGTATGTATTATGTCTTGAACTAAACACGATGAAATGATCGAAAATGCTATTGAAAATATCTGCTTGAATTACTTAATGCATCTACAACTAAGAAAAACGTGAGACCATAAATATAAAAGACATTAAATCTGCAATTAAAGTTGTAATTAACCACTCCACAAAATTTAAAAATCTACCAAGCAATTAAAAATCTTAACATAAAAAGTTTTATGCTTATCACAGTACGTAATTTAGTCCAGAAAGCCACTGCGCATCCGCTAGGAAAAATATTCTAAATAATTCGGATTTTTTGCACAATCTTACTCAAAAAGGACCCCTTTTAACAAATTTGCATGTTGCCAGAACCAAAATTTGGTCAAAAATTTTTTAAACGTTTTTTTTTTGTTTTTTTCCTAAAATTATTTTTTTTTGCATGGAACAAAATTTTTTTAGGTTTTTTGGATCATTCCAAACAGAAAAGCTCTTTAGTGACTTTCCTCTAAAGTTGATAGTTTTTGACATATAAGCGATTAAAAATTGAAAAATTGCGAAATCGGCCATTTTTAACCCTCAAACTATGTGAAAAATTGAAAATTTGAATGTTGCCAAGGTAGGTAGATATTCTTTAAACATTGGTTGATGAAATCCCGAAGAGTTTTTTGCAATACAATATCAATATTTGTTTTTTAATTGCCAATCAAGCGTGCGCGATACTATTTTCCACCGTTGCATGTGTATGCAGTATGGTGCAAATGAAAGGAATAAATTCGTTATTTCGTAAACAGGCGACTTTAAGGAAAAATTCCGAAACAGGTCGATTTTTATTTTTAAGTTATGATATTGTGACATATATGGTATACTAGTGACGTCATCCATCTGGGCGTGATGACGTAATCGATGATTTTTTTAAACGAGAATAGGGGTCGTGTGCTAGCTCATTTGAAAGGTTCTTCAATTCTCTATTCAGTAATATAAAAATTTACATAATTATTTATACAGGGTGTCCAATAATTTAATTTTTTTGTCAATTTGCCAAATGATTTAATTTAATAAAAAATTTTTGGACACCCTGTGTAAACAATTATGTACATGTTTATATTACTGAATAGAGAATTGAAGAACCTTTCAAATGAGCCAGCACACGACCCGTATTCTCATTTAAAAAAATCATCGATTACGTCATCACGCCCAGATGGATGACGTCACTAGTATACCATATATGTCACAATATCATAACTTAAAAATAAAAATCGACTTGTTTCGGGATTTTTCCTTAAGAGGAAACAGTAGCGATCAACAGGTAGCGAAAACGCGTTCCAAGATTGCGGCTGTAATTTTGAATATTTTTTCGAGATATTTGGCACACGTATTCGTAATATAATAGAGAATGGCGGTACAGAGCCCAATTTGAAAAATATATTAATATGTGGAAATTACTCTGTAATTAAATACAATATTAAAAAAACGAGCCTGTACCGCCATTAACCCTCCGTTAGGCGCGTGGTCTACAATCGTAGACCACTCTCCTTTAAGTGGTCGCCAATTGCATAAAATTGCACATACGCCCCCATCCCGCTTAGCAGCTGTCACTAATACTTCCAACTTACTCTTCAGTTTGCTAAACGCCGCCGATCTGTTTGCATTATTTTTTTACCAATATTCAAAGAGCACTGGTCTACAACCGTAGACCACGCGACTAAGCGCGTTCCAGTTTTTAGTTGTATATATTATAAAGCTAATATGTAGCCTGCTGTGTATATAAAGCTAATAACATAAATGAAAATGTTTCAAGAAGTGACTTCATTGAAAACTTAGCATGGTAACTAATCAAACAGCAAATTGAATATGGATCAACTATGCCTTCCCTGCTAAGAGAACTTAGACGACGAGCTCACGTACTGCTCGGAGTTCAAGAAGTCGTACCCCCTTCCCCTAATATTCCAACAAATTACGTGGGACGATGTTGTATTTGTGCATGAATTTGCAATATGTCAACAAGAAAGGCATGTCAAAGATGTGACACATTTGCATTCAAGGATCATTTTGGGGATATTTGCACTGAATGTTTGACGGACTAAAATTGTGCCATTTTGACCATTTAATAGTTTTGTTCTTTTTTTACTTTTTAGTTCTATTCTTTATTATTTATCCCTATTGGTCATTCTATCAGTTCAAAGATAAAAAATATTTGTGTTTTTTACTAAATTGAGCTTATTTTTGTGACCATTTTCATTTACTTGCGAATAAAGACCCAAAAAATCATGACCTCGTTTTTAATTTTACCACTGTCAAAATGAGAAAAGCCAAATTTTGTGTCATTTTGGAACTACTAATATTTTTTATTTCATTAGTAGTTCCAAAATGACACAATATCTAGGCATCGGATAAAAAAGTTTATTTGAAGAAAGTGTATTTTTTTGTTCTTCTTAATGGCGGTACAGGCTCGTTTTTTTAATATTGTATTTAATTACAGAGTAATTTCCACATATTAATATATTTTTCAAATTGGGCTCTGTACTGCCATTCTTTATTATATTACGAATACGTGTGCCAAATATCTCGAAAAAATATTCAAAATTACAGCCGCAATCTTGGAACGCGTTTTGGCTACCTGTTGATCGCTACTGTATCACTCGCCGGTTTACGAAATAACGAATTTACTCCTTTCATTTGCACCACACTGCATACACATACACATGCAACGGTGGAAAATAGTGTCGCGCACGCATGATTGGCAATTAGAAAACAAAGGGGTTTTTGATATTGGATTGCAAAATACTCTTCGGGATTTCATCAATCGATGTTTAAAGAATATCTACCTACCTTGGCAACATTCAAATTTTCAGTTTTTCACATAGTTTTTGAGGGTTAAAAATGGCCGATTTCGCAATTTTTAAATTTTTAATCGCTTATATGTCAAAAACTATCAACTTTAGAGAAAAGTCACTAAAGACCTTTTCTGTTTGGAATGGTCCAAAAAACCTAAAAAAGTTTTGTTCCATGCAAAAAAAATAATTTTAGGGAAAAAACAAAAAAAAAACGTTTAAAAAATTTTTGACCAACTTTTGGTCCTGGCAACATGCAAATTTGTTAAAAGGGGTCGTTTTTGAGTAAGATTGTGCAAAAAACCCGAATTAGAACATTTTTCCTAGCGGATGCGCAGTGACTTTCTGGACTAATTCGTATGGGTTTTAAAATCTCACTGTTTTGGTAAAATAATCAGAATAAAATTAAATTCGTTGCAGATGTGATACGAGATAAATACACTTCTTCAAGAAATAAACGCACCACCTTAAAAATGGGTCAATTTTGATGTCTCGAATTTCCTAAACCTGTTATCCAATTTAAATGATTTTTTTAACACGTTATAGCATTATTCTTTAACAATATCTCTGTAATAATAATGTTGTTAGACAAGTAAACTGTCATTGTATATCGGGTATACCAATCCAACTGTGATTTCTTCTCAATGTTCGTGTCACCCTGTGGAATATTCTAGCATTTATAAAATATTGAAATTAAAGCCCAACTATATCCTTATGTTTTCTTAACATTCTGTTTTTGATTTATTCGCTTAAGTTGGACAATAAAAAAAGTTAGGTACTTTAACAACTAGCCTTGCTTTTCATCAATACAGGGTGTTTTTAAATAAGTATGTCAAACTTCAAGGGGTAATTCTGCATGAAAAAATAATGATAGTTTCCTTTATAAACTTATGTCCCCAAAGGCTTCGTTTTCGAGATAGGGGGTGTTGAATTTTTTTTACAAACCGACGATTTCTTTATTGCTCCAAAACCGGTTGAGATATGCAAATGAAATTTGGTGGGTTTTAAGAGGTAGTTATTGTGCATTTTTCGATATTAAAATCAAGAATTTTATGTTCACCATTGGCGCACACAAGGATCATACTACCCGTATGCGCGCCAATGGTGAACATAAAATTCTTGATTCTTGAAAAGATGGAATAACATTATTACAGAGTGGAGACCATGGACATACAAACGAAAGAGAGGGAGACCACAGATGAGATGGGTAGATGACCTGAAACACTAAGCCGGCTCAAAATGGATGCACATGGCTCAGGATAGAGAAAGATGGAGGAGCGAAAAGGAGACTTATGTCCAATATTGGATGTCGCAAGCCTGATAGATAGATATAATTGAAGGACACATTTAATATAGTAAAATCCCTATACGCCTTATGAGAAAGGTATAATATACAATCAATGAATGCACGCTTCTAGTTATAACATAATAGATCTGAATCTGAACCACTTCCTCTTCTTTAAGTACCTTGTCCGATTATCGAACGTTGGCGACCATATTGGCAATAATATCTTTGTTTACGGCAGCTCTAAACAGATTAGCGGTGGTCCCTTGATACCACTTCTGGAGATTTAGGACCCGGGATGTTCTTTGGCCTCGGCCTCTTCTCCGAACCACTAATGCTCACTAAAAATAATGCTAATAAACTGATAATCACACGCTTATTTTTTTCTTTAAATGGAACACCCTGTGTATTTTGCAGATTTTGATACATCTTGCAATTTCCAATTCTATATACTGGACTACAGTGAAAAAAATTCTGTAAAAACGAGAAACTAAAACACTTTACTAAAAACAGTTGAGAGTTATTACCCAACAAAATAAAAACCATGTAGATAATTTAATTGCTGTTTACTTTGTACTAAAAGTGGAAATACAAGTGTTCTGTCAAGTACGTAATTGTTGACAAACTATCAAGCTAATTGGGATTTCCGAAAACAAAATGTACGATTAAAATTGGTATGATACGGTTAAGTGAAAGACAATTAATGACAATTGGTTTTGGTAATCGTGTTAGAACTTACAGCTAACTCATGAAAAAGTGTGTAATATTTCAACGGTTAACATTTTAATGCAACTGGGATGGTCAAAACTTGGATGGTTTCAACAAAATGGAATATCACAGACGGGTTAGCTATTTTTTATGCAATTTTTTTAAAATGGAAAATTTGACTTAGAAAATTTATACAGTAGCTTGCTTGTTCTGCAGACCTTAGTCCATTAGATTTTTGTCTTTGGAGCCTGAAGTCACACGTTACGTTATATGCCGAATCTGTGTTAGTTGGAGTAAGAGTAAACTGCTGGAAAGAGTAACTCAGGAATTTGGTAATGGGTTTTCATATTGTCAAGAGGTAAACGTTAACCATTTTAAACATTTCAAATGGCTATTTAAATTATTCTTTTTCTTTCTCTTGGTACTTTATTGATATGTTTATCAGTTGGCAACTATTGACTTTTGTCATGTCAGTAGTTTATCTTCCGTAGAAAGGGAAGCATTTTTTTGTATCCCCCGTATATTTAAAAGTGGAATTTCAGTTTATAAATTCATTATATTATTTAAATCCCCATTTGGATATGCTGATTTCTTTTCCTATTTTCGACTTCGTTTTTATACATCACCTTCAAGCCACGTGTCTTTTCAACTTTGTTTAATATCTATTTATTCATTTAATCTTTGCCATTTACTATATTTCCTATGTATTTGTTAATCTTTTATGGTAAGGAAACGTTTAAAAGTTATACTCTCGCTAGCACCAGGTTTCTCGTTTTAATTTTTTGGCCTTATTAAATTTTTCCTGTTGCCTTGGTGGGGGGAACTTTCTGAGCCTCGTGGTGCTCCACACATGGAATAAAAACTGCAGCAGCATAGCAGCTACTATGCAAAACTCAATAGCTACCTGAAATTACAACAGGTTCTATCCCCGGTATCTGCCCCAACTTACAATCTACCCATTTAGCTACAATCCATTCAACCAGCATCTGAAGCCATCAGCAAGTTATCCATTCAACTACATGAAACCATAAGTATCATTTATCTACTCTCATACTTAAATATATCTATTATGATTTAAATACCTGTATCATAATGGGCATCATTATTGGACAGATTTTCATTACGATACAGATGTTTAACCAATAGAATCGCGAGATGACGTTCTGTCTCGAAGGTGGCCCAAGCGCAATGAGCAATGTTAGTCAAATGCATATGTTTTTGATAGGGATATTAAAAATTATATATAAAAAAATTTAATCATATAACTACTGAATTTGTTTGTGGAACAAAATAGATAAATTTGAATATATTTTGTCGTTGCGAATGGTCATAGAAAAAATCATGTTTACAATTTGCATTTAATTGTCATTATGATGCTCGTATTCTATACGTCATACTCGCATCATAATGACCGATGCTCGTTGCATAATATAATAATATTACATTTGTGTAGATGTGTAGAGGTTTAGACAGGATTTGCTTTGTAAATAAACTTATGTGCATACAAATCGGCCCACTTTTGGTCATTTTTGATGTTTCATATTTTCTAAGCCTGTTGGCCGATTTAAGTCATTTTTTGTACATGATGTTATAGCCTGATTCTTTAACAATACCACTGTAATAATATTGTTGCTATACAGGTAAATTTTCATTACATACCGGGTGTACCAATCAAACTGTGTTTTTTCTCAAATTTCGCATCACCCTGTGATATATTCTAGCATTTATAAAATACTGAAATTAGAACCCAATTATAGCCTCACGTTTTCTTAACATTCTGTTTTTCGATTCATTCGTTTATGTTCGATAATAAAAAAGTTAGGTACTAACTAGACATGTTCTTCATCAATACACGGTGTTTCTAAATAAGTGCGACAAACTTTAAGGGGTAATTCTGCATGAAAAAAAAAAAGACAGTTGGCTTTATAAACGTATGTTCCCAAATGTTTCGTTTCTGAGATACGGGATGTTGAATTTTTTCTTACAAACTGACGATTTATTTATTGCTTTAAAACCAGTTGAGATATGCAAATGAAATTTGGTAGGTTTTAAGAGATACTTATTGCGGATTTTTTGACATAAAATTAAGAATTTAATATTCACCATTGGCGTACATACGGGTAATATGATCGGTCAATTACCCGTATGCGCGCCAATGGTGGATATTAAATTCTTAATTTTATGTAAAAAAATCCGCAATAACTTTATCTTAAAACCTACCAAATTTCATTTGCATATCTCAACTGGTTTTAAAGCAATAAATAAATCGTCAGTTTGTAAGAAAAAATTCAACATCCCGTATCTCGGAAACGAAACATTCGCTGAATTACCCCTTAAAGTTTGTCGCACTTATTTAGAAACACCGTGTATTGATGAAGAACATGTCTAGTTGTTAAAGTACCTAACTTTTTATTATCAAACATAAACGAATGAATAAAAAAACAGAATGTTAAGAAAACCAAAGGCTATAGTTGGGTTTTAATTTCAGTATTTTATATATGCTAGAATATTCCACAGGGTGATGCAAACTTTGAGAAAAAAAACACAGTTTAATTGGTACACCCGATATGCAATGATAATTTACCTGTTTAGTGTAGGAAACAGAGGTTGAACCTTGCAAAATGGACACAAGTCCGGTTTTATTTTTTTTCTGGCATATCAAGGGGTGCTTATTATAAGACTAACTTTTTCTGAAAAAATTTCGCCCCGGAACCCCCCTTTTCACCCCTTTAAAGGGGGTAATTTATGGTTTTTGCAGAACGTAGCCCTTCCTGTACCTTTTACAAAAAATTTCTATTATAGAAATATGAAGAGGACTATATTTTCTACGATTTATTTCCGACAGCATCTCTCTATCATCCACCGTTTAGCAAGGGTGGCGCCCCAAAGTTGACAAGTTTTTAAAAAAGATGTTTTTAGAAAAAATATATTTTTCGCTAACTGTAACGGAAATTAAAAAGAAATGCTACGGAGCTTATTCACAAATATATGATTGATTTTTTCGTATAGGTTTCACTTAAGGGTAATTGCCCTTTTTTTAATTACAGGGTGTTACATTTTAAAAAACCCCTTTTTATACCATCTGAACCGTTTATGCTAGAGTAAAAAGACTTTCAGCGATTACCCATGTACTGGTGTTATTTACAAATTTGTATAATGCACCCCCATTTTTTTCTCGGAACCACCCAAAAAAGAAGAAGAATTAATAAATAAAGTGATTTTCTTGGAATCCTTCACACACAATGCCCTTCATTAATATGCTTCATATATCATTTTGTGCAAGTTATTATTACCCATGCATGGACACTAAACGCGATTTCCTAGTGCAACCCTTGTAGCCAAAAACAATAAATAAAATGGGGGGTTAAATTTTTTTTTTGTTTTTTGCTTTTTGATCCATATGGGCATATGCTTCATCAATAGTGCTTTTCAAAAATATATATGGTTATTGCAACATCCCTGCGCAAACCACCCCTATCCTTGAAAATATACTGCAGAAACTACCCCTATACCTTATCCAGCATGTTTTGCGATTTTCTCATTACCTATTCATTTTTTTTAAACAAAACTTATACAAGGTTAAAGACCACTATTTACTCTAAAAATTAGGTCCTATTCATTTTTTTCGTTTAAGCAACCGTTACGGCACAGTGGCGCCGTAAACCTCATATATGCTTTGACGGGCTCCAGTTTTTGTTTATTTTTTCGTCATCTGTTTGTTTTATTGATAAAGTACTTATGTAAAATAAAACAACACAGTGTAACCTATAAATCATGACCTATGCACATTTTACATTCTTTGCTCCCCAAAGCTACAGTGGTGGCCCAAAATAAATTTTTTCATATTTTCGCCACCTACACGCATTTTATTGCGTTAATGCTACCTTAATAGCACAATATTCACCCCTAAGTGGTCGCTAAGCAGTGGCGGATCCAGGGAGGGGTGATGGGGGCGATCACCCCCACCCCTCTCAAACCAAGTGATATTATATTTGAAGATTATAAAAAAATATTCATTTTTTTTATAGAAATACTTATATAATATTAATATTATTTTTATAAGAATGACTTTTTATGCTTTAGCGACAGTAGCGGATCCAGCATCGTTAAGAGGGGGGTGCCAATTGGTTAAATTTCTATAAAAATAAATGAATATTTTTATAATCTTTGAATATAATATGACTTGGTTTGAGAGGGGGAGGTGTTCACCCCCATCACCCCTCCCTGGATCCGCCACTGCGTAGCGACCACCTAAGGGTAAATATTGTGCTGTTAAGGTAGCATTAATGCAATAAAATGCATGTAGGTGGCGAAAATATGCAAAAATTTATTTTGGGCCACCACTGTGGCTTTGGGGAGCAAAGAATGTAAAATGTGCATAAGTCATAATTTGTAGGTTACACTGTGTTGTTTTATTTTGAATAAGTACTTTATCAATAAAACGAACAGATGACGAAAAAAAAAAAACAAAAACTGGAGCCCGCCAAAGCATATATGAGGTTTACGGCGCCACTGTGCCGTAACCGTTGCTTATACGAAAAAATGAATAGGACATAATTTTTAGAGTAAATAGTGGTCTTTAACCTTGTATAAGTTTTGTTTAAAAATAATACATAGGTAATGAGAAAATCGTAAAAACATGCTCGCCAAGGGATAGGGGTAGTTTCTGCAGTACATTTTCAAGGATAGGGGTGGTTTTCGCAGAGATGTTGCAATAACCATATATATTTTTGAAAAGCACTATTGATGAAGCATATGTCCATATGGATCAAAAAGCAAAAAACAAAAAAAAATTTTCAACCCCCATTTTATTTATTTTTTTTTTGCTTAAGGGGTTGCACTAGGAAATTGCTTTTGGTGTCCATGCATGGGTAATAATAACGTCCACAAAATGATGTATGAAGCATATTAATAAAGGGCATTGTGTGTGAAGGATTCCAAGAAAATCAATTTATTTATTAATTCTTCTTTTTTTTGGGGTGGTTCCGGGGAAAAAATGGGGGTGCATTATACAAATTTGTAAATAGCACCAGTACATGGGTAATCGCTGAAAGTCTTTTTACTCTAGCATAAACGGTTCAGATGGTATAAAAAGAGGTTTTTTAAAATGTAACACCCTGTAATTAAAAAAAGGGCAATTATCCTTAAGTAAAACCTATACCAAAAAATCAGTCAATTATTTGTGAATAATTGCAGCAGGATTTCTTCTTAATTTCCGTTACATTTAGGGAAAAATATATTTTTTTTAAAAACATCTTTTTTAAAAACTTGTCAACTTTAGGGCGCCACCCCCGCTAAACGGTGGATGATAGGGAGATGGTGTTGGAAATAAATCGTAGAAAATATAGTCCTCTTCATATTTCTATAAAAGAAATTTTTTGTAAAAGTTTCAGGAAGGGCTACGTTCCGCAAAAACCACAAATTACCCCCTTTAAAGGGGTGAAAAGGGAGGTTCCGGGGCGAAATTTTTTCAGAAAAAGTTAGTCTTATAATAAGCACCCCTTGATATACCAGAAAAAAAAATAAAACCGGACTTGTGTCCATTTTGCAAGGTTCAACCTTTGTTTCTTACACTATGTTGAGCAACAATATTATTACAGTGGCATTGCTAAAGAATTAGGCTATAACATGTTCAAAAAATCACTTAAATCGGCTAACAGGTTTAGGAAATACGAGTCATAAAAAATGACCAAATTTTTAAGTGGGCCGATTTCTATGCACGTAAGTTTATTAAAATTAATTTGATTTTTTAATTTATAATGAATATGGTTAGTTAATATGTTTTATTTGTCCCATACAAATCCATTTTTCATTTTGCAATTAAGATAAGACATTACAACATTAGTTGGAGTTTGCTGGTAACTATATTGTTCTTCTCTCTTTTTCTTCTTTTTCTTTTATATAGGCAGTACTGCCTGTTTTTCTTCAACGATGCCTTTTATTCTGCCCCTAAATTGTCGTCCTATACTTCATTTGACTAACGGTGACTTGTCCCTGGCTATTCTTACTATCCGTGATTCAGACATCCTGCTTATGTGTTGATTCCACTCTTCTTTTCTGTTCTTTACCCAGGTATTTATATTGTCTATCCCCCATATGCGTCTGATTTCCTCAATTCTTACCCTGTCCTGCAGTCCTTTCAGGTCCTTTTAGTCCTTTTAGCTATATTGTTACAATATAGAAACCTGCAGCTGATTCCCAAGTAATAATAGAAGATCGCAGGGGTGTAAGACGAAAACAAACTTCTTGGCTGAACACATTAAATATTGAGCCGAAATACGTAACACAGGGGGATTTTTTCATATGACAGCAAACCGTGAGGCGTTTTTAATGCCAATTTAAATATACCACATAAATACAAACAAATTGTGTCTATTACCATCTAAAATTAAATTTATTTAATTTTTCACCCAAATATTCGCTATATTTAGAAGCAAAACAGCTCATTGGGGACAGAGTGTGTTATAATTAATGAAAATGCAGCACAATATTTGCAAACCTTAATTTGGAAATATGTATTGGACAACTAGAGAAAATTATTAATGACAGTTAATCGACCAACTGAATATTAATGTTTAAATCATAATTTGATATTTATGCGGTATGTGAAACTAATAATAGTAAAAGCCGTTTGAAATATAAAACGGTTATTACAGTTGGTTGGTTCATAATGGTCGAAATGTTTGTCATATATTGACAAAGTTGTAGAATAGTTTCCAAAATACATTGTGATTTATTAATTTATTATAACCACAAACTTTATGAAATCGGATTTTCATTTCAGTTTACTTGGCACAGAGACTATACCTCGTTTTTAAAGCAGTAGAAGTAAATTCCAATTTACCGCGCCGCTGTAATGCTTGTTTGTAATTGGTCCAATCGCAGGCACGTTTACTCCACTAATTTATGAAATTTTGACTTCTTCTTCAAATGCAAATCCACTAATGAATGTTAGCGATCACATTTTCCATTATAGTCCATGTGGTGAGAGTGCTCCCGTCTGGAAAAATTTCTGATTCGGTTTCTTTGTGGATTCCTATTCAAAAATGTCCCCTTTAAACAAATATGAAGGGTGCCGGGCGGAATTTTTGGGCACAAATTGTTTAAACAATTTTTTTAAACAAATACAAAATATCGCGTTTTTTTGCTCCATAACATACATTTTTAAATTTCGTGGGTCATTCTAAACAAGAAAGGTATCTTGTAAATTTTCTCAGAAATTGATAGTTTTCGAGTTATAAGCGATTTAAAATCTGAAAAATGCGAAAATACGCATTTTCGAGGCTTAAAAACTCATACTTAAATTAGTATTTTTGAGGTTGCCATACACTTAAATTGAAGTTTAAACATTCATCTTTAAGATTCTGAAGAGTAATCGCGTCTAACCTTAATTTAAATTGTTGTTTTTTAATTGTTAAATGTGCATGTCCATCCGATTTTTTTGCCGGTGCGGCGCGCTCTATTCCAAAAATCTCCTATTTTCCTCCGAAAAATATTTTTTATAGATTCTTTAGGACATTCTAAATAAAAAAAGTTTCTTGACATTTTTCTCAAAAGGTAATAGTTTTAAAGTTATAAGTGATTTAAAAACCGAAAATACGTTTTTTGTCATTTTTCGGATTTTAAATCGCTTATAACTTTCAAACTATTAACTTTTGACAAAAATGTAAAGAAACTTATTTTATTTAGAATATCTCAAAGAATCTATAAAAAATATTTTTCGGAGGAAAATAGGAGATTTTTAAAATAGAGCGCGCTGCACCGGCAAAAAAATCGGATAAACATGCATATTTAACAATTAAAAAACAACGGTATAAATTAAAGTTAGACGGGATCACTCTTCAGAATCTTGAAGCTGAATGTTTAGCCTTCAAATTAAGTATCTAGTAACTTCAAAAATACTAACCTAAATATGTGTTTTTACGCCTCAAATATACGTATTTTCGCATTTTTCAGATTTTAAATCGCTTATAACTCAAAAATTATCCATTTTTGAGAAAAATTACAAGATACCTTTCTTGTTTAGAATGACCCAAAAAACCTAAAAATATATATTTCAGAGCAAAAAAATGATCTTTTGTATTTGTTTAAAAAAATTGTTTAAACAATTTCTGCCCAAAAATTCCGCCCGGCACCCTTCAGATTTTTTTAAAGGGGACATTTTTGAATAGGAATCCATAAAGAAACCGAATCAGAAATTTTTTTCAGACGGGAGCGGTCTCACCACACGGACTATTAACTCTCTGTTTCTTGCAATGCGTATCAGAGATTGTATGTCGTTAATCCCTGTCCATTGACTTATGTTTCATGACACTATCATAATAGCAGACAACCTTAAAGGCCTCCAAAAGCTAATGAACAAGATAGTTGAGTAAGGAGAAGAATATGGATTATCAATAAACATCAAGAAAACTAAATTTATGAGGATATCAAAAACCCAAAATAATGATGAAAGCCTGACAATTAAAGGTAAAACTTTAGAACAAGTAGAAAACTACAACTATCTTGGCACATTAATTAATCACACAAACGATTACTCCAAAGAAATCAAAGTTCGAATAGAGAAAGCAAGAACAAACTTCAATAAAATGAGAAAGGTATTTTGTGCAAGAGAACTGAAATTAGACTTGAGAGTTAGGCTGGCAAGGTGTTAAATTTTCTCGATTCTGCTTTACGGGATAGAAGCATGTACACTTAACGCATCGACTACTAAAAAATTGGAAGCATTTGAACTGTGGGTGTATAGAAGAATCCTGAAGATATCATGGACCGAGCATATAACAAACAACGAAGTCATGAGAAGAGTCAACAAAAGACTGGAAATATTGGAAACCATCAAGACACGAAAGCTGCAGTACATGGGGCATGTTATGCGTAATGAGAGATACAACATACTTCAGTTGATTATACAGTGGAAAATCCAGGGCAAGAGAAGTGTAGGAAGGAGACGAATCTCGTGGTTGCGTAACTTGAGGGAATGGTACGGATGCACATCAACCGAACTATTCAGAGCAGCAGCATCTAAGATCAGAATAGCCATGATGATTGCCAACCTCCGTCGCGGAGATGGCACGTGAAGAAGAAGATGGACAACAAAAAATTTCAAACATTGCGAAAGTTCCAAGACTAAGATGGCTCGGACAAGGAAGAGTCCCTAAAGAATTAATCAATACTGGGATTGTTAGGATTATAAAACTGGAAAAAACTAGCACAAGATAGGAAGAAATGGAAGAACACCATTAAAGCATTAGGCCTCTAGGGCCTGTTTGAGCTGATGTATACAAATACATTGTTGCAAGACACTGCACTCTTACGAAACCGGCAAAGAATTGTAAATTATAAAGTTGATACAATTGTGAAAATTGGTGATTTTGATTATTTAAAAAAATAATTTTATTACTCACTTTGGAGTTCCTTAACGAATCCACCCTAGAAAACACTGCACAATGCACACATCAATATAACTGAACAAAACACTTTCCTTATTCACTTATAAAAGAAACTACACAAATTTTCCTCAAAGAGAATAACATTTCCCTGAAATGGAACCATCAACGTGCCTAAATATTGAACGAACTAACAGTTAGAAAAGCCATTCCAGACATGGAAAATTTCGTCCCAAATATAGTTCTCTCAGCCTGCTATATTATCTGCAGTCTACAGTCGGATGAACGTTAGGTAACTATTTAAAAATTTATACTTTGATCTAGTGGAATACTGAATTATTTTATGGTGGCCTTGTTATTGCTACTGCGGCTGTTTCATCGCAAGCACTCGGATACCATTAATAGCATCTTGTAGTCTCCGCATGTTGAATAACTTATCTATTATTAAAAACATTTTGATGTATGAATGTGTACGTACACATCATTTGATGTTTATACGAAGTGTGGTGGGTGTCATTTGTTTACAGAACGTCCGGGAACAATTTCTTACGCAAAACCTTTTTTATGGAATTATTTCCGTGATGCTTTTTGTTTATATTTCTTGTTAAAACTTCAGGAATGATATCCTGAACAGGCTCTACTTTAAAACAAATGAAAATGCATAAGTGTCCGAATAAGATGGCCAAAGGCGTAACCAGGATGATCCTAAGGGGGGGGGGGTTACAACTACTGGAGGGTCTTTGGGGTGTATGGAATACCGCCAATTTAAGAGCTCAAAGTACATTCCAATGGCGGGGTTATATCGTAAGTTATGGATGTGAGACATGGGTCATAACACACAAATTTACCAATGCATTAGACATTTTCGAAAGAAGAATATTATTGGACCAACTCAGTGAAAATAACAACTGCTGGAGAGCTGGATTATTGTGCCAGGGTCATAAAATTATGGTAAATTAAAAAAATATAGTATGTAGATGAAAAATATAGTAGAATTGTATTGCATTAAATAATGGATGATGATTATTAATCAATAATGGTAAAATAAATGTATAAATAAGAGAAACAGAACGTAATTTTAAAAATTAAGGGATGCATTGACGAATAAGTAAACCTACAAAGGCAGAGGCATATAACAAGAACGAGATCAAATCAAACAGAAAGCTGCAAAGTTAATGTATAGTGCTTTAGAGGAAACTAAGAAAAGGGAAAGCCTAAGAAGATGCGTAACAACAACCGGGACGCAAAGAAACGTGATGTGTAGGGACACAAGTGGAAGTATATGGCGAAGAAGACCCAGAAGTACAAAGAAGAAGGATGGAAGAATTACATAAGAAAATGGAGACGGCAGCAAACAACGAGGAAATAATTGAAGTATTAGTCTAAGAATGGTCAAAGCAGGTGTATGAAAAGGTATCCATCTGCGGAAAAAAAATTGAGGGTACCGGACGACGTACTAATCCTGGTATCCGAGGATTTAGTGTAAGGTATGCAGACCTTCCAGATTATACAAGGAAAAAGACGGAAATGGAGGAATTGGGAGTATGTCCCAAATATCATGTATAGTAAAGGAAAATGGGAGAGAGAGGATATCAAAAAATTTGTCCAAGAGCTGAAACAAAGGACAGGAGAAGAACCAATGGCTGTTAAATTTCTGGCATTCAAGCTACTCAACCGTATGGACGGAATGTACAGAGATATGATAGGGATAGCAACAGCACTAGGAGTGGAGAGATCAAGAAAATTGCTAGAGTGGGCAGCAAGAGGAAAGAAGGTAACGGCAAATATATACTGCAAAACGTGAAAATACGTCAAATAGTAGCCAGAGAAAACAGATCGATGGTATTCCATCACAAAACCGAAAGATAAGTCCTACACTGAACTTGTAAAATAATTAAGGGAAGAGCAAGGAGAAAGAAATGATGTCGTCATAAACCAGGTTAGCCAAACCAGACAAGAAAATGTGGTCCTGGAATTTGATGGAGAAAGGAAAATGGCGGAGCCAGACAAAAATTTATGTGTAGATGAATGAGAACATAGCCAAAAGACTTCTGGTGGGAGAAAGAAAATCGGAAAGGCCGGAATCGGAATGGACACGATGTTATAGATGCCAAGCATATGGCCACATAGCAAGAGACTGCGAAAGGGACGCAAAAGGGGTGTGGTGGAAGTTCGTGATGTGCCATCTCAGTGTCAGAGTAACACTGTAAAGTGCTTTAACTGTGACGAGGAAGACCATATATCTTAACTGTGACGAGGAAGACCATATATCTACGTCTAGTTGGTGTTCCAAATTCAGGGGGGTACATTAACATATTACATATGTTCACCTGCCTAGCCATGTTTTAATCACATTAACGGAATTATTGGATATTACACCTTATTTCAACTAAAAAATATACTAAAAACTTAGCAATGAATACCATTAAAACTATTAACTAGTTTTGATGGGAAATGAGTCACAATTTTACTAAAAAAATGATTTTATTAATGTTTCGCGTCCAAATCAGATGCCGTTGTCAAAATACAAAAAATATTTGACAACGGCATCCGATTTGGACGTCGAAACGTTAATAAAATCAGTTTTTTAGTAAAATTGTGGCTTATTTCCCATCAAAGCTAGTTAATTATAAAAATGCCACAAGAAAATAGCTTCAGAACAACATTTAAAACATTGTCATATACGCACACCGGCAAAATTAGCCGAACACCTTAAAAATGGGACATGTTTGATGTCTCGAATTTCCTAAACCTGTTGTCAGATTTGAGTGTTTGTTTTAGTATGTTATAGCCTTATTAGTTAAGAATATCGGTGTAATAATATTGTTGCTAGACAGGTACATGTCGTTTTATACCGGGTGTACCAATCATACTGTGTTTTTTTCTTAAAGTTCGGAACACCCTGTGGATATAAAATATTAAAATAAAAACTCGATTGTAGACTTAGGGCCGGTTTTTCGAACGCTAATCAACATTGATCACTATCAAATATTTAATTACTGTCACAACTGTCAATGTCAACTTTGGTTAGGTTGCTAAAAACATAGTTAATTATAATCATGAGATTAGTTAGTCAATTAACATAACAATTATTAACATAATTGATTAACTAATTTCATAATTGTCATCAATAATTATGTTTTCGGCAACCCAACCAAAGTTGACATTGACAGTTGTGACAGCAATTAAGTATTTGATAGTGATCAATGTTGATTAGCGTTCGAACAACCGGCCCTTAGGCTTTCTTAACATTTTCTTTTTTGATTCATTTGCTTATGTTGGAAAATAAAAAAGTTATGTGCTTTAACAACTAGCCATGTTTTTTATCAATAAATCCTCATAGTAGGGGAGAAAAGTATGCTAAATTTGCAGTTACTCGAGCGTTATGGGGAGCTATTGGATTGTGAAGAGTGGGTGCTAAACCAAAAAAAGTTAAGTTAAGTTTTCCATAAAGTGTGGGACTCTCCATTTTTTAATTTAAATTTCCATTTCCACCAATCGTTTTTTTCCGATTATAGCGTCATCTATCCATAATTGGAAAAAATGGTGCGAATAAAAGTTGCTTATTTTTACGACAAGGATCCAAATCTGCAATAAAAATTGGGGGCTCCTATTTAAGATTTTAAAGAATCCTCCCACCCCACCTCCGTGGGAGGTCGTGTTTGGTGCCATTAGGTAGATTTTTGAAAAAAAAATATTTTTTTTTATTTAGCTAATACCTCGACAACTAATGGGCATTGGCATGGTAGGTACGGTAATTTTGAACAGTTAGGTACCTAATAGTGTCATGTGTAGTGTGTGTGTTGAGTAAGTGTCTTGTTACTTTGCAAAGTCGACGTCATTGTCTTTGCAAAGAGACGCTAATTGTATCCGAACGTCTGCGGTCCCTCCGGTGAGTACCGATCCCACAAGGACAGAAACTATATTCATTTATTAATTTATAATAAATGTAAAATTTCTGACCCTGGTGACATTCGAACCCACAACCTTTCGGATTTTTTCGATCCAAAGGCAGGCGCTCTTACCACTGAGCCACGGAGGGGGTGAAAAAAAAAGAAATATTGAATAGGTGTATTTTGCAGTTTTACTATCTGATGCTCATTTCGCGAAATATTGCAGGGTTCGTATTTAAAAATTTTAATTTACCCCCCACCCTCTCTTTGGGATGTCAGGAGCCCCCACGGAGGTGGGGTGGGGGATTTAATTTAAAATCTTAAATAGGATCCCCCAATTTTTATTGCAGATTTGGATTCTTTACGTAAAATAAGCAACTTTTATTCGACACATTTTTTCAAATTATGGATAGATTGCGCTATAATCTGAGAAAAATGATTGTTTCAAATAAAAAATTAAATCAAAACATGAAAAGTCCCCCACTTTATGGAAAACTTAACTTAACCTTTTTCTGATTTTAGCACATACTCTTCACAAACCAATAGGTCTCCATAACGCTCGAGTAACTGCAAATTTAGTATACTTTCCTCCCCTACTATGAGGATTTATTGATGAAAAATATGGATAGTTGTTAACGCACATAACTTTTCTATTATCTCACATAAATAAATGAATCAAAAAGGAGAATGTTAAGAAAGCCTAAGTCTACAATCGAGTATTAATTTTAATATTTTACATATGCTAGAATATTCCACAGGGTGTTCCAAACTAAAAAAAAACACAGTATGATTGGTACACCCGGTATAAAATGATATTCACCTGTCTAGCAGCAATATTATTATACCCTATTCCACGAACATACGCCTGTTTTGGATTACTTCGACAACGAATATTTTACTGTGCAAAATAAGAAGAACGAAAGTAAATTGCAAATTACATTGTTGTTTATTGGAATAATTATTAGCGCCATGTACTTTCGTACTTCTTATGTTACACAGTAAAATATTCGTTGTCGAAGTAATCGAAAACAGGCGTATGTTCGTGGAATGGCCCATACAACGATATTCTTAAATAATAAGGCTATAGAATACTAAAAGAATCACTCAAATCGGACCAGTGGTTTAGGAAACTCAAGACATCAAACATGTCCCATTTTTAAGGTGTTCGGCTAATTTTGCCGGTGTGTGTATATACCGTCGCTGATTTGAAAAAATGTGCCAAGTGATATTTTATTGAAACGAGGGGTTATATGTAAAAAAAGGTAGGTACGAAGGTTTTACCTATTCTGTAAAAAGGTGTCAGGCGTATTACTTATTGTTGTTTTTTAGTGCCAAGCTTTTAGTGCCAAGTAACATTTTTTTTAAACTGGTTGTGTAAAAAGGAGCTTAGTAAACAGTTAGTAAAAATATAAAAATGTTACTTGGCCCCTTTTTGCAAATCAGCGACGATACATACTAATATTCTTTTGTGAATCAAAAGCATTTACTAGGTTTTAGTTTGTTTATTTCCGCTTATCTGAAGATAACCATCATTTTATAGAACAGCTGTAGTATTTTAATAAACTTTGTTAAAATTTAGAAAACAGTTGTTTTCAGTATCTTGTTTATCTTATTACATACTACTATTTTATTAATCAAATTAATTTACTAATCAAAAGTGAATAAAACATACATTTACCATGAAATTGTTGCAAAACTTGGCGACGCATCTCGCTAAAACTATGGAAACAGGCGTGTTTAACACACTCTCCATTTTCCCGAGTCTCGAGTGATTTCCCAGGAACACACAAGTTAATTTCCCGGTTAATATCCGTTTAGATAATGTCCATGCGGTACGCAAAGATTTAATATTGCGATGATGATGTTATTGGAACGACCGAGAATCCAAGAGCTGCTTTAGAAATCGAGTATCGAGCATTATCTACACATATTGTTGCGATGTTTGGTCGTGTGCCCCTGATGAGGGCTATTACAGAAATTAGGTCAGGAAATATTTGTAAAATTGGTGTCTGGTATGCATGATTTTGCATTCTTATACCCACATTAATGTTTAGAAATTTAATAAGTTGTATAGTGCACAGATTCTAAAGGTGCCGGAGGGGTAAGGCGTCTATTCACAGTACATATTAGTCCAAGTAATGAGGTTTAAAATAGGACAAAACCTCACAATGTTTACAGAATGGATCGATTTGCTTAAAAATTTGAGAATAAGTAGTGGATAAAGATCAAAATCTATGATGCCAAAAGGAGCTTTTACCATGGGGGTGGTTGCCACCCCATTTCGGGGGTGGAAATTTTTTATTATATTTTGACCGCAAGAGTTGGTAAAAACATTCATTTTATGTAAGCAAAAAACGTTCTATACATTTTTTTGACAAAATTAATAGTTTTCGATTTATTCGCTATCGAAAAAATCAATGTTTTATATCATTTTATATCGAAAAAATCAATGCTTTTAATCAGTTTTCTGCTAATAACTCAATAAGTTTTCGTTTTATCAAAACAACTATACATACCAAAAATTTACTTTTTTTTTTAAATAAACAAAACTGTTTTTTTAATTTTTCTTTAAGACGAATAGTAATCGAGCTATAAATACTTTATTATATGTTAGCTCTTCTTCGTCAAATGCTAAATATTGTAGTTTCAAAGTCAAAAGACGCGAAAACTATGCATTTTTCGAGGATAACTTGTTGTAAGTAATTTAAAGCATTTAAAAATATCTATCTCCAGAAGTCAAAAAAGTCTCTAGCTCAAAAAATTAAGTGACTTATAATGAAAATAATCTCAGTCTCTATTTTTCAGCAAAAAAGTGATCGGAAGCAACCCTCTAATCACCACCCTAATTAAAATTTGTCATTGATCTGATTTGGTCTTCTTTATTTATGTATTATTAATAGGTCCTGGAAGTTTAATCGACTTATGATTAGTTTAAAAAAAAATGCGAGTTAAAAGCGAATAACGAGTTTTTGTAGTTTGGTAAAAAAATGCCCTTTTCTTCAGCATAGACAGACTAGCATCAGAGATACGAAAAAATATTTAAATATAAAATTGTAGCTTATTTAATTCCCAAGAACTTGGTTTTCAAAAATTTTTTCTACGGCAAAAATTGAGTGAGCTACTGACAATTAAAACTTGTAATAACATGCAAAAACCACCTTTACCAACCCTTTCAATGTCACCTCTTTTTGTGACTGAGGATTTTAAAAGAATTTAATATTAATAGCCTTATAGGTCTTGTAAAAACCTACGACAAAATTATTTTTTACCGAATTTTCTAAAAAAAAAATAAAAAAGCTACGGTTAAAAAATCAATATATTTTTTTGAAAAAAAAAAAGGAGAAATCCAGTTGGAAGCATAATAATGTAAGTTAGCGGTGTTTTTAGTCATTGACCTTATTCATTCTTCTTTTTTTATGTATTATTAATAGATTCTAGAAGTTTTACTGGCTTAGAATGATTAGTTTTTAAAAAACTGAAGTTTAAAGCGAATAACGAATTTTTGTAATTTGGTAAAAAATGCCATTCTCTTTAGAATAGAAAGATTAGCATCAGATATACGAAAAAATGTCTAAATATGAAATTGTAGGTTATTTTTAATTCCCTTAGAATTTGGTTTGTAACAATTTTTTCTACGACAAAAATTGAGTAAATCGTAAATGTATACCATCTAACACTTTCGATAGCGAATAAACCGAAAACTATTAATTTTATCAAATAAATGCATAGAAAGTTTTTTACTCATGTTTTTATCAACTTTTGAGGTGAAAATATAATGAAATATTTCCACCTCCGAGATGGGGCGGCAACCACCCCATGGTAAAAGCGTCTTTCGGCATAATATAGATTTTGATCCCGGGTTATCCACTACTTATTTTCAAATTTTCAAGCAAATCGATCCATTCTGTAAAAATTGCGAGGTGAAAAGCTTCGGTTCCTGGACTATAGTCAGTGAGTCGGTGTATGAAAGAGAAAGTATTCGAAATATGTAATGACATAACAAATTTTATATTATTAGAGAGAAAACGAAAACGAAAAATAATTCTGAACAAGAAACGGAAACAATACTAGAATATACATACCCTAGTAGATTAGAAAACAATCACAAACTAAATGAAATAAAAGCAATATCATTTGGATCATATCAACAATATTTCCTGCCTGATTAAAAAATAATTTTCCACCCAAATACAATTTTCCAAGCATTCTACTAATCTTGAGGACATCATGTAAGTAGAAACGTGGAAAAATTTAATCAAGTAAGCTTATGAATACACACACCTGAACAATAAAATACGAGTGATAGTGATAAGGGAATTGTACAAGTGTATGTATATTTTACTATACAGTGATGACCGCGCTAATAACCGGCAAAATAGCGCAAAAGATGGAAAACATAATACATTGCGAAACAAAAAGAGATGAAACTAGTGGAGGTGGAAATGATCGTTATAAACGGATAAATTAACATTACATTAGATACATAGCTTCCCACCTTTAGACGTCTGTGACAGAAGTATTTTATAAAATTCTACTGTCACATTGACAGTTGTCATACTCCTCTGATACGTCTAAAGGTGGGAAACTGTGTAATGTTATGTTAATTTATACGTTTATAACGATCGTTTCCATCTCCACTAGTTTCATCTCTTTTTGTTTCGCAATACATTACATTTTCCATCTTTTGCGCTATTTTGCCGGTTATTAGCGCGCTCATCACTGTATAATACTAGGAATAAAATAAGAATAGACTAAGAGATAGAACATGTTTTAAAAATAATAGCACACATTAAAAATACAGAGTTTGTACGGAGAAGCTAGAAAAAAAGGACATTAACAAAAGAAGTTTTTCGAAGGTTAAACTGCAAAACCTCGTAAGTCAGTTTTATGTAACTTTAGAAGAGAGACGAAAAACATTTTGCCTTCTTTATGTAAGATTCAATTTATTCGTTTTTTGTGTATAGGGTCCTTTTTAGGGAACGATTACATTACCATTAAGTAAAATTCAACAATATTCTTTTTATTTGTCAAAAAGCGACTTACGAGTTTTTGTAACTTAAAATCTTACTTACGAGGTTTTTGTAGATGTCGCTAGTACCAATAAATTTAAATACTGACTTACAAGCTTTCGTAATTTAAAATATATGTAAAAATATAAACCAACATAGTATAAAAGTCATAATGGACTAAAAATCGACTTACGAGGTTTTGCAGTTTAACCGTCGCGTCGTTTTGATAAATGGTCGAATAATATAAGTATCATGAAAAGAACAAGAACAGAAAATTTGTAAGTAAAGGCGGAATAAGAATAGACGGGCGGAAGAAAAATATCGGAAGAATGGAGAAAGATAATTCTACTATTCAAAACAGAAGATAAAAACAGCCAGAAAACTACAGAGGCATAAACTTGTTAAATACTACCCTAAAACTTACAACTAAAATTTTTTACAAGAACTAATGAATCAGGGGCGTTAGACAGGGAGATACGATTTCGCCGAAGCTCTTCAACCAAGCTCTAGAAGACAATTTCAAGAGATTACAATGGGAAGAATATGGAATCATCATTAACGGCCAATACTTAAATCACCTGACGAAGATACGCTGACGATATCGTCATTATCGCTACAGACAGGGAACAACTACAAATAATGATACAACAACTAGACCACGAAGCTGTAAAGTTGGATTAAATATGAATTACAGCAAAACAAAAGTGATAACAAATCAAGAGGATGAGTTAAGAATCGTAGTTAAACAAAACCAAATAGAGGAAGTGAATGAATACATATACTTGGGACAAATAATAAAATTGAATAGAGACAACCAAACAGCACAAATAAAGAGACGAACGAAGTTAGCGTGGGCCTCGTTTGGTAAGCTCAGATTCATATTGAAGAATAAAAAATACCCTCAATATCTAAAAACGAAAATCTACGACCAATGTATTCTTCCGGTCCTTACGTATGGATGTCAAACTTGGACGTTCACAAAAGCGAATATGGACAGAATTGCGAAAACACAAAGAGCAATGGAAAGACAAATGATTAACGTAAGACTGTCAGATAGAAAAAGGAATTCCTGGGTAAGAAATATCACAAAAGTTAAAGACGCTACTCGTCAAACAGCTAAACTAAAATGGAAATTCGCCGGTCATATGATTAGACAAAAAGACGAAAGATAGAATAAAATTATTACAGAGTGGAGACCATGGACATATAAACGAAAGAGAGGAAGACCACAGATGAGATGGGTAGATGACCTAAAACACCAAGCAGGCTCAAAATGGATGCACATGGCTCAGGATAGAGAAAGATGGAGGAGCGAAGGGGAGGCCTATGTCCAATATTGGATGTCGCAAGGCTAATAGAATAGAATAGAATGAATCAGAGAATAAGTTTAACAGAAGGAAAAGAGTGTTTTCGTACTGGAATATCGTGTAAAGATGTAATATTACCAAAATTTCTGTGTTTGATTGACTTGAAGAAAGCATTTGACAGAGTAAGACTCAAAGATGTAATCCATCTTCTGTATAATAGAGAATTTCCCCGAATACCATAAAAACTAGGGAAAACATCGACCAAAACAACAAAATGGAAGTCATCAAAAATGTCAAAAATCAAAGAGGATATAGGATGGAAAACAAAGAAGTAAAAATACCTACTGTTACGCAGACGACGCAATATTGATAGCCCAAGATGAAGATAGTCTGGAAAGACATGTCCATAGATTTAACATAAGAGCAAAAGAATTTAATACGACAATTTCACATCAGAAAACTAAAACAATAATTATCAGCAAAGAACAAATTAGATGTAAAATAGAAATTGATGGCATCAGTATTGAACAAGTAATGGAAATAAAATACCCTGGAATTACACTAACCAGCTATGGAGACCTCGACAAAGAAGTGACAGATCAAGTACAAAAAGCAAATATACAGGCAGAATGATTTTAATTTTGGAAAAAATATAAAAACATGCGGAGCAAACTAGAAGGGATCATGTCTACGCAAGAAATGAGAACTACTGGTAGTGTTATTAATGATGATGATTATGACAATAATAAAGAGGGTAATGACCACGCTGATGATTTATCACATACAATACCGTCGCATTTTACGTTTTACTCCATGATCTATAATCCTGTAATAATAAATATATTCTAACATGTATAACACCAATGGAAAAAGAACAATCATTTCTGAAAACCGATTATGGGTTTACGATAACATCTGCCTGTTATACACGACATTATGAGACTGCACAAATCCGCGCAGATATCCCTTTCGCGTATCAAAAATCGTCGATAGACGGTCAACCGATAAAACTAGACTAAAACGAAATCAAAAACTACAGTTACCTTTATTCTCTTATCGGAACCAGTCTTTTTGAGGGGTGGTGGTGTGTTGGCTTGCGCTTTGTCCACTTTACCCTGTGACAATTTTCGAAGTGGAGGTGGCAGCCATTTCCGTCTGCAAAAAAAAAGAGAAACAGTGAAAATAGAATCCTTTCAACTTTTGCATATACATACAAGCAGTTTAGTTGCAACTCGTTGCATTTTCTTTTGACAATTAAGCCTTTTAAATGAGCGTTCTATGTAAACCGATTTCAGGGAAATGTATACACGGTCCAAATGAACTTTCGGTTTAAATTTGAGCATTTTTAAACGAACAGCCAGGATTTTAACGAGTTGTAGGTATTTGGAAAGTATATTAAATTTTTCTGGTAATAGTTTATACTGGAGAGAACAAATTAAATATTCGCTAGAATATAACAATTCCCAAGCTGAGATGAAACATTTATTCTGAAAAACCTGCTTATTATGTATTTTGCATATATTTTATATAATTCAAGTGGCAAAATAAATAATTTGATTATATTCCACCTGAACTAAACAAATATTATACCCAACCACATGTATCAATACGTATAAAAAGAGAGTACTTCTTGTAGATATTCAATATGTTGTCGAAATGCCTATCAAGATAATACAGTATGCGCCAAAACAAACGACACTGAAAAACTAAAGCTTTATTAAACATGAAAAATTAAATAACAACATTTCAAATACATAATGCGAATTTTAAGTTTTGCTTCTATATCGCCGAACAATATTGCTTAGCATGTTATTAAAAATAGGCTGCTGCATTCTTTTGAAAAAGTTCAAAATTTTTTCACGGAGTTTATCAATAGTTACCGGTGGGTTTTCTGTAAAAACGGCTTGTTTCAGCATACCCCATACGTAAGCATCAAGAGTTGTTAGATCAGGTGAATAAGAAGGGTAAGGAAAATTCGTGTTACGGGAAATTACGCGGTCTTCAAAATTTTCTCGAATCAGATCTAAGGATGTTCTCGTGGTATGACAAGTAGCCCCATCCTGTTGGAACCATTGGGTATTCAACTGTATGTTTGTGGCACGACAGAATTGTCTGAGATCAATAAAAAATGGTGTCAAAATTTGTTCTCTATATCGCACTTGATTTAGTGTACTGGGGCTTCTACGCTCGTCTTCCACGAAGTAAGGGCCCAATAAATCCTTTACCTGACACTGCGCACCAAATCGTCACACGGTCACTATGAAGAGGTTTCTCTACGATGAACGATGATGTCTGGTCCTTCAAAACCAAGAAAAGGATTGGTCTGTCAATTGATAAATCCATTCAGATGGATGTGACATTCGTCTGTAAACCACATATTAGAAAAAAATAGGGGTTGTTCATAAATCATTGCCAAGAAGCAAACAAACAACTCTTGATTTCTTGTCTTGTCTTGTCAAGTGTTGCCCAATCTGTATTTTATAGGGAAAACCACCAATCTTCTTAAACATTCTTCGGGTAGACGTTTCACTCAAATTCATTTTTAGAGATGTTCTGCGGAGACTTCTTTTTGGTGATTCTAACACCTGTTGAAATAGCCTTCCTTGATTCGCATTTGTTGTCACTGTAACTGGACGACCAGTACAGCTTTTGCGTTGAGTTATCACTTCTATAGAAGGCTTCCTGTTCGTCGAAATTTTGCAATGACTCTTAACAAGTCCTTATTAGTCGGTGCAGGCTTCTGAAACTCTTCCCGAAATTGATTGGCAACCATTTACAAACTAGGTCCATTTGATCGTCCATTCCCGTATGAGCGGAAATAATACTCAATAATAAATATTTTTTCTTGCGTTGTAAGCACCATTTCGAACCTTTTTGACAGTTTGTTAGAATAAACAATGTTTAAAAATACCGTGACAACTATTGTCACTTGTTTCATATGACGCGATTATATTTCACAGGCTTCCTGATTTCAGTGTCCTTTGTTTTGGCGCATACCGCCACTTAAGGGATTTGAACTTAACGAGATTTGTACTTAAGAGATTTGAACAGAAACAGTAATCCTTTCTGTGACTCCAAATGAAGACGCTCTTATAGCGTATAGACAAAAATATACGGCAGCTTACACACGAACCACTTTTTGAAGTCGAAGTCGGCAGCAAAAAGTCGAGCGTTTGTGGTTGTCTGTCGCTACTTGAAGTCGTCATTTATCAACAATGCAAAACGCATTTTCTTTTCACACACGCGTTTTCTCGACTGCACTACAACTTCTGTCGCCCGTGTGAAAAGGAAATGCGTTTTACATTGTTGTTAAATGACGACTTCAAGTAGCGACAGACAACCACAAACGCTCGACTTTTTGCTGTCGACTTTGACTTCAAAAAGCGGTTCGTTTGTAATCGGCCTAAGCTTGCTTGATTTTTTCCGAAAGAATGCATGTTTTCGATCTAAATTGACTCAAATTTAATGTGACTAAAAGTTTTATCTAACTTGAGTGGTTTTCAATGTCAAATCGGCCAAAAATGTTGAAACAGACTATGCAAATTATTGATTTACGTCACTTATACTTCTTCTTCATGTGCCGTGCTCGATTACCGAGCGTTGGCTGTTAAACTGGCTATAGTAATTGTGTTGACGACGGCAGGTAGGAAAAGGGATGCTGAGGATCTGTTAAACCATTCTCTCAGGTTTCTAGGCCGTGGCGTTCGTCTTCGACCTGGCCAACTTCTTCCGTCTACACTGCCTTGTATTATTAAGTGGAGTGTATTATGTCTCCCTGGGTGTAGCAGAACATGGCCAAAATATTCAAGTTTGCGATTTTTAACTGTTCTGACGACTTCCGTAACTTTTCCCATCCGATGCAAAACAACTTCGCTACGAACTCTATCCGCCCAACTTATTTGTAGGATTCTCCAATACACCCAGATTTCAAAGGTTTCCAGTTTCTTTAGAAGTGTGTCCGTTAAAGTCCAACCTTCGACAACATTAAAAGAGTAGCGAACACATAACATCTCATCAATCTAATTTTCAGACTTAGGGTCGGTTGTTCGAACGCTAATCAAGAAGTTGATTATAATCAAGTCCCCTTAACAACTATCAAATAACAAAATCCGTTGTTCGTACGCCAATCAGTTGATTGTAATCAATTATGTTAATTATCATTATGATAATTATTATTAACATAATTGATTGATTAATTAATTATTAATTAACATAACAACTATTAACATAATTGATTAACTAATCAATTAATCTCATAATTGTAATCAATTATGTTTTCAACAACCCAATCAAAGTTGACATTGACAGTTGGTGACAGTAATTAATATACTCCATCTAATTTACTTACCGTTGCACGTCATCCGCGTCATAGCCCGTGACGTCACATGATACCAACACGAAATATTTAGGCGGTAGGTGTGTTCTTTTTTAGAATCACTTTGCCGAATACACTGGCATTACAGCCACTAGACATATTTTATTATATACGCGTAGAAATAATATTTAAAGATTTCTATTAATGTTAACTTAAAGAAATACCCAATAATACGTTTCATTTAATTTGTATAAATGGATTATAAAGCGTTTGTATGAAGCACATTTGTTCGGAATACACTGTAACTATAATCGAACGAAGGTGATATTTTGGCAAATATTGGTAACATTTATTTGACAGTTGCGGTAATGACACTTCATATTTGTTTATATTCTTTACTATAAGTATTTGTTTTATTATATTTACAGTTCTTATTATGTACTTTAATGTAAGATTATAACTTAATTCTTGGTTTCTATTTTTATTTATTTACATTGAATATTAATTTGTTTTGCTGTATAATCCACTTCCGCAAAAATTGTGTGACGTATTCGATTTAAAACTAATTCAAGAATTTTTTGTAATTGCAACAATGTCAACTTAGATCTCTAACGTAGATAATGACGTGCAACGGTAAGTAAATTAGATGAACTGTATTTGATAATGATCAGTTGATTCCATTTTTGATTAGCGTTCTAGATTATAACGGGCCCTCAAAGTAATATTAGAGAGATTTTAGACCCTCTACTTTTTGACGTACGTTAAACGTAAAACGTTATATTTGTCATGCGCACTGAGTGATAAATAAGGGATAACGTGTTTGCCTAAAATAGTTTTTGAAGCCCTTCAGAAAATACGCAGATAGGTTAACGTTAATTGACATTTGGCAAACGTAACCTACAAAACGGCAGTTGTAGTTGGACTTATTTTATTGAATTATTTGCCATAATAGAAGAAAATGTATTAAGACGTTCACCAAAGACAATTTACTACTTTAGAAACACAAAACATCCATCCTAAGTTTAACAAGACAATTCAATCAAGTGTCAGATTTCTCAAGAAATGGTGTAATTTAGAATTATTCTACCAAGGTTGCCAAGCAGATTATATTCAATTATATAATATATGTTTTATTACCTGATAGTTTTTAAGAAAAACAAATTTTGATTACAGTTTTATACATCATTACAATTTTTTATTCTAGTTGTCTTTGGTTCAGCTCGTATGACCTTTTTGTTCGTTTTTTATGATTTAGATATATGACATCTGGCAATCTTACAAATACGTAATCCCTTAATAACGTGAACCTTATTTCTACCTAAATAAGGTGATACCTTATCCGTTAATAAAGTAATACGTTATTTTTCAGTTAATGCGCATGAGCAGAATAGCGTATAACGTTTAACGTTGCTGAAATAAGGGGCTTAAAAACTCTCTAATGTACCCACATCTTAAAGAATGCAGCTCTGGCCTTCTCTATAGAAATTCTAATTTCTTTTTTCATGTCCCAGTTCTCATTTACATTACAACCAAGGTAGGTGATACTGTTAGTTCTCTCCAGTTGTTCACCATAAGCTGTTACAATTTCCGGTTGTATTGGCCTTTTACTGACAACCATCACCTTTGTCTTTGCAGTGTTTAGCTTGAGTCCATATTCATCTCAAGTTGTTTTAATCCTATTAATCAGATGTTGAAGTTCTTCATAATTGCTTGCAATTAACACCGTGTCACCCGCGTACATCAAATTAATAAAATATTGACGCCATTCATTTTGACACCACATTGAACATTATTCACTCACACACACCAAATTAAAAATAAATGACTGATAAATGAATGATGAAGTTTGCGACACGAGTCGTAGGCGAGTGTCGTAATTCATCAGAGTGAGTAATAGCCATTACATGCAAGTAGAATACTATACTTTTTCTACAACATTTTTTATTTTAATTAGTAAAACAACATAATTATCAACTATTCGAGATTAAAATTATAATTTACAAAAATAAATTTTGTTTACCAATAGTACACGGCTGAATAATTATTGTTTGCTTACTATTAATTAGCAATGCTGTCTTAATTATGTAGTGTAAAAGACACAACAAGAAATAGTCGATTCAAATTATTTTCATGTCCGAAAAATTATAAGTATTTTGTACCTACTGTCATTGTAATAAATAGGAAATGACTATTACATAGTATGGTATAGTTAGACCCAAACCCAGACATTTAAAGTGAAAGTTATCCTCCAACACCAAATTGTTCTATATGGTCCATATAATTTTCAGAAAAAAGTCACACCATTTTGAGCGTCGGGTTTGGGGGGGAGAGGGGGGAGAAATCTGTAAATTCGTAGTTTTTTACGTTTTTCGTCAATATTTCTAAAATTATGCGGTTTAGCATGAACAACCCTCTATACAAAATTGTTTTACATTAAATTTGAAATAAAAAAGGCCCAATGCATAACCCTTCTAAAATGAACGGTTCCAAAGTTACGGAGGTAGTATAGTGTAATTGGTTCAAAAAAAGGCCTAACCCAGACATCTAAAGTAAAAGTTTTCCTTCAACACCAAATTGTTCTATATGGTCCACATATTGTTTAGTAAAAAGTTACACCATTTTGAGCGTCCGGTTTGAGGGGGGGGGGGGGAGATGGGGAGAAGCCGGTAAATTAGTAGTTTCTTTACGTTTTTCGTCAATAGTTCTAAAACTATGCTTTAGCGTAAAGAATGTTCTATAGAAAAATATTCTACATAAAATTTAAAACAAAAAAGGTTCTATACATAATTGTTATAAAATCAACGGTTCCAGAGTTACGGAGGGTGAAAAGTGGAGGTTTTCGATACTTTTTATATTTACCGATTTCTCCCCCCTCTCCCCCCCAAACCCGACGCTCAAAATGGTGTGACTTTTTTCTGAACATTATGTGGACCATATAGAACAATTTGGTGTTGGAGGATAACTTTCACTTTGGATGTCTGGGTTTTTGGTATAGTTATACCATATATTGCCCAAAAAATATAAAAAGTATCGAAAACCTCGACTTTTCACCCTCCGTAACTCTGGAACCGTTGATGTTACAACAATTATGTATACAATATTTTTTGTCTTAAATTTCATGTAGAACATTTTTGTATATAACATTGTTTACGCTAAAGCATAGTTTTAGAAATATTGACGAAAAACGTAAAAAAACTACTAATTTACCGACTTCTCCCCCCATCTGCCCCCCAAACCGGACGCTCAAAATGGTGTAACTTTTTACTGAACAATATGTGGACCATACAGAATAATTTGGTGTTGGAGGAAAACTTTTACTTTGGATGTTTGGGTTAGGCCTTTTTTTGGACCAGCTATACTATACTACCTCCGTAACTTTGGAACCATGCATTTTAGAAAGATTATGCATAGGGCCTTTTTTATTTCAAATTTAATGTAGAACAATTTTCTACAATGTAGAAAAACGTAAAAAACTACGAATTTACCGATTTCTCCCCCCTCTCCCCCCCAAACACGACGCTCAAAATGGTGTGACTTTTTTCTGGACATTGTGTGGACCATATAGAACAATTTGGTGTTGAAGGATAACTTTCACTTTGGATGTCTGGGTTATGCCATCTTTTGGATCAACTATACTATACTATACAGGTGCGTGGACGTATTTTTAAAAAGTTATAAATGCATATTAATATTTAACTATCTATAATATAATAATGTAACTATCTATAATATGTTATAGTATATTTAGAATATATAACACAAGATAAATTTATAAAATAGACACAATATAAGTTTTAAATTCCAATAAACACACCAAATACTATGGCTAATGCCACTGTCATTGAAAATGGTAAACGTCAAAATTCATAATAGTAAACAAGGTATAAAAGTAAAAAATATACTAACGCATTATTACAGTTAAAACTCCTTTAAAAATGTTTCGAAGTTAATTATTGATATTCATTACAATAATTATTGTGTTAAATAAACAAGTTTAAGTAAGTAATTTTATTTTACAGTTTACCTATTATATAAGACTAATATTAAAAGTGGTATTCGCCAGTTGAACCTAACTTCAGCCCGTGAGTAATAAACTATTACTCACGGGTAAAGTAATGGGTGTTATATCTATTCAAAAATAGCAAATAATGAGCATATTATTAAACAGTCGTAGAAAAAAATATTTTATTATGGTACTTTTAGCAATTCATCTGCTTGTTTTTCGTATTATTTATGAATATTTTTGGTGGAAATCCACAATTATTCGAAAACCATTTCTAGCCGTTTCTATCGTTGTTTGTTTTCGTTTTATGATTTTACGAAAACTCGAGATTAAATTTCGAGCCGTTCGTTATATTTAGTCAAACTCATAATGGATTTTCCATTATTCTTCAAAACAAACACGGACGTTGCAAGAAAGGTTATTGCAAGCCAAAAAATAAATATTTAAAAGCGTTAATAGGAATTTAAAGTTGGCGAGTGTTTTAAAACGGAACTCACAAAAGCTTGAATTATGTTACATTGCCTCCTTAAATATTTGAAGTCAAATTAACAAAGACTGCTGGTTAAAATAACGTTTAGAGTTTAGAATGCTAGATTTTTTGGAAAACCTATAGTTTCGATAATCCGGAAATCATGCGCAAATGACGCCACTAATAACAAATCAAATGATGTATGTACAAAGTATGTATACTCGTAATCTTCATCATACTATAATGTTCGTCATACATTTGTAGTGAAATTATTCAATGAAATATACCTACGATTCTGGGAAAATTCCGAAAGAATGTCTAATATTTGTGTTCATCCCAGTACCTAAAAAACCCAACGAAATGAAAGTTGATGAACAATCAGCTTGATGAACAATGTTCTACGGTTTTCTTGTGAGTAATACATGAACTATTGGGACCGTGCAAGTTCGGAAAAGCGACACCTGGTTTCAAAGCTCGGCAACATTTTTCGCACTTTTAATTATATTGGCCAATCATATTGGTCATGGTTACTGGACAATTGTCAAAGCCATAGCCCAAAAAAATTATAAGAAGAAAAAGTAATATTAAGGTTATGTTATTAAAAGGTAAACAATTGTATGTAGTAAATAAAATTAATTATTTAAATGCACTAATGCAAAATATTAATTTTAAGTTGATTGTATACAAAACTCTAGCTTTTTTTATTTACTGAGGCAGTAATGAGCTACAATTGTTGGTGTAGATAATGAAAATTATATTTCTTAAATAAACTACTGTTTGACGTTACCATTTCCACTCCGGAAATCGTTCTCAGAAAATTAAAAGGAAATTAGATTTGAATATTCTGGATTTTTCAACCTCAATCGTAGGTAGTAACTTTGTGTGGATGATTGTTATGCACTCTATCCACTATCATAATCTTTGTCTTTTCCGATTAACTGCAGAGACCAAATAGTTGACTTTAGTTAACCAATCGAATTAGTTCAATTAACTCTTAACTTTTTGTAAATGTCATCTGCAAAATGTAGATTATTTATTTTTCGGTCATTTATTAAGATGCCATTTTCTCATAAGCGCTCTACTCAGAATTTGCTTTCCATATATGTTAAATAATTGTGGAGACAGCCTACATCTCTGAAACCTTGTTCTGAATGAAATTTGTTTGAGAGTGTGTCAAGCACTTTTTCTTAGTAACTTAAGTTTTTCAGTAATGCGTTCATACAGTTCAGTTATAAGCGAAATTAAGCATTGTGGTAGGTACGCTTATGTCTTTTAGTATCTGCCGTAAGTGTTGCCATTTGACCCTGTCGAACGCTTTGCGATAATCTATAAAGCAAATGTATAGTGGGATATTAATTCCCTAGATTTTTCTATTATTTGTGCTTTGTTCAAAAGTGTTCTTGACAACCCCTACTTTTCGTAAATCCAGTTTGCGCTTATGGTATTTCTCTTTGTACGATAGTTTTCACTCTCTCATTGATTACGTGTAGCATTAGTTTATTGGTATGTGAGATAAGAGAGATGGCTCTATTATAGTTGTCACATTTACGAAAGCTGACTTAATTTTATCCTATTTCTTCTATGGCTTTGAGAATTTCTGCTGTTATCATACCTGGATCTGGTTGTATATTATTCTTGAGTTTACTGATCGCCAGTCTTATTTCATTCTTGAAAAATTAGGATCTTCTTTCATTTATTGAGGAGTTTGGTGAACAAGTTCCTGACGTTGATCATCTTTATATAGATCCCATCAATTTAATCCCCATGTCTCTGCTATATCTTCTGTTAGTTCTCAGGGTGTCCATTTGGTCTTCAACTGCCTAAGTTATGGCATTGAAGTCTCTTGTTATATAGCTCTCGGCTGATTTTTTTGATCGTCACTCTCAATTTCTTTACATATTATATTCTCATAGTATTGTTTTTTATCAGCCTTGCAACTTCGTTTTAGTTCCTTGTTCCTTGTTGAGGTTTCTCAAACTAGCTTTTTTCCCTTTCACTATGTACCTATAATCCATGTAATTTACTTACCGTTGCACGTCATCCTCGTCATAGCCTACATGGTACCAACACGAAATATTTAGGCGGTAGGTGTGTTCTTTTTTAGAATCCTTTTGCCGAGTACACTGGAATTACAGCCACTAAACATATTTTATTATATACGCGTAGAAATAATATTTGAAGATTTCTATTAATGTTAACTTAAAAAAATACACAATAATATGTTTCGTTTAATTTGTATAAATGGATTATAAAACGTTTTTATGAAGCACATTTGTTCGGAACACACTGTAACTGTAATCGAACGAAGGTGACATTTTGGCATAAATTGGTAACATTTATTTGACAGTTGCGGTATTGACACTTTAGATTTGTTTTTATTCTTTACTTTAAGTATTTGTTTTATTATATTTATTTTTCTAGTTTTCTATTTCTGATGTTTTTATTTATTTACATTGAATATTAATTTGTCGTGTTGTATAATCCAAGTTTGCAATAATTATGTGATCTATTTGATTTAAAATGGATTCAGGATTTTTTTAAACTTTGGCAATAATGTCAACTTAGATCTCTGACATAGATAATGACGTGCAACGGTAAGTAAATTAGACAAACTGTACGTGACTATCAGCACGTGACTAACAGCATAAAATTAACAGCTGATCACTGACGCACGACTAAGTTCCTAGCACAAATTCTACCTATAAAACATTAACTATTTACATAATTCCTATCACATATACAGTTTGTTTACCTAAAATCATGTCATCTGAGGGTTTACCCTTTTAACGTTTCAAATTTTTACTACTCCACTGTGTAGAATTTACCTATGTGGTCACGATATCTACACACGGGAAGATTAGCTTTGACATGGAAATTTGTGTTATTAGTTGTCCTTGTTATTTTTAGATTTTAATGTGTTTATTGAACCATACACGATAATGTTGTATGTGTAACTAGAGATTTTTTATGTAATAAACCTTAATGATGCTTTTTGAACAGGTCGTAATTATGCTATTTTTTCAAACAATTAAATTTTTATCTCAATTGTATCATATAGTGGAACTAATTCTGGTAGTTAATTATACCAACCAGAATTACATGAAAACATTGTCATGACTCATGATGCATAGTAGAAAGCAAAATTGGCATCACAGAATACAGATACCACAGCTTGAATGATTTGCATATATTTTATGTCAATCTTCGGGACAAATATGTACTTCCCTCATCGATTTTTACCCTCCTCGCTCTTCTCTTTGTTTACTACCGGAAAAATAGGATGCGCTAATATTTCAATTTACTTTATTACAGTGCGCTACCCTCATCCGCCTAAGCGTTTTTACAGTTTGTTTTATTTTGATGAGTATGTACCCAGAGCATCTAAGAATTCTCTACAACAACATTGTCTAATAACCAACAAAGATATACTCCCATCCAACATAAAAAAGTCTGGACTAAATACGGAATCCACGGAATACTTATCAACATACATACCTATATCAAAAAAGAAAACCCCGTGGCTTAGAGAGGAAGTGAAGACAAAATGTGAATAAAAGAAGAAAAAGAGAACACTGGGAGAGCTTCTCAAAACGGATAGAACGCGACTTCTACGGAACAAAAAAAGAAATATGGAGAAGAGAGGACAAAGAAAATAGATGAACGAACTAATAAAAACGAAACACATTCAGAAGGAAACATGGGTAGACTACTTTCGATCCCTATTTGCTAAATAAAAGGTGACGATAATGAACCACCACCACCAGAAGTGACGAGAAACGAAGAACTAAACAATAGGGATGTTCACTAATTTTTAAATATAGTTAAATTCAATAGATTACAAGGTATATAAAAACGTAACAATCATAAAACTGTTTAAAAAAGTATATTTTTTAAGATAAATGAGTTCATAATGTTGATTTTCTTGGAGGCTAGAAAAACGGTACCATGCAGCGAGGCTACGGTCTGTGACGTCAGCAGTCGTAACGTCTTTGATCGACGACTAGTTTTGTATACTTATTTACTCAGTGTATTTGAATGTGCGCAGTTTTTTACGTATTTAGTTATTAAAAATAAAGCCAAATAAGTGGTGTTTTGTTCCTGGGTGTGTAAATACATCAAAAAACAGTTCTGATAAGATTTTTATTACCGTTCCAGCCAATTTAAAACAGAAAAAGAAATGGTTTGTTGCAGCTAGAACTTAAAATAACTAACTTAAAGAACTAACTTAATAAAATAAACATTATAGAAGTTTTCCAGAGACTTTCGGCCCTGGGTAATAATGCAATTGTTCTTTCTGCATTTACATTTTTCAAAAATACTTATTAGTTTTCTCAGGATTCGAAAAAAATGAATGAATTTAAATAGCATTGGACCAAGATTTTGCACCTACCCCCTTAAAAAGTAAATGAAAAAGTTTCGGGACCTCAAATTTGTATTCCTTAAACTGGGATATTCCTAAAAACGGGATTCTAATAATACATACAGTAAAAGTAAACCTTGAAATAACTACATGTGGATGTAGGTATGACTTTATATTATATTAAAATCATTAATAATTTAGTGAGAAGATTGGTTGAAATGAAAATGTATAATACCCAAGTTCAAAAATATTTTTTACCTTGGAACAGTTGTCAACTCGAAATACGAAACAACCGAAATAAGATCTAGAGTTGAAAAGGACATAGCAACATTTAACAACATGCATGAGAAATATTTTCACCCATTGCGACATAATATCTCTCCCACTAAAAATGCGGCTGCTAAAATGTTATTATTTCCGGTCTTGCTATATGGCGCAGAGGCCTGGACAATAATGGAAACATTAATGAAAAAGCTAGAGGCATTCGAGATGTGGGTGTACCCACATATCCTCAAAATATCCTGGGCGACCCACACCAACGTACAGGTATTGCGTCGAATGGGAAAACAAAAAGAAATCTCTTTTACAATTAAGAAACGAAATCTTAAATATTTCGGTCATATCATGAGGCATGATAAATATCGTATACTCCAACTGATAACGCAAGGTAAAATAGAGAGCAAACGCGGACCCGGAAGAAAAGACACTCATGACTTAAAAACTTACGCCAATGATTTGGACAAAAATCGATCGAGTTATTCAGAAACGCCTCAAATGAAATTAAAATTGCCATGATGATAGCCAACGTCCACAACGGACAAGGCACATGAAGAAGAATAAAAATATTTTTAATACACCTAACCAAGGTAAAGTAAGTAATAACCAGCCAATTTATGTATACAATATGCATGCGTACAATGCATGCATACAACTTTCTCTATTTTTTTTTGTGGAGTATTAAGCATTTATTTTTTTAGCTTAAAGAAGACATGGAAAATTATATGGAATATACACTCAGTAAAGTTGTGGTAGATTTATTTTTTTACAAGATGCCAATAAATCATACACCATTGTTACATCTACACTACAGTCGGTAGTTTATACGAATCGGCTTTCTGAAAACCTTCTTCCCTTTTATTTGTTTATTTTTGTAAAACCCAAAATATGTCCTTACAAACAGTCTATCCACTTTAAACTAAACAAATTCACTATAAAACTCCACTTTAACCCTGATAAAACAAGAAGAGAACAAAATAAAATGACCTGAAACGTCAAACAGGTAAACAGTAACACTATGAGAATGGCGCGCGCTTGGGGTATGCAACTAGTGACGTCAGGCCAATAGAGAAGCGTTCTTGAAATTTAAAATAATGCTAGATTTCTAATAAAGATTTTTTATAGAAAGGCTTTTTCAATTTTGTTGAAATTTTGGACAATTATTCCTAGGGTGTTTCTTAATCGTTTTACATGTTTGAAATGACTTTTAAATTTTTTGTGAACATCCCTATTGATGGATTCGACCGTTACTTGATGGAAGTTCATTTTATCTAACAATAAAAGATTTTTAACTAAATCCATAATTTAGACCATAATAGTACAAATCCGATCATTACATCTGAAATTTTACACCTCCTTGAAATTTGCATAAATCAAGACTATTTTGAATTCAATAATCAAATATACACAAACAACAGTGCAGGACTTATTATGGTCCTCTAAGCCCATTGCTATCAGATATATTTATGAACCAACTTGAAACAACAATTTCTAAACATTCCGTATTTAAACAGTTCTTCTATTGGTAGAGATACGTGGATGATATACTAGTATGCTTTACAGGAACTAACAGACAACTTGACCAAATTTCTATCATACATTAATTCACTTCATAGTAATATTGAGTTTACAATAGAAACAGAACAGAATAATTCCATAAACTTTCTGATTACCAGACTACACAACAAACATGAGTTCTCCGTATATCATAAACCTACCCATACTGACACAACCATACACAATTCATCATCCCATCCTACACATCACAAATTAGCAGCCTACCATAGACTGACAGAAATTCCCATGACAAAAAATAACTTCGAGATAGAACTAAACATCATTACACAAGTAGCAGTAAACAATGGCTATAACGAACAAACAGTTAACAAAATTTTAAACCAAAAACTCCATAAGAAAGCCATGAAATTAGTGTATCCACCACCATAGAAAGAACCCAGCACCTTCTGCTCTCTCACATATACTGGCAAGATAACAACAAAAATAGCCAGATACATAAAAAAGAAAGGAATAACACCAGCTTTCAGAACTAACAACTTAGCAAATATATTAAGAATAATAAAAGCCGAAAGAGAAAGCAACTACAGAGTGGTGTGTACAAACTAACTTGTGGTGACTGTCCGAAAACTTACATCGGTCAAACTGGCAGAACCTTTGACAAACGGATAGCAGAACACAAAAGGGCTTTCAACAATAGAAAAACAGACACTTCTACATACGCACTTCACCTTCTAGATCATAATCATTCTTTCAATGAAGAGTTTCAAATTCTGCATATTCAAAATAAAGGCCTTAAGCTATCTTTTTTAGAATCTATGGAAATTAATAAATTGAAAAATACAGATATAATTCTGAATGACCAACTCGAGACAAACAGCTCCCCACTCCTCAACCTCTTCAGTTAAAGACTTAAAAAGGCAAACACATTGTAAACTATATCACTTGAGAAAGGCACTCTGACAAAACAGCTGTAGTCACTTAGTTGTAATAAATTTTGTGGAAGTATAGAAAACAAACGTTTTCAGTGTTTTATTGTTAGAAGAACTAAACATTGCCAAGAGAGAAGAATTAAGGAAATGAGGAAATAGAAAATTACCATGAGAGGACCGAATACCGAATGAATTCTTAAAGTGCAGAGAACCCGATCTGACCAAACAACTGTTAGATCTAATTCCAAAAATAATAGAACAAAACAGAATACCACAAGAATGGAGATCACGTATCCGAATACCTCTCTTCAAACAGGAAGACAAGTCGGATCCGGAAAAATACAGAGGAATTAATTTATTAAACACAACACTAAAATTAACAACCAGAGTGATAACAAATAAACTGAATGAAATTATAATAGGTACTAGTAGAAGAACAACAAGATTTTAGGTCAAGAAGAAGATCGTAAAAACCGCCCGAAAAGGTGTCATTTTTCAATGAAAATGGCCAGTTTTCAACTACGCATAACTCAAAAAGTATTGAGTTCTCAAAAAAAGTATAGACCAGTTTTTGCTTAGAAATAGGTTCTCTAGCCACTACCGGGGTATTTTGACCAACAAATTTCCACCCCCTTGAAGGGGTGGGAACCGCCCCAAGATAAGAGCGCCATAGTATATAGGGTAGATTTTGTTTCTTGAGCTATTCCCTACTTACTGTGAAAATATCAAGTACATCGATGTAGTAGGATTGAATTCGGAGCCAAATACCCTCATTGACTGTCCCATAATAATGCTCCTATGATCGCGTGAGAGAGGACACACACAAGATTATAGCAAAATTTCTATTTACTGTAACTTTTCGAGTTTTTGAGCTACAGCAACGAGTTTTATGTCATTGGAAAGACAATTTTGCATTCTTTCAAAAGATGTAAAAACATACAGGGCGCATCTCAAAAAATTAAGATTTTTTTTTATTTCCGGTTCAACCGGAAACCATATTTTAGGTAAAATTTATTGTGATAATAGATAATAAAGTACCATATATGTCTGCCAAATTTAAAATTTTAGTTTCTATTACATAGGAAGTTACGGGCACTCGAATATTTTTTTATAAAAAATTCATAACTCCCCTCCTATGGGGAGTTAAAAAATCTGACTAATGTCGGTCAATTAACCGATAGAATATTAAAAACATATCAAAAAATAAACAAATTCCTTGGAGCCATCTTTGAGAAAAGCTAGTTCAAAGCTATGTCAAATTTTGACCCCTTAAATATAGGCAACCCATAACTTCTTCTGAAAAACGATAATATTCTTCTTACAGCCCCATCTTTAGGCTATATAACGACTTTTTCAAATTAAACTTGTCTTAAACAAGTTTTTAGATAGGTAAGGAAATGTATCGGGTGGGCGGTCGGCCATGTTGGCCGCCATTTTAAATTTGGAAATTTCAAATTCCGTATTTCTATTTACCTATCGATGGGCTAACTTTGAGTTAAATTTCATTCGTTTTGGTCAAAATTTGCAAAAAGGGGCCCCAAATAACCCCCCTATTTCGGCCCCCCTTTGAGAGGTTTTTTAAAAGCTTAGTTTCTCGACAAAATTCTCTTAAACTTACTCGTACCGAATTTCATCGAAATTGGTCTAGTAGTTTTTGCTGGGCCGTGGCGACATACGTAGTACGTACGACATACGACGTACGTACCGGGTGTCCCAATAAGAATGGCTCTCGGCCATATCTCAGGAACCGTTTATAGTAGAGCTTTGAAATAAAAAATTTTATAACAAAAGTTGCCTCAGGAAAAGCCTGGAAATTATTTTCATAATTGTGGGTCCACCGCTAGAGGGCGTAATTGAATATCAAAAATAAAAAAATATAAATTTTACAAAATTTTCCTAATGAAGGGGCACTGGAAATCCGATTATTGTATTCTTCATCAAATTCTGCGCATATTTGATTTAACAAGTTTAACTCTACCTTTGCAAATAAGAGGTGGGGGTGAGTGGGAACCTTGTTATGAAAAAATGGCTGTAAGTCCGGTTCTGCTAAATCAAATTTTGAAAACTGGGTCTTGTTGAAGACAGATCTTTTTCTTCAATGTAAGCGTGATAATTTTGAACCATCCTAATAAGTAATAAGCCAGCTGGGAGACGTTATTTAATTTTTTTCAGAAATCTAGTTTTCTTTGGAAAATATTAAATACAAGTATGCATTTTTAATCATACTTTATAAAATTAGATTAAATTAGCAATAGAATAGCGAAAACCGCATGTCGATATCTTTTTTCTATCTCAAGATATCTCGAGAAACGTGTAAATTTTATACATATTACTATCACCGGTAAACTAAGTTAATGAAAAATAGTGTGCTGTGGAAAAAAACAAAATAACATTTTCCAGATGTCAACGTATAAAAATATAATTAATTAAAACAACAATATAAAGAGAAACAATACTATTAAAATTAAATATAACGCAGAACAAAAAGAACTACTTAGTGACGACCTAAATATTCAAATTGTTGCCCATCATACACTACTCTAGAATACATTATCCAGAGAATACTAAACGCCATTCAAAGCATATCGAGAGCAGAAATTGAGACTGCTGTTCAATCTACTCTTGAAAGAGTAAATGTTTGCAACGAAAATGATGGGCAAAAATTTGAACGTTTATGTCATCACTAAATAGTTGTTTTTATTTCTTTGTAATAGGGCTTTTCAACGCTTCTCATTTGTTTCGAGCCTCTGTCATATGCCGTATAATCCGTGTATAATATTAATATACGAGATATGAACGAGGCTCGAAACAAATGAGAAGCGTTGAAAAGACGTAATATACGTTGACAGCTGGAAAATGTTTCTTTGTTGTTTCCATAGCACACTACTTTTAATGAATTTCGTTTACCGGTGACAGTAACAGTTATGTTTTTAAATTTACACGTTTTGTAAGATATCTCGAGATAGAAAAAAGGTATTAACATTCGGTTTTCGCTATTCTGTTGCTAATTTTGTCTAATTTTGTAATATGGTATTAAAAATGCATGTTTGTATTTAATATTTTCCAAGGAACACTAGATTTCTGAAAAAAATTAAATAACGCCTTCTAGCTGGCATATTACTCAGTAAGTTGGTTCGAAATCATAACTTTTACATTGACGAAAAAGATCTGTCTTCAACAAGACCAAGTTTGCAAAATTTGATTAAGCAGAACCGGACTCACAGCCAGTTTTTCATAACAAGGTTCCCACTCACCCCCACCTCTTATTTCCAAAGGTAGACCTAAACTTGTCAAATAAAATATGCGTAGAATTTTATGAAGAATACGACGATCGGATTTCCAGTGCCCCTTCATTAGGAAAATTTTGTAAAATTTAGATTTTTTAATTTTTGATATTTAATTACGCCCTCTAGCGGTGGTCCCACAATTATGATAATAATTTCCAGGCTTTTCCTGAGGCAACTTTTGTTATAAAAATTTTTTATTTCAAAGCTCTACTATAAACGGTTCCTGAGATATGGCCGAGAGCCATTCTTATTGGGACACCCGGTACATACTTCCGACATGTTCTTTTTATTTCGTCGAAAAAAAGTGAAATCTGAAAATTTTTTTGCACGATCGTATAACTTTATCTACTATACTACGTATGTAGTACGATAAAGTAAAAAACGAACCTGTACCGCCATTAAGAAGAACAAAAAAATACACTTTCTTCAAATAAACTTTTTTATCCGATGCCTAGATTTTGTGTCATTTTGGAACTACTAATGAAATAAAAAATTTTAGTAGTTCCAAAATCACACAAAATCTAGGCATCGGATAAAAAAGTTTATCTGAAGAAAGTGTATTTTTTTGTTCTTCTTAATGGCGCTACAGGCTCGTTTTTTTAATATTGTATTTAATTACAGAGTAATTTCCACATATTAATATATTTTTCAAATTGAGCTCTGTACCGCCATTCTTTATTTATATTACGAATACGTGTGCCAAATATCTCGAAAAAATATTCAAAATTACAGCCGCAATCTTGGAACGCGTTTTTGCTACCTGTTGATCGCTACTGTTTCCTCTTAAAATAATCTGCTATGCAGACGACACAATACTAATCTCTCAAAGATGATTTACAACGTGCCCTTCTTCTTACTGCTGCACGAAGGATTTCTGCAGATGAGCGATCAAACCATCTCCTCAGATTTTTCAGCTACGAGTTCTGGCGTCTTCCTACTGATCTTTTGCCCAGTACTTTTGTATGCTCAGTAGTACTGTATTAGTAAGCCCCGCTAGATTTTATTAGTAATATATGAAGAGTACTAAACAAAAAGAAGAAGAAGAAGAACATTCTCTAAAATTAAATACCTACTGGAGTAAATACAAAAAGAGTAGAGGACGATACCATTCCTCGACGTAAACTATTCTTCTTCTTGTAGTTCCTTCTCCTATCGGAGGTTGGCTATCATCACAGCTATCCGTACCTTATTGGCGGCTGCTCTGAAAATATCTACTGAGCTGCAACTATACCACTCTCTTAAGTTTCTCAGCCAGGAAATTCTTCTTCTACCCATAGATCTTTTACCCTTTATTTTACCTTGCATTATGAGCCTTAATATCTCATATTTCGCACCTATGGTAATGTGACCTAAATATTCTAGCTTTCTTGTTTTGATATTCTTTATCACCTCGCAATCCTTTTGCAGCCTCCTTAACACTTCTGCATTTGTAACTTGTTGGATCCATGGTATTTTCAAAATCCTTCTATAGCACCACATCTCAAAGGCTTCCAACTTCTTTATATTTTCTACTTTTAGTGTCCAGCTTTCCACTCCATACAACAAAGTCGAGAACTCTTATTAAGGAGTTAAGGCTCTTATTCTTAGCTCCAGAGGAAGGTCTCGATTAACAAACATCTTTTTCATTTTTATAAATGTTTGTCTTGCAATTTCAATGCGTGTCCTGATTTCTCTACCCTGGTCATTGTTTTCATTTACCCAGGTTCCCAGATATTTGCAGTTATTCACTCTTTCTACTTGTTTTCCCTCGATATCCAACCTTCCTACTGTATGTTGCTTAGAAATAATCATGAACTTGGTTTTCTTAACGTTCATTTGTGGTCCATAGTCCATACTGACTTGATGTAATCTATTTACTAATAGTTGCAGTGCATCTAGACTGTCTGCAAAAATAGCGGTGTCGTCTGCGAATCTTATGTTGTTCAAGATTTTTCCGTTTATTGATATACCCTGTTCTTCCTCTGATATTGCTTCCTTAAAAATAGCTTCGCTGTACAGATTGAATAACAATGGAGACAACACGCAACCCTGTCTAACACCTCTCTTGATTTTTATGGCCTCTGTTTCGACATTTTCGATTTTAACCGTTGCTTTTTGATTCCAGTACAGATTGACAATTACCCGTATATCTCGACTGTCCACATTCTTCTCTTTTAAAAGTTTTATGAGTTTCTGATGTCGTACTCTATCAAAAGCCTTTTGATAATCTATAAAGCAGACATAGAGATCTTGGTTCATATCTAGTCGTCTTTGCGCGAGAACGTTAAAAGCGAACAGAGCCTCTCTCGTTCCTAGTCCCCCTCTGAACCAAACTGGGTGTCATCTATATCTTCCTCTATTTTTTTGTATAGTCTTCCATGTATTATTTTGAGGAAAATCGTAAGTGTGTGGCTTATTAAACAAATTGTTCTGTACTGGGAGCATTCTGTCGCATGTATTGACTTTGGTAGTTTTACAAATGTGGACAGCAACCAAACGTAAATTATGGTAAGAATTATATATGTAATTATTAATATCGACAAATTTATATTTCCAATAATTTATGAACAATATTTTTTTAAGTTGCACAGAACATTTTAAAAGGTTATCTACACCTCTTGAGACTTACTATGATGTAGTTTTTCACTGGGTTTGTCTAACCTGTACGTTGAGGCTGTGCTATGCAAATGGCGAAATTGTGGAAACAGGAATACCGAAAGGAGAACGCCAACTATATTTGGTCAAAAAAGCTCCCTTTGATGAATAATGATTGAAAACCCAAATATATGGCGTAGCAGCATAATTCGTTAACTTCCGGTGTTTGAATCGGTATCAATACAACGTTATGACATCATTTACATGTCGAACTTAAACATGGAAAGGCCAAACGCATGTCTCTTGCTTATTTCTCATTTCAAGCGGTTAGCATACGAAGGTGCCATCTAGATGGCACACTAGATAGCCATGGATGGATAAAGTTAGTTTGCACCAGATTGGTATGTAACAGGATAATCAACATAACGACATTCTCATTCTAATTTTAATATACAGGGTGTCCCCGAAAATATTGCGTTCCTCAAAGGTAAAGGTAGAAGGCACCATGTAGAGCAAAAAAGTCTTATAACATTTTTTTCTAAATGCAACCTTTTGGCTAAAAAACCAAAATACATTTTGGTATGCAAATTGAAATCTGACAACTATGTATACAAAAATCTAAACATAGACAATCACAATTCAAAAATAATTACAGCATTTTAGCCATAAGTATTTACATTAAACCCTGTCTTCATCCTAAACAAATTCTTCTTTTGTTGGATTTTCAAACATGGGGTGGTACAATTATTTTGCAGGTGTACCTGTCTGACCTACATTTGTGGTGTCAATAAACTAAATCACAAACAGTTCTTGTACAGTGATGCCAAATTAGTTAATTTTATGAACGCTTATATGGCGAACAATGTAATTTTTTTTTTTGGAAACGGTAAACTTTAGGAAAAAATGATATAGGACTTTTTTGTTCTACATTGTGTATTATATCCATACCTTAAAGGAACGCACTATTTTCGGGGACACCCTGTATAGCTATAGCCGAATTGGTCAAAGGTTTTAGCTTCCAATATACTAGGAGAGGCTGGAATAAATACTATTGTTTTTAACTAAACTTTGATAATAACATGTAAAAAAAAGTTAATAACTTCAATATGCATGGATGAGATAAATGCGCGTAAGTATACAGGGTGTAACAAAAATACAGGTCATAAATTTAGTCACATACTCTGGGACCAAAAATAGTTCGATTGAACCTAACTTACCTTAGTACAAATGTGCACATAAAAAAAGTTACAGCCCTTTGAAGTTACAAAATAAAAATCGATTTTTTCCAATATATCGAAAACTATTTGAGATATTTTATTGAAAATGGACATGTGGCATTCTTATGGCAGTAGTATCTTAAGAAAAAATTATAGTGAATTTTAGACACCCCATAAAAGTTTTATGGGGGTTTTGTTCCTTTAAACCCCCCCCCCCCAAACTTTTGTGTACGTTCCAATTTAATTATTATTGTAGTACCATTAGTTCAACACAATGTTTTAAAAACTTTTTTGCCTCTTAGTACTTTTTCGAAAAGCCTAGTTTTTATCGAGATATTTTGAATATTTGTCAAATCCACCACATATTTGTATATGGTTAAGTACGATTATGGAGACTTAGTAATAATATGAAAATTTATTTATGATTTACATTTTTAGGTATATTTTGAACCATATTAAAAAAGAAGCCACATCTGGATAAAAGGTGCCTTATCGTAAAAATACAAAGAGGCAAAAAAGTTTTAAAAACACGGTGTTTAACTAATGGTATCGCAGTAATAGTTTAATTGGAACGTACACAAACATTTGGGGGTTTAAAGGAACAAAACCCCCATAAAATTTTTATGTAAACATATTAAAAAACAAGCCGCAACTCGATAAAAACTGCCTGATCGAAAAAATACTAAGAGCCAAAAATTTTTTAAAAATATTGAGTTTAACTAATGGTAACACAATAATAATTTAATTGGAACGTACACAAAAGTTTGGGGGGGTTTAAGAGAACAAAACCCCCATAAAATTTTTATGGGATGCACAAATTTCACTATACTTTTTCTTTAAGATGTTCCTGCCATAAGATTGCCACATGTCCATTTTCGTTAAAAAATCTCTAATAGTTTTCGATATATTTGAAAAAATCGATTTTCATTTTGTAACTTTAAAGAGCTGTAACTTTTTTTATGTGCATATTAGTACTAAGGTAAGTTAGGTTCATTCGAACTATTTTTGTTCCCAGAATATGTGATTTAATTTATGACCTGTATTTTTGTTACACCCTGTATAAATGTCGGCAACTGCTTTTTTTGCATTTGGAATAAAACGTCTTATTTTTCAATAACATTTAACATTTTTATTAAAATCACGTGCTATATTGTGTGATAAATAGATATGTGGTGAGCTAACACTCTTAATGGAAAAATAAAAAAAAATACGCTACATAACAACTTAGTTTACAGATAATAAAGTCGAAAAATAAAGCAAACCAACATGACTTTCAAGGTGTTGTGATGTTTGTTTGACAGCGACTGTATACAACCCAACAACGTTTCTCAAACAAACAAAAACATTACTCACGAAAAGCAAATAACAAAATATCTTACGGTTTATCGGACATATCCGAATAGCTATCCTTATAACCAGTACATTGATTTTTCAGAGATTTACAATTACACAAGTTGTGGAAGAACCGTCTCATCTTCGTCATGATTTCTTGAGAAAAAAACTACCGCGCATGCTACGGCGAGTTGATGAACACTAACCGCCTTGGAGAATAAGTGCGAAAAATGACTTATCTTGAATAAATATCGTGATAAGATATGATAGGTTGTAAATTTTAAATAATAAAAACAATTGTTAAGAATGTTCTATTGACGCCAATGATATATATGTACACCTGGTTCCAAAAAAAACTGATACGACTCTTGAAGCGTATTTTGTAGAAAATTGAGCAGTGTATTTTGAAGGATAAATACTAAATATTTACATACTGTCAATGTCACTGCCAAATCTTAAAATTTGTCAGATAGCTTATTCTGTTCCACGGTTATTAGACTTTATTATTAATCTTTATTATTAATACTTTCTCCGCAACTGAGAGTATCTTATCAACTGGGTTTTTTTTAAACAATAGATGATAAAATAAAAATATTGACAGTTCAAAAATGTGAACATTATTGCATTGTGTGTGGCCTAAGTTTGGGCTGAAAACTGAAATGTATTACATTTTTACAAAATTTTGGAATATGTTTAATTACGTAGACCAATTTTAACAGTTGTTTTCAATACAGATTTCAATCCTCTACAAATAGTTTCTAATGTCTTTTGATGTCAAATAATTAGTCTTTAATAGTAATGTCTTTTGAAGCTGGAATTTAACAGTTTAGAATTTTACATTGAGTTAATGCAAAATTGTGACGCATGTCAAAATTCTCAATGTATTTTAATTGTATTCATTTTCTTCGAATCCTGAGAAAACTAATAAATATTTTTGAAAAATTTAAACTCAGAATGAAAGACTACATTATTACCGAGGGCTGAAAGTCCCTGAAAACTTCTATAATATTTATTTTAATAAGTTACAGGGCTGAATTGAATATTAATTTGTTTTGTTGTATAATCCACGTTTACAATAATTATGTGATCTATTTGATGTAAAAACTATCATTTAGATAGTTAATATAAAAGTTTAGATATATTTAAAATAATATATTATGTGATCTATTTGATGTAAAAACTATCATTTAGATAGTTAATATAAAAGTTTAGATATATTTAAAATAATATAAACATTTAGACCTTAATAATTAGTACAATTTATGAATTAACATAATATGTAATCAGTTGTTTGTTGTTTATTTATTTTATTATTTGTATGTCATAATAAATATAATGTCAGATCAATCAAATACACTGCTCAACATGATCAAATCTTACTAAGAGTCGTATCAGTTTTTTTAGGAACCGGCTGTATATCTTGTAATTACTTAAAAACGATTTCTCTTCAACGTAATCACATGATTATTGGAACATCCCCTATCAGATGTTCATTGTATTACTGATTATAATACTATTGCAATCGATATACACTGTGTCCGTAAAGTATGGAACAAATTCTTTTTTAGCTAAACAGAGCATTTTAAGAAATAATCCTGAAACACGTCGATTTTTGATTTTAATTTACCGTATTTTAAAATAATATTCTAATATACAGGGTGAATTACTTTCGAGTATTGACGTCACCGTCATTTTTTTTTAATGGAACACCCCCATTTTGTTTCAATTTTCGGATTACTCTAGCTGAGCTGATTCCAAAAATGTATCACATGTTGATTCAAATTGGTACAGGGTGGACAAAAATACAATAGCTTTGTGTGTGTTCATAAAGTAACGCGTTAGTTAAATTAACAATATTATCAAAAATACAATATTGTATTTTTGATATTTTAATTAATTTTTGATTTTAATTAATTTTTGATATTGTTTAATTTAATATTTTAATTTAATATCAAAACTTAATTAAAATTTAATATTATGAGTACACACAAAACTATTGTATTTTTGTCCACCCTGTACCAATTTGAATCAATATGTGATACATTTTTGGAATCAGCTCAGCTAGAGTAATCTGAAAATTGAGACAAAATGGGGGTGTTCCATTTAAAAAAAAATGACGGTGACGTCATTACTCGAAAGTAATTCACCCTGTATATTAGAATATTATTTTAAAATACGGTAAATTAAAATCAAAAATCGACGTGTTTCAGGATTATTTCTTAAAATGCTCTGTTTAGCTGAAAAAGAATTTGTTCCATACTTTACGGACACAGTGTATAAACTTCTAAAATAAAAAAGAAATAACAAGGAAAACCAAAATAATTGATGGATTCGACCGTTACTTGATGGAAGTTCATTTTATCTCACAATAAAACACTGAAAAACGTTTGTTTTTCTATACTTCCACAAAATTTATTACAACTATGTTATTACTACAGCTGTTTCGGCAAAGTGCCTTTCTCAAGTGATCTCATCACTTGAGAAAGGCACTTTGCCGAAACAGCTGTAGTAATAACATAGTTGTAATAAATTTTGTGGAAGTATAGAAAAACAAACGTTTTTCAGTGTTTTATTGTGAGAAAACCAAAATGATAATATTTAAAACAATTTACGTACCTATCACTACATATGGAGCAGAGAATTGGGTATTGAACAACATACGAGAAAAGAGATTGCAAGCCGCGGAAATGAGGCATTTAAGACAAGTCGTGAAAGATAATTAAAAGTAAAATCATTAAAGGAAAAAATTCATGAAAAGAAATTAAAATGGACTGGACACTTATTTAGAATGAACGACGGCAGACATGTTAAAATGACATGGGAAGCGAGGCCGATAGGGAAAAACAGAAGAGGCCGACCAAGGAAAACGTGGAATACCAGTGTGATGGAAATATTGCAGAATAGAGGAAAATCGTGGCAGGAAGCCAAATAATTAGCTAAGTACCGAAAAAAGTGGCGTAAGTACGCAGAGAATAACGAGTAAAGAAGACACCTCGACACCTTACGGTATAAGAGGATCATCGATTATGTTATGTATATTATGTAATAGATATATAAAATAGGAATTAACTACAATTGAATGAATCCCTCTCCACTGCCTTCCCTCCTGGTGTAGTCTTGGGCGCTCTTGTATTTCTTAACCAAAAGTGACAAATTACTGATTGGCTGAATCAGCGCATCCTCTTCTGGTTTATCCTTCGAAGTTTCCTCTACAAGTCTTTTCCATTCCTCTCTCTCTGTTTGGTCTCTCTCCATCTCAGGCCAATGATTTCATGATTTCTTGTTACAGTTCTTGTCCAGATATTCTCCGGTCTTCCCATTATTCTTCTTCTTCCATCTAGATGTTATTTGAGTGCTTGTCTTTTTACATTATTTTTATCTTTCCTTAGAGTATGCCAATCCATTTTTATTTCCTTCTTTTAATCGGGACTGCTGTTTTCTCTTGTTTTGTTTTTTCTTCTTCATAGTTTTGCGTTTGTTATTTTATCAGGCCAGTATATGTTTAAATATTTTGATTTTTACTACCGCCTCTTTTTCACGATTCATCCAAGATATGTAAAGTTATATAGTTCCTCTTTTTTTTCCATTTATTGTAATTTTAGTTCTTTGGCTTTTTCTATATTTATCTTGAGGGTATGGGTACGTAGTTTCTGCTCCAATGCTATTCAAATGGGATTCATTTTTTTCGAACCCTGAGAAAACCAATAAGTATTTTTGAAAAATTTAAACACAGAATGAAAATTACGTTATTAGCGACGACCGAAAGTTCCTGAGAACTTCTATAATGTTTATTTTAATAAGTTACAGGAGTGAAAAACTAAGAGAAAATTTAGTGTGATTTTTAATTTCAAATATCTCATTCAAAATAAACCTTTTATTTATTCTAAGGGACTTTTGGCCCTCCGTAATAATTTAGTCTTTCATTCTGCGTTTAAATTTTTCAAAAATATTTATTGTTTTTTTCAGGATTCAAGGATTTTTTCAAGTATTTTGTTGTTAAAGATGTTCAAAATTGTAAACGTTTCATAGTAACACTATTCAATATATTATTAAAAATCACTTTATAACTTTTCTTCTTTTCTCGATTGATTCTTAGTTTTTGTTGTACAGTAGATAAATTATTACAATCACTGAATACATAGTTAGTGAAAAAATTATCATATTAATTAACTGAATTAATAATTAATACAATTAATTATACAAGTAAAAGTAGTTATCCAAGAACTTCTTTGTACTCTCTATTGTAACATAAACGTGACAAAAAGGATACATTTTCAATTTTGTCACTCAACTTTTGCGATTAAACTTTGCATTGCACAAATCCGCATCAGAAAAAAATATTAAAATGGAACAGAGCTGTAGCGAGGTAAACGCAAAAAACGTGATTTTATTCTTTTTTATTTTTAGGGTAAAATTGCGCTTTTGACCATGTTCCCCCACATGAAATTCAAAATAAATTTCATTTTCGTTTTCAGCACCGTCAAAAACATACAGTGTGTCTAAAATTAGCCATTCACCTCTCCGTGGTCAGTACCTGGTCATTTTGGGGGTGCCTGCCGCTAGCCTACAAATCTTGTTTTAGGTACCTACTCATTCTAGCAGCTTGGTACCAATTTTTTTAATATCGAATGATTATTATTTCGACATTGAACGTGCACTAATACTCTGGGCTAATTAGCAAAATACAAGGAAAAGTTATTTACCAGCAATTTTATTACTGGAATCGAATCTTATTATTGTATGTATTAATAATATAGGTATGCAAAGTCCGCAGATAGTGTGCTACTTTTTTTATAAACAAAATGGCGCCCGAAAATCGTGTTTTTTTTCAATTTTTGCTCTATAACTCCAAAGATTTTAACTTTACACCAAAAACACTCAACTAAAAATTCACCGCAATTAAATTCTACATAGAGACGTGTTTTTCCCGATTCACTTCGACGAAAACTTTCCCCGGAAAAAGCGGGTTTTTCCAACAAAATCTTTAATTTTCAACTAAAATTTTAGATAAGTAATTGTTAATCAATAATTAAATAACTTGGTAATGTAAAAGCCCTTTTCGTATAGATTATAATTTTCGTATAGATTATAATTCCAGAAGCCGATGGAAATTGAATGAACAGTTAAGCAACAATTGAATTGTTAATTAAAAATTTACGGTCGCTATAATAACGGCAATAATTATTATGATGCATAATAATAACTATGATTTTTTCATAAAAAGACACCATACCTATCTAATGTACTTTACAGAATTGAAATTGGACTTTTTAAGCGGCCTCAGGAATATTTTAAAATTATAAACAATTTTTTGGCTTATAAACAAATAGAATATCTCGGGAAATATTATACTAAATTAAATTGTGAAAACGGTATTCGAAAAACAGCGACAGGACGCTTCTTTTAAAAGAAAAAACGTTTAATTACGACGAGTGGTTCCTGAGTTACAATCGGTGAAAGTTGACCTGAATTCACGGCAAAGATATAAACAATAGTATCATAATTTTCAAACCATCACCTTTTTATTTTTGTCCTCTTTCTCCACACCAATTTTCATATCTTTAAAATACTCATAACATATATTATTATAATAAAAACTATCGATAATACGTGTGAAAATTGCCAAAAATAACAAAATTCCAATCAAAAATTAGGTTGGAGAAAATGTAACCCTCAAAGTTCAAAACCGGTATACGTTAAAAAAATGCATTTTCTCGGCTTCCCATGGAGCAATTCCCTTCATTCTTTTTTTTGTTCTCTAATAACTCGAGTAGAGCCATTGAACTAACTCATTATTAAATGTCAAACTTGCTTTCGTTTTGTTATAATAGATTAATTTATTTATAAGAACAGAAACCTATATATTTTTTCCAGTTGAAGGCTTTTTTTAGATAAACTTACTACAAGTGTACCTTTTAAAGTTAAAAACATAAATATTTTCATTTGAAAGCTGTATAATTATTTAAACAATTTTTATTTAAACAAATTAAAATTTTGTGTTATAATAAATAAATTAATTTATTATAACAAAACAAAAGCAAGTCTGACATTTAATAATGCGTTAGTTCGATATCTCTACTCGAGTTACTTGGGAACAAAAAAAGAATGAAGGAAATTGCTCCATGGGAAGCCGAAAAAATGCATTTTTTTTTAACGTATACCGATTTTGAACTTTGAGCGTTACATTTTCTCCAACCTAATTTTTGATTGGAATTTTGCTATTTTTGGCAATTTTCACACGTATTATCGATAGTTTTTATTATAATAATTTATGTTATGAGTATTTTAAGGATATGAAAATTGGTGTGGAGAAAGAGAACAAAAATAAAAAGGTGATGGTTTGAAAATTATGATCCTATTGTTTATATCTTTGCCGTAAATTCCGGTCAACTTTGACCGGTTGTATCTCAGGAACTACTCATCATAATTAAACGTTTTTTCTTTTAAAAGAAGCGTCCTGCCGCTGTTTTTCGAATACCGTTTTTACAATTTAATTTAGTTTAATATTTTCCGAGATATTCTATTTGTTTATAAGCCAAAAAATTCTTTATAACTTTTAAATATTCCTGAGGCCGCTTAAATAGTCCAATTTCAATTCTCTAAAGTACATTAGATAGGTATAGTGTCTTTTCATGAAAAAATCATAATTATTCTTATGCATCATAATTATTGTCGTTATTATAGCGACCGTAAATTTTTAATTAACAATTCAATTGTTGCTAAATTGTTCATTCAATTTTAATCGGCTTCTGGAATTATAATCTACACAAAAAGGGCTTTTACATTACCAAGTTATTTAATTATTGATTAACAATTACTTACCTAAAAGTTTAGTTGAAAATTAAAGATTTTGTTGAAAAAACCCGCTTTTTCCGGGGAAAGTTTTCGTCGAAGTAAATCGGAAAAAACACGTCTCTATGCAGAATTTAATTGCGGTGAATTTTCATTTGAGTGTTTTTGGTGTAAAGTTAAAATCTTTGGAGTTATAGAGCAAAAATTGAAAAAACACGATTTTCGGGCGCCATTTTGTTTATAAAAAAAGTAGCACACTATCTGCGGACTTTGCATACATATATTATTAATATATACAATCATAAGATTCGATTGCAGCAATAAAATTGCTGGTAAATAACTTTTCCCAAAAATGGCCAACTTTTCTCCGATAATCAGTCCAGACTATAATCATCATACCATCTGATTTCTTATAATAGCTTAGATTTTTGTTACTAAATCTATTTGTTTCACTTAATATGTGTATTTTAACACATTCATGGATACGACTGCATATGCCGACACTTATAAAGGGACATTACTGTGTGAAGATGTGTCCGTGAATATGTTAATCAGTTGTTACGTACATCGAAAAATCAATAATTTTCGGGTATTTTTATTTAAAAAACTTTTAGACACTGTCACATTTTTTGCCGAAACTTCCTGGTAACTTCTACGAGTCGCCAATAAAGGAATATCTCAAAAGGTCATCACCGATTCTGGCATAAATAGAGCATACGGTGGCATGTTACCAGCCTATTTGCTTTCGCCCGACACGAACGAGGAAATAATGGCCATATCTCTCTTGTTAGTTATTAGAGAGCTACAGGTAGCCGGCATTCTAATTGGAATAATGGGGAAAACGTCAGAGCAACAACGGTGGAGGAGGAACAGTATAATTAAGTAAAATCCGGTCGCGATAAAATTCCCCGAATACGTTTTGTTTCCTTAATAAGTAAATGTGTTATTTTGTCTAACAAGTTCTTCCATGCTACCGCTTCCAGGCGGTGTTGTTGTGGAGAGACGGTTTTGTAATGGCAAACGGATGTTGGGTTCGAATAATAGGCTCGTTATAAAGATGATTTTCACAATAAAAGGGAAATAAAAATAAGTTTTATTAGCAAAATTGTTAAGTAATGGTAAAATTTTACACAGCTGAAAGAACGAATGATTAAGCATGAAGTTAATTAAACCAAATAAGAAGAATTCGAAGTGAAAACAGGGGTTCGTCAACGAGATCCATTGTCCACTTTGTTATTCAATATAGCTCTAACAATAAAACACTAAAACGTTTGTTTTCTATACTTCCACAAAATTTATTACAACTATGTGACTACAGCTGTCTCGGCAGAGTGCCTTTCTCAAGTGATTTAGTTACTATGTGTTTGCCTTTTTAAAGTCTTTAACTGAAGAGGTTGAGGAGTGGGGAGCTGTTTGTTTCGAGTTGGTCATTCAGAATTATATCTGTATTTTTTAATTTATTAATTTCCATAGATTCTAATAAAGATAGCTTAAGGCCTTTATTTTGAATATACAGAATTTGAAACTCTTCATTAAAATAATGATTATGATCTAGAAGGTGAAGTGCGTATGTAGAAGTGCCTGTCTTTCTATCGTTAAAAGCCCTTTTGTGTTCTGCTATCCGTTTGTCAAAGGTTCTGCCAGTTTGACCGATGTAAGTTTTCGAGCAGTCACCACAAGTTAGTTTGTAGACACCACTCTGTAGTTGTTTTCTCTTTCGGCTCTTATTGTTCTTAATATATTTGCTTAAGTTGTTGTTAGTTCTGAAATCTGGTGTTATTCCTTTCTTTTTTATGTACCTGGCTATTTTTGTTGTTATCTTGGCAGTATATGTGATAGAGCAGAAGGTACTGGGTTCTTTCTGTGGTGGTGGATAGACTAACTTCAGGGCTTTCTTATGGAGTTTTTGGTTTAAAATTTAAAATTAATGGCTAAACAAACGTTTTCAGTGTTTTATTGTTAGATTTTATTAATTGTTTGTTCGTTATAGCCATTGTTTACTACTACTTGTTTAATGATGTTCAGTTCTTCAGTTCGAAGTTATTTTTTGACATGGGAATTTCTGTCAGTCTAAGTATATTAGCAGCCTACCATAGGCTGACAGAAATTCCCATGTCAAAAAATAACTTCGAAATAGAACCGAACATCATTAAACAGATAGCAGTAAACAATGGCTATAACGAACAAACAATTAATAAAATTTTAAACCAAAAACTCCATAAGAAAGCCCTGAAATTAGTATATCCACCACCACAGAAAGAACCCAGTACCCTCTGCCCTATCACATATACTGGCAAGATAACAACAAAAATAGCCAGATACATAAAAAGAAAGGATTAACACCAGATTTCAGAACTAACAACTTAAGCAAATATATTAAGAACAATAAGAGCCGAAAGAGAAAACAACTACAGAGTGGTGTCTACAAACTAACTTGTGGTGACTGTCCGAAAACTTACATCGGTCAAACTGGCAGAACCTTTGACAAACGGATAGCAGAACACGAAAGCGCTTTCAACAATAGAAAAACAGACACATACGCACTTCACCTTCTAGATCATAATCATTCTTTTAATGAACACGAAAGCGCTTTCAACAATAGAAAAACAGACACATACGCACTTCACCTTCTAGATCATAATCATTCTTTTAATGAAGAGTTTCAAATTCTGAATATTCAAAATAAAGGCCTTAAGGTATCTTTATTAGAATCTATGGAAATTAGTAAATTAAAAAATATAGATATAATTCTGAATGACCAACTCGAGACAAACATCTCCCCACTCCTCAACCTCTTCAGTTAAAGACTTTAAAAAAGCAAACACATAGTAAACTAAATCACTTGAGAAAGGCACTCTGCCGAAACAGCTGTAGTCATATAGTTATAATAAATTTTGTGGAAGTATAGAAAACAAACGTTTTCACTGTTTTATTGTTAGATAAAATGAACTTCCATCAAGTAACGGTCGAATCAATCAATTATCAATATAGCTCTGGAAAAAACTGCGAGGGAGAGTGGGAGAAATAGGTCCGGAACACTTTTCTACAAGGAACACCAATGCTGTGGAGGAGAACTGGCCAGTACATGGAAAGTGCGAGGAAAAAAGAAAGAAACAGCATGGGACATTTTAAATTAGAGGTGGAAGATGGATCAGAGGCAGAATTTGAGAGGGTGGAAGAATATATTTATGTATTGGGGTACATTTTTTATCGATCATGCTAAGAAGGCTTAAGAAGGCTACAAAAGGATTGCGAGGACATAAAGAACATCAAAACAAGAAAGTTGGAATATTTAGGCCACATTACTAGAGGTGCGAAATATAAGATATTAAAGCTCATAATGTAAAGCAAAATTAAGGGTAAAAGATCCATAGGAAGACGAAGAATTTCCTGGCTGAGAAAACTAAGAGAGTGGTTTATTTGCAGCTCAGTAGATCTTCCCAGAGCAGCCGCCAATAAGGTACAGATAGCTGTGATGTTAGCCAACATCCGATAGGAGAAGGAACTACAAGATGAACAATCAAACAGAGATGTAAGGAAGAAGCAGAAACCCAGTTAACGCTGACCAAGAGTAATTGATGCGCTAGAGCTATGAACAAAACAATTTAAGGCTAAATAAATGTCGCGTCATACGAAATAAGAGTATATAAAGCAATAATTAGACCCACAATGCTATATGCGGCAGAGCCATTACAATGAATAGATATGTACGTGGGCGGTCCGATAAGTCCTTAGCCTACAAAAGAAAAATGGAAATTTTGGAAAAGTGGCGATTGATTTCTGAACGTAGTATCCTTTTAGCTCGATACACTTGAACCAGCGATGTTCCACATTCTTTAACCCGTCTGAAAAATAGCTTTTCTCGAGGTCTGCAAAGTAGGCTGCCGTGGCAGTGATGAACTCTTTATTCGACTTAAATTTCTGCCCGGCGAGTGACTTTTAAATTTGGAAACAAAATGAAGTCGTACAGGCCCAAATCTGGAGAATATGTTGGATGGAACAGCAATTTGTAACCCAATTCGAACAATTTATCCATGGCGATAGCGGAGGTGTGAGCCGGACGTTGTCTTGGTGGAAGAGTTTTTTTTCTTCCACAATTGGGACTGTTTTTTTCTGAAATTCAGCGTGGTATCGGGCCCATTATGCTGTATAGTAAAGCCCTGAGATAATTTTGCCCTTTTCCAGGAAGTGGATATAGATCACACCTTGTGAATCTCAGAAAATGGTGGCCATCTCCTTTCCGGCCGATTGGACAGTGTTCGCCCTCCTCGGAGCACGTTCATGGGGTGACGTCCACTGTATCGACTGTTCCTTGGTATCTGGTATATACCAGTGGAACCATGTTTAGTCGACGGTTACGAAACAAAATAGAAACTCATTTGGATTACGCTTAAACAGCATAAGACATTGCTCCGAAGTGGTCTCATGGTTGCGTTTATTGTTCGGAGTTAGAAAATGCGGCAGCCATCGCGGCGACAGCTTTTTTATGCCTAAAATTTTATGCAGGATATGATCAACGACATCTTTTGAGATGCCTACTGTCTCAGCTATCTCACGAAGCTTCAGTTCGCGGTATACCAATACGAGGTCGTGGACTTCTTTCACGTCATCCTCAGTGGTAGCCGTTTTCGGCACAACTGGGAGTGACTTATCAAAAACCGACGAAACACCGCGTTGAAACTCGTGAAACCAATTTTTGATGGTTTGCATGGAAGGAGAAGAGTTGCCGTTTACAGAATTCAAGCACTTTTTGATTTGGCTGCGGGATTTCCCATCTAAAAAGAAGAGTCGAATCACCGACTGATATTGCTCTTTTGTCATTTTTCTAAAATCCCCAAACACGCCCGCTTATACACGTGGTCAAAACAAAACTACGAGTCGGATTTGGCTGATATTTTTCCATAGGCCGTCTACAAGAACGTACTACACGATGGTACATTTCTCTTGGGACAATTGCGCCATATGGCGGAGAGGCTAAGTACTCATCGGACCACCCTAGTATGTATGTGCATACATAATAGATCAGAAGTCTGGGAAAGAAAGATACTTCGCAGAATATTTGGCGGAAAACTAGTTGAAGGAGAATGGAGAAGAGAAAAGAACGAAGAAGTGTACCAACTGTATGATATTCCGCCGATATCAAAAAGAGTAAGAACACGCAGACTAGAGTGACTCGGTCATCTAGAAAAAATGCAGGAGGACATACAAGTTAAGAATATTGCTTGGACAGTACCTGAGGGCGAAAAAAAAAGAGAAAAAGACCAAGAAGGAAATGGAGAGATACAGTAATGAAAGACGCCAGTGAGTTGGGAATCAGAGATTGGGAGCGGACAGCTAAGAACAGAAAATGTTGAAAATTGTCCATCCAGCAATGGATGGATAAGTGTATTAGAGAGTTAGAGGTAGCCGGCATTCTAACTGGAATAATGGGGAAAACGTCAGAGCAACAACGGCGGAGGAGGAACAGTATAATTAAGTAAAATCCGGTCGCGATAAAATTCCCCGAATACGTTTTGTTTCCTTAATAAGTAAATGTGTTATTTTGTCTAACAAGTTCTTCCATGCTACCGCTTCTAGGCGGTGTTGTTGTGGAGAGACGGTTTGGTAATGGCAGACGGATGTTGGGTTCGAATAATGGACTCGTTATAAAGTGGATTTTCACAATAAAAGGGAAATAAAAAATTCATTTTTATTAGCAGAATTGTTAAGAAATGGTAAGATTTTATACAGCTGAAAGAACGGATGATTAAACATGAAGTTAATTAAATTGGGCGGAAAAAATAAAGAAACAGCATGGGACACTAAGTTGGAGGTGGGGATGGATCAAATATAGAATTTAAGAGGGTGGACGAATACAGATGTATTTGGGTACACTTATCGATCAGATATGTAAGAAAGAAGCAGAAATCCAGTTAAGATTGACCAAGAGTAGTAGATGCGGTGAGGATATGAACAAAATAATTAAGGCTAAAGAAATATCGCGTAATACAACAATAAGAGTATATAAAACACAAATCAAAGCGAGAGTAAGTGGGGAATATAATAAAACAGAATATAATATAATGAAAATAAATAAATAATAGAAAATAAAAATATAATATAATAGAAAGAAATTAGAAAGTATATAGTGGGATCAGCTAAGGTGATTAACTAAGCCCTTCTTCTTCGTTAAGTAGGTGCCATGCCCAAATTTTAGGCGTGGGTACTGTGGGTACTAGTGGGGGGGGGTACCGGTGAATTCGTAACTATTTTAATCTCCCATCCTGATTACAGGCCAATTGGTAACTCTGCCCCTCAGGTAATTTTTTGGTAACCAATCAACTACCGGTGAATTCGTAACTAAATAAATTTAATAAATGTATAATCTTTTAGACTTGAAATAAACATATGGAAACTATGTTTGCTTTTAAATTATCAGATGGATTTAAATAATGTATCATTGCTAAACATCTAAATATTGAATTTACAATTACTTGATAAAAACCAAGCTCGTGTAGAGCTATACTTCTATACTTGATGGAAATAATATTTATAACACTTGTTAATGAAACACTATAATATTGTTTAAATTATTTTATTAAGATATTTCATTTTTTGATATTTTTTATAGGTACATATAATACAAATATAATGTTTTTAGGCAAACCAAGAAACATTCGGTTTAGATTTAAGGTATTAGATTTAATCAATGGTTTCGAATTCACCTGAAGAAAGTTTAGAGTTAACAGGTCAGGTAATAGAAAAGTTACGAATTGGCCGGTGTACATTTTGATTTGAAAATTTTTGTCATTAAAAGTTATGAGTTGGCGCGTGGGTACCCTAGTGGGTAACTTCCATGACAATTTGCCGATATCTTCTCGATCTTGCGTGGCATGTAATAGTTGATCGGCTGATAAGTCCATTGACGAAGGTTTCGGAGCCATGAATATTTTTTCCTACTAATTCGTCTTTACTATTATACTCAAGTAAGCCCGTTACTATTTAATATCATTATGGATCAGATAATAATGCAAGTGTGCAAAAGGAAAGGATATAAAATGGTGGATGCGGTGGTGAAAATCGTATAGTATGCAGTCGATGCTGTTTTGGTAGCGAAAAATGAAGACGATCTTCAGAGGCTCTTGCATCGTTTTAACACAAAAGGGAAAGCCTGAATATGACAATAGCAACTTAAAAAACAAAATGCATGACCCTCTGTAAAAAACCGATACGATGTACCTAAACTGGAAGTTGACGGGAAAGTGATAAACAATCAATGAGTTTCAGTCATCTAGAGATACAGATAGCAAGCTGCAAAAGCTAATAAAGTAATAAAGTCTAAATCACATTTTATGAAGATAGTATATTGTAAAACAAGAGAGAAAAAAGACATATTTCTCACAAGCGCAGAAGTTTGTTGGCACGAGCCGAGGCACGAGGCGAGTGCCAACAAATCGAGCGAGAGAGATATGTCATTTTCTCTCGTGTTGTACACAGTACTTTTTCTATGGATGCGTTTTTTTCAAGAGTTAAAACTTCAAAATTAAATAATTTAGGTGCTTTTAGGTATATTATATGCCTAAATTGAAATAAAATACATATATACACATAGGTATTTAATATTCTTAATATTTATATACTTTATTTATTTAAAATTATAATCCACAGTTAAACACTCTTAAAAGGTAATTTTTGATAAGTTTTGACAAGTTGTTTGACATTTTGTTTGACAAAAATAATAATTGTATTTGTATTGTGCATGTTATCATGGAAATGGCGATCATATGTATGTAAACCAGCGATGAACCCGTGAGAAAAAATATTTCTCACTGCAATGGCCGACTTTTCTCACTGCCTGAGAAATTGTTCGTTTTGAATGTATGTAAGTAGAGAGAGCAGTTGCACATTTTATAGCATCCATAGAAAAAAATAATATCTCAATATGGATATGAAAACTAAGGTGTACAAAACAGAGATGAAAATACTAAGAAGGATAATCGGCAAAACTTTATAGTACGATAGGGAAAAACGTGAAGATATTCGAAGACAATAATATTATATTCTATTAAGAGTAAAGGCGCAAATATTTTAGGCTATCCCTACTTTTTCTGTCTTTACACGGCAAATTACGTGTAGTACCTAAAATTCTCACTGGTATGGATATGTAAACATTACTTGACAATGTTATGATTAACTTTAAAGAGATGGCTTTTGAATGTTCTTGGATAAATGATACTTGCTTAAATTATTAATCCAGTTAATTAATATGATAATTTTTTCACTAACTATGTATTCAGTGATTGTAATAATTTATCTACTGTACAACAAAAACTAATATTTATGTACTCAATCGAGAAAAGAAGAAAAGTGATAAAGTGATTTTTTAGTAATATATTGTTACTATGGAACGCTTACAATTATAAACATCTTTAACAACAAAATACTTGGATCACAGAATATATCCTGGTGTATTCTCTGCTTGGATCTTCCATAAATAATAAACAATAAATAACTTTTTATTAAATTCACGTCTTAAGAGGAAACAGTAGAGATCAACAGGTAGCGAAAACGCGTTCCAAGATTGCGGCTGTAATTTTGAATATTTTTTCGAGATATTTGGCACACGTGTTCGTAATATAATACAGAATGACGGTACAGAGCCCAATTTTAAAAATATATTAATATGTGGAAATTACTCTGTAATTAAATACAATATTTAAAAAAACGAGCCTGTACCGCCATTAAGAAGAACAAAAAGATACACTTTCTTCAAATAGACTTTTTTATCCGATGCCTAGATTTTGTGTCATTTTGGAACTACTAATGAAATAAACAATTTTAGTAGTTCCAAAATGACACAAAATCTAGGCATCGGATAAAAAAGTTTATTTGAAGAAAGTGTATTTTTTTGTTCTTCTTAATGGCGGTACAGGCTCGTTTTTTTAATATTGTATTTAATTACAGAGTAATTTCCACATATTAATATATTTTTCAAATTGGGCTCTGTACCGCCATTCTTTATTATATTACGAATACGTGTGCCAAATATCTCGAAAAAATATTCAAAATTACAGCCGCAATCTTGGAACGCGTTTTTGCTACCTGTTGATCGCTACTGTTTCCTCTTAAATCAATTATTTATTAAATACACTATCACTATTATTTTTAATCAACAACTTAAAATATTCCCGATGCCATGTCAAATATTTAAAATTGTCACTATCTTGTCACCATATTCTATTCTACTCTGTGCGTTGTATGACAAAGATAGCGAATGTTCGATTTGGAAAATATCACCACGGACATGGTGTCCATTTTTTTTTCGAATGAAAGACTAAATTATTATCGAGGGCCGAAAGTCCCTTGGCAAAAATAAAAAGGTTCTGAAAGGTTTTGAATGAGATATCTGAAATTTAAAATTACACTACATTTTCTCTTAGTTTTTCACCCCTGTAACTTATTAAAATAAACATTATAGAGCAGCATTACAGTTGCTTTCCTGATGAGAACAAAAGAGTTCGAAATGGTCCATAGAAAGATGGTAATGATCTCTGAGTCGAAATTAAATATAATGCCTTTTATCTAAACATTATAGAAGTTTTCGGGGACTTGGGGTCCTCGGTAAGTACGTAATCTTTCGTTCTGCGTTTAAATTTTTCAAAAATACTTATTAGTTTTCTCAGGATTCGAAAAAAAAATGAATTCCATTTAAATAGCATTGGAGCCGAAACTATGTACCGATCCCCTTAATTCAAATGAGAAAAATATTATATTTTTCACAACCCTTATTATTAATTCCCATTACTGACTCTACCCCACTCTTTTAGAACTACACACATTCTTGAACAAAAAAAAAAAGAACGAAAACTCGCTCTGTGGTTCGTCCTCTCAAAGTGAACAGACGGGAATCTCTTTTGACTGATGACCCAACAAGAGGCCAACAACTACCGCGTGTGAAGCTTATCTATGTGACGATGATCTATGCGCGAGTGAAATAACAATCACATTGGTAAGCCTTTTTATAAACTTGATTTAGATATTGTCTGTGTAACATAATTACCTCTCCTAATTCATTTGAACCACACCTATACCTAACACAGTCCTAATACCTAATGTACCTACATACCTTAATTGTACATATGGGCACAGCATAACATAAGGCTAAGGCCAGACGGGCGATAATTTACGGCACCGTAAGAGCAGTAAACCTGACGAGGTATTGGTTGACTAACTCCTATTTCATCTAAAATTGGTGGAGGAGTTAGTCAATCAAACGGTTTACTGCTCTTACGGCGCCGTAAATTATCGCCCGTGTGGCCTTTCGCTAAGAAAACCAGTTGGTTTGTTATGCTGTGATATGGGTACAAAAAAGAAGAATAATCTTTGAAATCTTCACTCAGAGATGCAAAAATAAATTTGATAATGGTTGTGGGCTTTACTTTTATGACCTAAAAATGTTATTTTTCTTTGCCAGCGCGCCACTGATAGACACATAAAAAACTCGCGGAAACCAAATAGCCGTGGGTGGCACTTCGGCTGCTAACCAACCCATCCTTCAAGTTCATGAGTATTTTTATTGCCTTTGGCCTGACCTAAATCCTCAAAACAATTTACTGAGAACCCTTCAAGACCTTGTAATATAAATTATTAAATATTGGCCAATAAAGAAGCACTTAAAGTGATTATTCCCCGTTGAATTTCTTCCGGTGGGATTAAATTATTTGGTTTAGCGATGAATGAATGTTTCGCATAATACTTTTGTTTCTGTAATTCGTATCCGCCGCATTAAATTTAATGGAGTTATAATTTTGTTTTGTAGATACATAAAACTATGGGCTGATGGCTCAATAAAAAGTATTTTCAAGTGAAAACAGCTACATCTGTTTTTACTATAAACTCGTAAAACAATTATGAAAGGAGAGGAAGGGAAGGAAGTAAAAAGGAAAGGACTTTAAAAGACAGCTGAAAGCGAAAAAAGAAGGCTTGAATGACAAAAAACATATTTGATTTGAAGGAGCAACAACGGCGAGTAGCAAAAAACAACGAAAAACTTTATCAAATTATAGGAAAAGAAATTCGACATAAAATACGAGAAGGAAAGAATAAACATCTACCCAAACAGTTTCATAAAATCGAAGAACTCGAAAATAGACACGACATGTCAAAGAAACGGCTGGTATCTTCAATAAAAGACAAACTATTACAGCCATATTCCTTGGTTTACTGTAAAGAGGCCGAAATCATTAGACCGAAAGCAGTAGACCGAACTCATTAGACCGAAAAACACTTTACCGAAACCTCACTAGACCGAAAAGCAGGAGACCGAAAAGCATTAGGTACATTCATAATACAGGGTGCTCAAACACACTGCACATGAGGTTGTTTTTTGCTTTGTTTCTTTTTATTTATTTTTTTGTTTTTATTTGTTTTTGGTTTATTTTTTATTTATTATGTACAATACTAAAAATTAAATACTAAAAATAGTTCAGAGGTTGTTTTTTTGCTTTGTTTTTTGTTTATTGTTAAATTCAAATTAGAAGCAAATAAAATTTACCCTTAATTTCTTTTTATTTGTCGAAGTAAAAGAGATAAGACAAATGTAATTAAAACTAAATGTTATTTGGATGGTTATTAGAAACAGTTAAAATGGTGTTAACGTCACTACCCTTATTTTATTTTTACCTTCACTAATTTGTTTAACGGATGAAAATTATTTCATATCAGACTGTACAGAGTAACAATTTACATGGTCTATATATATAGGGTGTCCCAAAAGTAGCGGAACGGTCGAATATATCTCGAACTAAACATCGGATCAAAAAACTGAAAAATACGTTTTCAATCATTTTCAAAAATCTATCCAATGACACCAAACATTAATCCCCACTACACCCCCTGGAGGTGGGGTGACGGGTAACTTTAAAATCTCAAATGGAAACCCCCAGTTTTTCTTGCAAATTTGGATTCGCTACGTAAAAGTAGACAACTTTTATTTAAGACATTTTTTCGAACTGTGGATAGATGGCGCTATAATTGGGAAAAACGATTTATCCTGATACCATAGGTAAATTATAGAAACGGTCTAATATCTCACGAAATAGACTTCCAAATGAGAAACCAAAAACAGATTTTTAATCTTTTTCGAAAACCTATCGAATAACACCAAACATGACCCTCCAACCCACCCCCTGGAGGTGGGATGGGGAGTAACTTTAAAATCTTCAATAGCAACCCCCACTTTTTATTGCAGATTCGGATTCGCCATAAAAAATTACGCAACATTTATTCGAAACATTTTTTAAAATTTCTGATAGATGGCGCTAATAAATCGTATTTTTCCAATTAAAGCGCCATCTATTAACAATTCTAAAAAATGTTTCGAATAAATGTTGCTTAATTTTTCGTGACGGATCCGAATCTGTAATAAAAAGTTAGGGTTGCTATTTAAGATTTTAAAGTTACCCCCCACCCCACACCAGGGGGTGGGTTGGAGGGTCACGTTTGGTGTTATTCGAAAGGTTTTCGAAAAATATTAAAAATCTGTTTTTTAGTTTCTCATTTGGAAGTGTATTTCGTGAGATATTAGACCGTCTCTATAATTTACCTATGGTATCGGGATAAATTGTTTTTCCCAATTATAGCGCCATCTATCCACAGTTCGAAAAAATTTCTTGAATAAAAGTTGCTTTCTTTTACGTAACGAATTAAAATCTGCAAGAAAAACTGGAGGTTTCCATTTAAGATTTTAAAGTTACCCCCCACCCCACCTCCAGGGGGTATAGTGGGTGTTGGTGTTTGGTGTCATTGGATAGACTTTTGAAAATGATTGAACACGTATTTTTCAGTTTTTCGATCCGATGTTTAGTTCGCGAAATATTCGACCGTTCCACTACTTTTGGGACACCTTGTATAAAATAATACAAAAAAATACAATAAACAAAAAGACAGATATAAAAAATCTTAGCATAATTTACAGCAATCTTTTTTAATTTATGTACCATTTCGGTCTAATGCTGTTCGGTCTAGTGAGGTTTCGGTAAAGTGCTTTTCGGTCCAATGAGTTCTGTCTACTGCTTTCGGTCTAATGATTTCGGTCTAATTGTCGTGTACCATATTCCTTATTACAACCATTTTTGACGATAGTTTCTACATTCTTTGATAACATCACATTTCAAAGCAAAAGACAAGTCTTTTTTCAATTTCTTATTAAGTTTTATTCGAACCCTATAAGGTTATCTAATAATTTTTCAATCACGGCCTTAAAATATCGCTAATATTTAATCTGAAAACAATTTCAATATTTGACAGGATGAAATTTTAATAGCTTTTCACTAAAATTCATTTAAATCTCGCGATTAACTTGGGCTTCTGTAATTAAAATCGGTGTCGTTAGTTACCAGTAACGACTTGCTTGTTAATTGGGTTATCGTAAGTAGTTATTGGTGTCTGGTTAATTTGTGTCATAAGAACTATCTAGATAGATTTTGTCTTCAATGTGGTATCTAATTGGATTTTAAAAATGGTTGTAAAGTGGTAATTCACTTTGTAGTATGGAATATATATTTGAAAGGTTTTAGTCTAGGGCAGCGGTTCTCAATCTGTGGTACATGTACCACTGGTGGTACATCTCATTATTTGCGGTGGTACACAAGACACAAAAAAAATTAAAATAGTAGTGCTTAGTAAGTCTTGATAATACAATCTAAAACTATAGGTGGTACCAAAAATAATAAAAAGAACTGTAGGTGGTACATGACTCAAAAAGTTTGAGAGCCCCTGGTCTAGGGTCTATCTAGTCTTAGTGGCCGATTAAGTTTCATACGATTTTACGACTGATTTTTATATATTCGGACCCGCTGAATCCGAATCTTCAATATGATAATCCAAATTTTTGAACGGAAAAATTTGTTATAAACAATATAATTTTTTGAACGCTTATAACTAATAAACTAATAAAGATATGCTCTTGAAATAACCCAGACGGACCAATTTGCCAAATGTTATTTTCTAAAAAATCTGAGGGAAGCTCTCCGCGCTATAAAAAATCTGCCGCTTTCCAACGACGAAACGTGTCGCCAAAAACACCGACTAGTCAATCTTCGTATTTCCGCAACCCGGTTGGCGACAAATGTGCTAATAAGATACCGTTGGGTATTTATCCCATGAAGAATGATTGTTGAGTCCGACCAAAATAAGCATCACTGACCTCCAGTAAAAGAGAACGCTGAAGCGTGGAATATAGCCTGGCGAGAAGTACAGCGCCGCATAACTCCAATTCGTGGTAACGATATTGAGCTGATGGGTGCTACGCGATATTTTGTACAAATCAATCGCACGTTCAATCAATTATCATTATCTAATAATTTTTCTTGGGTAGCGGGTAGGAACTCTTTAAATTCTTAAGATAGTCCTATCAGGGAAAATGAATCAATCCCTGCCGTCCGCAGATTCCGGGGGTTTCCTGACCCGGGAAACTAGTACCTGTTTAGGGTCCCTTGTCCAGGGTTACGGATGAAGTCCACAACGGCAGCTACGGCGGAGAAGCGGAGCTTCGGTACGGTGTAGATGGCGGAAGTGGCAACCCTCGATTTTAGGGGTAATATGGAATCAAATTACTCACCGAATGATTGCCGGAATAAGAAATCCCCCACTTACTGGCCAACGGCTTTGGGCGGATGAGTTAGAAAGTGGTAGGGCACCCTTTTGCCCTGAGGTTTAGAAATCGGCCCCGAAGGCGGAAGAACCAAGTAATGGTCAACGGCATAAGGATGTAGAAGGCAAGGGGAAACCACTACATTAAAGATCCCTATGGATATCCCTAGTACAATCATCATGGTGGTAGAAACCAACAACAGTGATACTGATTATGGCCCTCGGAAGCCAAGATCTGGCAGGGGAGGAAAAGACAAGGCCTCTCAGGTCGTTAATCAGCGAATTCCTTGTCACAAAAGCGGAGATGAGAGAATAAGACTGTCCAATACTAAAATTGGAACCTGGAATGTTCAGAGCATGTTTCAGCCTGGTAAGATGCACAATACAATTTAAGAGATGAACAGGTTGAATATTGATATACTGGGTATCAGTGAAGCCAGGTGGCCTAACTCAGGCTGCTTCTCAACAGCAGAAGCTACAATATATTATTCAGGTAGCGATGACAACCTACATAGACACGGAGTGGCAATAATTGTTAATAAAATATCTAATAGAGCAGTGAAAGGGTTTGTCCCCATCTCAGAAAGAGTAATGTTACTACAATTAGAGACATCTTACGCCACGTTGAACCTGATACAAGTATATGCTCCTACGACGAATGCCAATGAAGAAGAACTAGAATTATTTTACCAGCATATCGAAGAAGCACTGAAAAAAACAAAAATCAGAGAAATCACGATAGTCCTAGGTGATTTCAATGCAAAAATTGGAAAGGGGCAAAGTGGAAAATGTGTAGGAAAATATGGTCTGTGAAATCGCAATGAGAGAGGTGATCGTCTACTACAATTTTGCCAAGAGCAGAACTTCATTATCACAAACACAGTTTTCAAACTACCCAACAGACGACTGTATACATGGCGATCGCCCGCAGATTCATCGGAGAAAGTAGTTAGGAACCAGATAGACTACATTATGATAAACGAAAGATACCGTAATGCTGTTAAAGCCGTAAAAGCATATTCCGGAGCAGACGTGGCCTCAGACCACAACCCACTTATCAGTAGTAATAACTCAAGGACATTGATAATTGTTCGAAAAAATTTTATAACAGATTTCGAAAGCTTGTTGCTTGGAAACATACCGACGCCGTAGGCGGAGGTCTGTTGCCTGTAAGCAACAAGCTTGAGAAAGTTGTTAAAAAATTTTTGAGCATTTATCAAAGTTCGAGGGTTATTCGGATAGAAAATTTTTTGCTGGTTATGAAAAAAAATACAGAGCAGAAACAATTTATTTATATGTGCAATTATCTTGAAGCGATTGGCTTGAAAACCAAGGAAAAAAAATTACTAATCACTCCAATAGATCGACCGCGGTCAGTTGGTTGGCCAAAAGTGGTGTTCAAAAGCAAGAGCTTATAAAAATTACGGGGCATAACAATCCCAACTCAATAAAACCGTACTTGAACATTGACGAAGAACATCATAATAAAATTATTAACAGCATGCGTAGTGGAAATACATCTTCATCAGTTATAGAAACTAACATGTCTTTATTACATTATTACAACCAAATCGTGACATTTTGAAATATTGAATATTTGAAATGTCAAAATCGAAATGAAACGAAATGTAGGTATCCATAGCTACATTATTGAGTGAAAACAGCCCATGGGATCTGTTTTCAGTATAATGTTGATTTTATTGGTTGTATTCAATCAGATGACCACAAATTAATTGATTTCATTGGATTTCTAATTGAGCAAAAAATTTTCGCCAAAATTACACTCGCACTTAAAAATATTAAAAGAAATCAGAGAACAGCTACAATAGACATAAGCTAGCTTAAAGAACCCAACGTAAAAGAATGTCTTCAACACGAACTGCATAAGAACTGTAGAGATCTGAACATAGACACCAATGACATTGACGAGCACTGGGAGCAACTAAAACATTGCATACTAGAACCTTGTAAAGATATACTAAAGACTTCCACAAGGAGAAAAGAGGAATGGATGAATGACGAGATACTGAATATGATGGAACAACGGAGACAATATAAGAACAAAAATGACAATAAATACAGGGAGATTAACCACGAGATAAGGAAGATGATAAAGCAGGCAAAAGAAAAACACTTTGAAGAGAAATGCAAAGAGATCGAGGATCTCCAAAAAAGATACGATCTATTTAACCTACATAAGAAAGTCAAAGAAATGGCTGGACTAAGAAAGCAAAATCTAACTGGTGCACTTCTGGATAGACACGGGGTCGCTATAACAGAGACCGATGAGAAAGTACAACGTTGGGCAGAATACATCGCTGAACTGTTCGATGATGAAAGAGGGTACCTGGAACACATAGAACTTACTTCAGGAGAAATAGGTCCATATATTACAACGGAAGAAATAATACATGCGTTAAAAACAATTAAGAACAGAAAAAGCCCAGGACCTGACATGCTTCCTATCGACCTTTTAAAAATTATAGATGAGCAGCATATTGATATTTTAGTGGTACTCTTGAACAAAATTTATAGCTCAGGCACATTACCCAAAGAATGGTTGACGTCGATCTTTATTTGCCCCCCTAAAAAGAAAAACGCACGAGAATGCGGCGACTACCGCACCATTAGTTTGATGTCCCATGTGCTAAAGTTGCTACTGAAAGTCATCCATAACCGAATATATCATAAACTAGACATAGACATTAATGATACGCAATTTGGGTTTCGCAAAGGCCTGGGACTCGTGAAGCTCTTTTTTCACTTAAAATACTTATACAAAGGTGCCTGGACGTCAATCAAGATATATATGCGTGTTTTATTGACTATAATAAAGCATTTGACACAGTACGACATGAACAATTAATGCATGTTCTGGAATCAAGGAAGCTGGACTACAATGACCTCAGGATTATATCGAATTTATACTATAAGCAACGAGCAAAAGTACGTGTTAACGATCAGCTGTCGGAGGAAATTGAAATCAGACGTGGAGTGAGACAGGGATGCGTGTTGTCGCCGGTTCTTTTTAATGCCTACTCGGAAGAGATCTTGAAAAAAGCTCTGGATGGTGAGACAGCTGGAATCAAGGTAAATTGAGTTCCCATTAGCAACATTAGATATGCGGATGACACTGTCATCTTAGCTGAAAATATTGGGGATCTTCAGAGGCTAGTGACCAGAATAGCAGAGTTTGGAGAAGAATATGGGCTAACAATGAATGTCAAGAAGACAAAGTTTATGAGAATATCGAAAACTCAAAGAAATAACGAAAATCTCGTCATCAACGGATCCAATATCGAACGAGTCGATCAATATGCATACCTTGGAACAATGATCAACTCCACAGGAGATTACTTACAGGAAACCAAAATCAGGATAGAAAAGGCTAGAGCAAATTTTAACAAAATGAGGAAAGTGCTCTGCACAAGAGATTTGAAGTTGGAGCTAAGAGTTAGGTTGGCTAGGTGCTACGTTTTCTCGACTCTGTTTTATGGAATGGAAGCTTGGACCTTAAATGCTGCATCAATGAAAAAACTAGAATCATTCGAGCTGTGGGTGTACAGAAGAATTCTGAAAATATCGTGGACAGAACACGTTACAAACAAAGAGGTTCTGAGAAGGATGAATAAAGAAATGGAAATCCTAAATACCATCAAAACAAGAAAATTGGAATATCTCGGACATATTTCACGTGGAGAGAGATACAGCTTGCTCCAATTGATTATGCAGGGAAAGATTCAAGGAAAGAGAAGCATAGGGCGACGCAGAATATCGTGGCTGCGCAACCTGAGAGAGTGGTACGGATGTACATCAAATGAACTTTTCAGAGCAGCCATCTCTAAAATACGAATAGCTATGATGATTGGCGACCTCCGCCGCGGAGATGGCACTTAAAGAAGAAGAATAATTTTTCAATCACCGCCTTAAAATATCGGTAATATTTAATCTGAAAACAATTTCAATATTTGACAGGATGAAATTTTAATAGCTGTTCGCTAAAATTCATTTAAATATCGCGATTAACTGGGGCTTCTGTAATTAAAATCGTTTCCTTGGTTACCAGTAACAACTTGTTAATTGGGTTATCGTAAGTAGTTATTGGTGTCTGGTTAATTTGTGTCATAAGAACTATCTAGATCAGCGTTTTCCAACCTTTTTTAGCTTGAGGCACACTAACTTAAAAATTGGTTCAGCCACGGCACACGGATAAATAATCTCTATAATGATAGTGAGTATAATCAAATTTAGCGGCACACCTGCAGGGACTTCAGGGCACACCAGTGTGCCGCGGCACACTGGTTGGGAACCTCTGATCTAGATAGATTTTGTCTTCAATGTGATAACTAATTGGATTTTAAAAATGATTGTAAAGCGTTGGTACAATGTGACTTAATTTTGCCTTCAAATAGAATTTGTTAAAAATTTATTTTCTGCATATCCCTCTTTTATTGCGTTTATTACAAAGCCATCCTCACCCGGTGCCTTGCTATTTTTCACCTCTTTCAGAGCTGATATAATCTCATCATCTGTTATGCCGGGATATCCTATAACCCTTAGTTAAAAATTTTCCCATATGTAACTTCTGTTAGCTGCTCGTCTAACGAATTCCTCCTTTTTGAATTTTTCTAAGTAGAACCTTCAGAACATTTCTAATTTCTTTCGTTATCTCTGTCTATTTATTGATCTATGTTCTTGTGTGGATCTACCTGACAGATTTCTCCTTTTTTGGATTGACAGTTCTCCTGACAGTTTTCTCTGTCAACACCTTTGTTCTTTGGATTATTCCATATATTATTTGTTGTTTGGGACAAAAACAAATAAAACCGAACAAACAAAAAAAGTGAAAAAGAAAATGAGTTCAGAGAACGGCCAAAAAACCACAAATATTTAGCAACAAATTTTAACAAGCAAAATTAAAATACACTGTAAATAAGAATAAGGCTTGAGAAAGCTCTTACTAATACTCTTACTCAAACAAGAATATTCAAAGGCTAATCTTAAGGCTATAGGCATTTGAGATATGGATGACTCGAAATAAAACAAGATAATATGTATACGAAATGGCGAAGAAGCAAAAAGAGATAGCACTAGCAAATAAAACGAGCAGACCTCGGTAGCTGGGACATTACACATGAGGTGCGATAATAATATTATCAATTGTAACCATTGTAATAAATACATATATACAAAATACTCAAAATTATGACATTGTAAGAAGCACGTATGAACCCAGGATATTAAAAACTATTGAACAGGGCACATGATGGGAGATTAAATATCGATATACTGGGAAATGGAATTCGAACTCGGATATTCGACTTTCGAATATCCGAAAGAATTATTCTATTCAAATTGATGACAATCCAATGAAAACTAAATTTAATTTAGATTTATGAACTAACTGCTGATAAGAAGGCAGAAGAAATAGAAACATTTTGCAATGCACTCAAATGGACAGTACAACTCACAAAATCTAGAGACAGCGGTAATCACGGGAGATTTTGACGCCAAAATTAGAAAAGTAAATGTTGATTTATAATAGTGCAACGACAGAAGTAACCGTCTCATATAACATGACCTAGTAAATGGCGCCTATATACATGGAAATCACCAGCGGATAAGGATAGCAGCACAATTAGAAATCATATTAGCTATACGCCCTAAGCATCGTTGGTATCGCCACCTATCTACGTATCGGATTACTAGTACAACTTTCGTTGGAAATTTCGCTGGAAAGACAAAAGTGTTGCCTATCCTCTGTGAGTTTCGCTGGTATGGCTGGTATCGCCATCTAGCGGATGACTTACTGTTTCGGCCAGAAATTTAAAGAGGAAAGGAGAAAAGCAAATAATCATTATTTCAAACTAATTATTTAATTCTTATCGTGTAATATTTAGAACGTAAAGAAGTAATTGGATTGTAATCGATAATTAATATCAGTAAGTACAGAATTAATTATTCATTATGATTATTTTTAAGATTTTGCTTATCGTTTTGAAGTTTATGTTGGCAGATAATATTAGAAAAAATTTATTCTGCAAAAAAGTATAATAATTTAATATAATTATAGTATAATACTTCTTAAATATTAAATTATGCATTTATTGCACTTAAATAATTAATTAAGAGCGTAAACGTAAAATTTCGGGGAAAGAACCAAAGTATATTTGAAAAATTTAAACGCAGAATGAAAGACTACATTATTATCGAGGGTCAAAAATCCCTGAAAATTTCTGTTTATTTTAATCAGTTACAGGGGTGAAAAAAAGAGAAAATTTAGTGTGATTCTTAATTTTAAATATCTCGTTCAAAAGAAACTTACTTTCGGCCTTTTAAATGACACATTTAGTAAAAATGATATGCAACTCTTAAGAGGAAACAGTAGCGATCAACAGGTAGAGAAAACGCGTTCCAAAATTGCGGCTGTAATTTTGAATATTTTTTCGAGATATTTGGCACACGTATTTGTAATATAATAAAGAATGGCGGTACAGAGCCCAATTTGAAAAATATATTAATATGTGGAAATTACTCTGTAATTAAATACAATATTAAAAAAACGCGCCTGTACCGCCATTAAGAAGAACAAAAAAATACACTTTCTTCAAATAAACTTTTTTATCCGATGCCTAGATTTTGTGTCATTTTGGAACTACTAATGAAATAAAAAATTTTAGTAGTTCCAAAATGACACAAAATCTAGGCATCGGATAAAAAAGTTTATTTGAAGAAAGTGTATTTTTTTGTTCTTCTTAATGGCGGTACAGGCTCATTTTTTTAATATTGTATTTAATTACAGAGTAATTTCCACATATTAATATATTTTTCAAATTGGGCCCTGTACCGCCAATCTTTATTATATTACAAATACGTGTGCCAAATATCTCGAAAAAATATTCAAAATTACAGCCGCAATCTTGGAACGCGTTTTTGCTACCTGTTGATCGCTACTGTATCACCTTAATGCAGAACGTCAAATTTCCAGTAAAGGTTCACTGCCTTATCATTACTGGCGCTCGCGAATTTTTAATTATTCCCTCTACCTACGAGCTCAGAGCGGATATCTTAATAAAACACATATACCGAAACGCAATACAGACAGGCAATAAAAGCATATCCAAGTACTGACGTATTTTATGACCACAAACCCCTTATTGCTAGATTCCGACTTTCTTTGAAAAAGATACAAATAAATCGAACACATGTAAAGGCTCCCCCAAACCAACGCGAATTATTCGCAGCGGATTCGTGACGGAAAGTTCGCAGTCGAATTCCTGACGGAATTCGTAAAGAACTTCATATTGAAGCGAATATATTCGCGTCATACTCGTATGTGTCTAGTATTGAGAAGAGTTGGTGACAACGAAAAACAAAGAATACTACTCAGTGATCTCAATTCTTCACAAAAATGTATACATCATCAGATGAAGAAGAAGCTCTTGTAATGTTAGCAATGGAGGACGACAATTCAAGGTAAAATTATTATCTATAGTTATCCTAAAACAACAATATGGACTATATTATGAATTTAATCTTAGGAAAAGAAGAAAATGGGTTCATGATATCAATCTAGAAAGACTGAAATGTGGGGAATATCACACGCTGATGCCTCAATTACGAAAAGACGATAAAAGATGCTACATTTATTTTAGAATGACAATAGATTGTTTCGATGAACTGTTGCACCTTGTAGAAAATGATATTAGAAAATCAGACACGAATTACCGAGAAGCTATTTCTCCCGAAGAACGGTTGGCCATAACATTAAGGTAAGAAAATGAAAAAAAAAACTGCAGGCATTATTTATATCATTAATTTACTACAGTAAAAGAGAATAAGGATCAAAATAACTCTAAAATATACTTTATGTATTGTAAGGGTCAAAGGAATTGACATAGTTGAAAACTGATGGATTATGAGAAGCTGCTTGGTTGCAACTCTGCGCCAAGTTGTGTAGTGTAATATAATTATTTTCACAATTCACTTCATAGAACCCAGAAGTATTCGATTGTTTAGGTAATGCAGTGTCATTTGGTGAAGGTAGGGATACAACCGAAATACTTCCGACGGAAGAGGGGTTTTGATAGGTGTCTGTACTTTCAGCTCTAGATTGATGGCTATTCAAAGAACTTTCCTCCAATTGAAGCAACTCCTGCTCCATGATAACTTGCGCAATCTTCATTTTTGTTTCAATTTGCCTTATAGGAGAGAAAGATTTTACCGTAGAAGCATGAGCCAAAAACAGTTGATCGGTAGCATCATGCACTACTCTCTTTTTGCTCTCAAAATAACTGATCATATCTTTCACAGATGTGGATGGCTCAGAATTGCGTTTTCTGTTTGTTCTGCCTGTAGAAGGAGTTTCATTTGAAAGAGTAACCCTAGGAGCTTCATTTCGAGTAGGTTTCGATGGGGAGGGTTGAATCTTATTCTGGGAATCATCTGTCTGAGTTGTTAGTAGATTTTTACTACACGTTGGTTTCTGTACTGCGGAATTTTCATCCGTTAATATATTTTCGGGTGATTCTATATTTGGGAATGCTTCAGATTCTTGTGTATCAACATCTGTGACATTGGATGCAGTCTTAGCAAAATTTAGGAACGGTTTGAACGATTCCATATGATCTGCCCATATCCATTTTTTTTATCGCTTGCCGCTTGTCCAGTTCTAGTTTTATTAGTTCTTATGTACTTAGCGTACGTATCGCGCAGATTCCTCCATTTTTTTTAAATCTTATCCCCTGAAACAAAATACTCTTTTTTAGGTATCTGGCTACCGGAGATACATTTTATACAATAGGCCATAGTTTTAGAGTCGGGTTTTCGACTGTAAGTGCCATAGTTGTAGAAGTTTGTGAAGCTTTATGTAGAAATTTGCAACATATTTACTTGCCCGAACCAACTACAAAAATATGGAAAAAATCTGAAGAAGGTTTTAGAAATACCTGGCGATTCCCAAATTGTATTGGTAGCATCGATGGCAAGCATGTTACTATCAAGTGTCCAGACAAAACAGGATCTAATTATTGGTGTTATTTGAATAAGTTTTCTACTCTGATTCTGAATATAGATTCATTTCAGTTGATATTGGCGGTTTTGGTAAAAACAGCAACGGTGGAATATTCGAAGCTTCCAACATGGGAAGAAGATTTGAAACAAATCAGATGGGTGTACCTGAGCCGAAAAATCTCCCAGGCCAGAATGAACTTTCCCCCCATGTCTTAATTGGAGACGAAGCCTTTGCACTAAAACCATACTTGTTGAGGCCCTTTCCATACAGTCAAAGCAGAACAGATATTTTCAAGGAAAATTATAATGTGAGGCTCTGTAAAGCGAGAAGAGTAGTAGAAAACGCTTTCGGAATATTGGCACAAAAATGGCGTATATTCTACAGACCAATGGAAACAAAAATTGATACTAGTATTCTCATTGTGAAAACTGCATGTATTTTGCATAATTTTCTAAGGACAAAAAAATGTGATGATAGATTCATAGAACTTTTAGATCCACCAGAGCCTGAACTTGGAGCATTTCAAAATTTGGACAATGACCCAAGGAGAGCTGCAAGACTGGCATTTTCTGTTCGAGAAAAATTTGCCACGTATTTTAATTCAGGACTATGAATAAATTGTTCACGATGAAAATAATGGACTCTTCTTGCAGTAAATATAGTATTGTTTAGGCCTCTGCTTTTCTTTAGTCTTAGATGTAGAAAAATAAACCAATACAAATCGTAAAACTACTCACCATTTTCGCCTATTTCTTCTCCTATTCTAGTCCAAATCTTGTCCTTTTTCCTTACATTTTTATAATCTTCATGAGAAAGGTCATAGAGAATAGGATACTTTCGAACCAACTCAATAATTCTCTCCATTTTCAATTTTTTCACATGCGAAACCACTGCGAAACTGATAAAAACGCTGTCGAGTGCGAACTAAGATTCCGGACGAATAAATACGCAGACAAAACGCATGCCCGAACGACGAAAATCGTACTTGTCTGAACTTGTATACTTACCACAGTGGAAACAATTCAATGCGAATCGTATGCGGTACGGAATTCCGCAGGTAATGCGAATTTTCCGCGTTGGTTTGGGGGAGCCTTAAAACTAAATATATATGAAATCGAGCTGCTTAGGATAATTATTATACTAAATAGATATAATTAGGGGGAGGAAGACGGCACATGGAGAATCAGGAGAAACTATGAAGTTAATGAATTGAATGGAGGTTATGATATTGTACGATTTGTGAAAAGTCAAAGACTATCATGGCTGGGACATTTCCAGAAATAAGACGATACAAAAACAACAAAGAAAATATTACAATGGAAGCCGATAGGAAGGCAACAAAAGGAAAGTTACAGAACCAGATGGTTGGATGACGTGGAAGACGATCTGAAAACAATGAACATAAGACAATGGTGAAGAAGGGCACACGAGAGATCTGAATGGAAGGACATAACCAGACAGAAAAAGACCCATCCAGGGTTATGGTACCAAAAGAAAAAGAAAATAATTTGTGGGGAGAAGAAACGTAGTGTTGTCAAATGAAGAATAAGTAACTCTAACATGTCCCACACTTTGTCTCATTCCCACACAGAACAAGTAAGTCGCGGTGGAGCTGTAGCTGTCGGTCGCGGTCGATGTCGACATCCATGTAAAACAAACACATTGTAGTGAATGGAAGAGAACAGAGCAGGTAAGTCGCGGTGGAGGTTTAGCGCGATGCCATCCAGGAGGTTTACATCGATGCTTTTGAGTTTCTTTTACATGGATGTCTACTGCGCGGCCTACAAGGATGCTTTCCTGTGATTGATTCGTTGTTAGAAGCCAAGTTGTTATTACCTGCGCTATCTGAGTTGATACTTTTTATATAATCCCTTTTTGGTATTTAGTTTATTTTTGAATTTCTAAAGTAATTAAATTCAGTAAATTTTTTAAATATGAAGGAGGATCTGATTATTTACAGCTGACATTTCATCACTATCATCACTTGACTGACACAACATCGCAAAAGCACAGTCTTTTTGTCATTCAAATTTCATTAAACTACTTCACTTGATAGTGGTTCTAGCTCGACTGACAGCGCAGGAGACTTCCTTGCTATGTGCTATCGACATCGACCGCGACTTAACTAGTGGCATCTACCGCGACCTACACATCCACCTCGACTTACTTGATATGTCCTTACCCTTAGGGTAAGCACAGAACAAGTAATTCGCGGTGGAGCTGTATGTGTCGGTCGCGGTCGATGTCGACATCCATGTAAAACAAACACATTGTAATGAATGTAAGCGAACAGAGCAGGTAAGTCGCGATGGAGGTTTAGCGCAATGCCATCCAGGAGGTTTACATCGATGCTTTTGAGTTTGTTTTACATGGATGTCTACTGCGCGGCCTACAAGGATGATATGAGTTGATACTTTTTATATAATCCCTTTTTTGTATTCAGTTGATTTTTGAATTTCTAAAGTAATTAAATTCAGTAAATTTTAGAAACATGAAGGAGGATCTTATTATTTACAGCCAATTGATAATGGTTCTAGCTCGACTGACAGCGCAGGTGACCTCCTTGCTATGTGCTGTCGACATCGACCGCGACTTAACTAGTAGCATCCACCGCGACCTACACCTCCACCGCGACTTACTTGTTCTGTGCTTACCCTTAGATGTGGTTTCTCGCTGCTTACTATCCTTTATGCAGGGATTGGTAGGTAGGGAGAAAACAGATTGTGTGGGTAGGTACCATCATAGATTCCAGGCACTAATGAACGGAATGAGAACATATTTGCGAGGAAGTTGGTTTGAAATTAGGTTTGAAAGAAAAAATCAAGATTTAAGCTTTTCCTTACATTTCAACACTGGTAACTAGTGAAAATAGCATAACCATGCCTCAGAGTCTTGGTTAATTTGGCCACAGTCCGAACTCAGAACCCTAGAACGAAGGCCAAGAGATGCCAAGTGAAGACTGGAACTCTACTGGCGATTACTGAATATAAATACATGACAAAGCCACTGTCTTTAACAGAGTGTCTTTAAATGACACAGAAAAATACAGTACGTATGTTAAGGTGACAGGCTGTAAGCAGTCTTAAATTCCAATATTCTTCATTAAGTGATAATTCAATAGACTGTATCTAAACCATGTTTTTAAACTAGGAGGAGTAATTCAAATTTACAGCGCCGTAATGCTTGTTTGTAATTGGTCCAACCTCAGACAAGTTTACTCCACTGTTATGAAATTTTGACTCTAATAATGGCATTTCATAAGTGAATAGTTATATCGGCGATTTTTTGTGTTTTCTGCGTTATTCCTTTAATTTTTAGATTTATAGTCTGCTTTTATATAACAACAGTTGTTTTTAGAACTCTTTAGCGACGTATTAGTATAATAGACCAGGACGCATCTGTAAAAATATTAGTACATTTAGACGTTGAGAGGTGACTCAAATTTTTTTTGCAGAAATAGCTTGAAAATAACTCAAATAATAATATTTTGAGTTATCCTCCCTCTCAAAAAGATCCGGAACATTGTTTAAATAATCAAAATGTCAAAAAATGAAGGAAAAATTCGATTTTTTTCTTCGTTTTTTGAATTTTTTTATTATAACTGTAAATGTATTCATTTCCGAGAAAAGTTGTACTGACATAAAAGTTGCGCAATTAACTTTGCTACAATATAGAAATGGTTAAACATTTAAAAAACAGTCACCCTTGTTGCAAAATAGCAATAATTGCGAAAAAAAACATACAAAAACAAGTATTCGCATTTTACGTTTTTCAACCATTTATGCTACACTTAGGACCTTCATATTTCACCCAGAAAAACTTTATGATACAGTAAAACAATACTGTAAAGGGCCTAGCCGGGTAAGATGGTGAAAAGTGCCCCCAACCCAATTTAAATTCCATATAGGCCACTTTTTAGCACAGATAGAGGAACTCACTTTCTGAAATTTTTAGCCCCCTAGGTGGTCACGTGACCCCCCTAGAGCCTAATTAGGCTTTTTATGTTTTTATTTTTTCTTTCAACCGCCTCAAGAGCTAGCCAAAAACTTTATTTAAAAATGTTGTAAGTTTCAAAAAGATCTATATGAAAAATTTTTTTTTTATTTTTTTGGCGGGAAATTCGAATTTTTAGAACAATTTTAAACTTTTAAATACCTCTGAAAAAAAAAACTAAGACACCCGTTTTTACGAAAATTAATTATAATGTGTATTTTTGCACAACCTTTCACCCTTAATTTTTTCAGATTTTTAAAATTGGTGAAACGTACGTTTAAAAATAAAAAACCGCATTTTTTCGGTTTTTTTTTTTTCGTTTTTTGATACAATTTTATACATATTTTTCAAAAAATTTAACACCGTCACTAGAATAGGTAAAAAACTGAAAAATAATTGGGGTTTGCTTAATAAAAATTTTTTGTAACGATATTCATTTTCAAGATACAGGGCGTTGAAGAAAACAAAATTTTACATATTTTTTACGATTTTGCCGAAACTACTGGCAACATTGTAATAAAACTTGGTGGATTTTAAGAGGTAGTTATTGTGCATGTTTTGACATACAACTAAGGATTTGATATTCATTATTGGCGCGCATAGGGGTAATGGTCTGAAACTTTCAAAGAAAAAAAAGATAGTACGCCACTGACATATTTCAAATTAACAATCATTTTTGAATTCCTCGTTCAATTTTCAATAAAAAATCTATCTTCTCATTTTTTCACACGACGCGCCGTTTTGCTGCAAAAAATAAAATATCTTAACGCTTCCAAAGTATTCGAATTAATTTTGATAATAATGGATGTATGAGTTTATTATGTAGATGTAGAAAGTACTAGAAGTTCGAATACTTTGTAAGGGTTAAGATCTTTTATTTTTTGAATAAAAATGACGCGTCGGATGAAAAAATAAGAAGATACATTTTTTGTCACAAATTGAACGAGAAATTCAAAAACCATTGTTAATTTGAAATATGTCAGTGGCGTACTATCTTTATTCTTTAAAAAGTTCAGACCATTACCCCTATGCGCGCCAATGATGAATATCAAATCCTTAATTGTATGTCAAAACATGCACAATAACTACCTCTTAAATCCCGCCAAGTTTTATTACAATGTTGCCAGTAGTTTCAGCAAAATCGTAAAAAATGTGTAAAATTTTGTTTTCTTCAACGCCCTGTATCTTGACAATCGATGGCGTTACAAAAAATTTTTATTAAGCAAACCCCAATTATTTTTCAGTTTTTACCTATTCTAGTGACAGTGTTACCTTTTTTGAAAAATATGTATAAAATTGTATCAAAAAACAAAAAAAAAACGAAAAAATGCGGTTTTTTATTTTTAAAGGTACGTTTCACCAATTTTAAAAATCTGAAAAAATTAAGGGTGAAAGATTGTGCAAAAATACACATTATAATTAATTTTCGTAAAAACGAGTGTCTTAGTTTTTTTTTCAGAGGTATTTAAAAGTTTAAAATTGTTCTAAAAATTCGAATTTCCCGCCAAAAAAATAAAAAAAATTTTTCATATAGATCTTTTTGAAGCTTACAACTTTTTTAAATAAAGTTTTTGGCTAGCTCTTGATGCGGCTGAGATAAAAAATAAAAACCTAAAATGCCTAATTAGGCTCTAGGGGGGTCACGTGACCACCTAGGGGGCTAAAAACATCAGAAAGTGAGTTCCTCTATATGTGCTAAAAATTGGCCTATATGGAATTTAAATCGAGCTGGGGGCACTTTTCACCATCTTACCCGGCTAGGCCCTTTCATTAAGATCGCTTCAATAGACTTTGCAAAATAAATTTTGCAATCCAGCTGTCGCAAAAAAATTCATTTTTTCAAAATGTTACAGGACTGAAAATAAAGCAGATAGCAAGTTGAATTTTTTTTGCGTATAGAAGAATATCGTACCTTTAATTTGCAATTTGCAAAATTAAAATCGATTAACTACCACGGCGTCAAGAATTTTTTTAAATAAACATTAATTATTGGTGCTACGCGCAGGACAGCGGATAGTTTGCTCTGATTGGTCATTCCAATGACCTTTGATAATGATTGATACATTTTAATTTTTATTACATTTCGATATAAATAAATAAATTTGTTTATTGCAAAATAAAAACACATACTCTATCCTTTAAAATAACACTTTTTTTAGCAAAAACTTTCTTTGTTCATATATTTTAACTTAGAGAATAAAAGTTTATTATATTTATACATATGCAATTCTTTAAACAATATTTCACAAACAATAATAAAATTTGATTTTTGGGGAATTAACATATTAAACAAAATATAGAGTAAGAAAATAATATATTAGATAAAGATTGGAAGAAATTTTGGTGGAAATCAACTTGTGTGAATCGAACACCGCTGTCCTGGGCGAAACACCAAAAATTAATGTATATTTAAAAAATTTCCTGACGCCGTGGTAATTAATCGATTTTAATTTTGCAAATTGCAAATGAAAGGTACAATACACTTCTATAAGCAAAAAAAATTCAACTTGCTATCTGCTTTATTTTTAGTCCTGCAACATTTAAAAAAAATGATTTTTTTTGCGAAAGCTTACAAAGTCACCAAAATTTCTTCCAATCTTTATCTAATATATTATTTTCTTACTCTATATTTTGCTGTATTTTAAGAGGATCGGTACGTATTTTCGGCTGCAATGCTATTCAAATGGGGATTCATTTTTTTCGAATCCTGAGAAAACTAATAAGTATTTTTGAAAAATTTAAAAGCAGAATGAAAGATTACGTTATTAGCGAGGGCCGAAAGTGCCTGAGAACTTCTATAATGTTTATTTTAATAAGTTACAGGGGTGAAAAACTAAGAGAAAATTAAGAGTGATTTTTAATTTCAAATATATCATTCAAAATAAACTTTTTATTTATTTTAAGGGAGTTTCGGCCCTCGGTAATAATTTAGTCTCTCATTCTGTGTTTAAAATTTTCAAAAATATTTATTGGTTTTTTTCAGGATTCGAAAAAAATTAACACAATGCCGTGGTAATATTTTCCAAATCTATCTTTGTCTTACAACGCACTCAGCCGAATATAATATTGTCATCATATATTGTCAGTCAGACACTGAGAATCAGTGACAATTTTAAATATTTGACATTGCATCGGGAATATGTTGAGTTATTGATTAAATATTATTGATATATAGTGTATTTGATAAATAATTGATTTAAGACGTGAACTTAACGTGATTGTGACACTTTTCCTCTTTTCTTGATTGAGTATTAGTCTTTGTTGTACAAATAAATTATTACAATCACTGAATACATAGTTAATGAAAAAATTATCACATTTATTAACTGAATTAATAATTTGCAATTATAAAAATAACAATTATCCAAGAACATTCAAAACCCATTTCTTTAAATTAATGATGACATTTTCAAGTAGAATGCCATTCTAGTAATGTTTACATATCCATACAAGTGTGAATTTTACTACACGTAATTTGCCGTGTAAAGACAGAAAAAGTAGGGATACACGTAAAATATTTGCGAATTATGTACCCATAGCCTTAATATTTTAATTCTACAAAAATCAAACTAATTTCATTATTGTTTGTGAAATATTGTTTAAACAATTGCATATGTTTAAAAATAATAAACATTTATTCTCTAAGTTAAAATATATGAACAAAGAAAAAAAAAGCTAAAAAATTGCTAAAAAAGTGTTATTTCAAAGGACAGTATACGTGTTTTTATTTTGCAATAAACAAATTTATTTATTTATATGAAAATGTACTAAAAATTAAAATGTATCAATCATTATCAAAGGTCATTGGCATACCCAATCAGAGCAAACTATCCGCTGTCCTGCGCGTAGCACCAAAAATTAATGTTTATTTAAAAAAATTCCTGACGCCGTGGTGGTTAACCGATTTTAATTTTGAGAATTGCCAATCAAAGGTACTATTGTTCTATATGTAAAAAAAATTCTATTTGCTGACTGCTTTATTTTCAGTCCTGTAACATTTTGAAAAAATGAATTTTTTTGCGAAAGCTGGATTGCAAAATTTATTTTGCAAAATCTGTTGACCCGACCTTAATGGAATTCACAGTATTTTTTTTATAATATCATATAAAGTTTTTCTGGATAAAATATGAAGGTCCTAAGTGTATCATAAATGGTTGAAAAATGTAAAATGCGAATACTTGGTTTTGATGTTTTTTTTTTCGAAATTATTGCTATTTTGCAACAAGGGTGACAATTTTTAAAAATTTTAGCCAATCCTGTAGGGAATTTAATTGCACAACTTTTATGTCGGTAAAACTTTTCTCAAAAATGAATACTTTTAAAGCTATAATCAAAAAACAAAGAAAAAAATCGAATTTTTCCTTCATTTTTTGACATTTTGATTATTTAACCAATGTTCCGGGCCTTTTTGAGTGGAAGGATTACTCAAATATTATTATTTGAGTTATTTTCAAGCAATTTCTGCAAAAAAAATTGAGTCACCTCTCAACGTCACTAATATTTTTACAGATGCGCCCTGGTTTACTAGCATTAGATAAAAAATATCTTTAACCAAAAGCATATTATTTAACCGTAATTTTAAAAGCACAGCAAATAATTAATGATATTGTATCGAAAATGTACCTTTCACGTGGAAATGAACAACCAACCAGAAATAAAACAGAAACATCAATATTCTGTAATGCTAATTTCTTGTTCGCCTGTCAGAATTGTCAACTACCCTAAAATTCTATAGCGAAATATTCATCATTTCGTGTTTCGCTGATTTTCTTATTGAAGCTGAAAACTGAATTCAGCATTTATGAAGTCGATTTTAATGAATGTTTTTCGAATATTTCCGTAGACGCGTAATTGAAAGATTCGATTTGGGGGAATGGATAGAATTAAAAAAAAATGGAGAGTCTACTACAAATGTTTTAATGTATTTTATGACAAAGACGAGGAAATCAAATTAAAATCGGGAAAGTTTTGACATATTTTATTGATTGTGGGAGTGATGTACTTTTCCGATAAACACACCAAAGTAGTTGCCGAGATAATAGAATATGCATTGTGACGTAATTTAACTGAAAAAAAAAAAACAAAAGCAGAAAAAGAGATATAAATCGTTGTGTCAAGAATACCCTCATTTAGTCATCATAAATGACGTTACAACTCTTCGTGAATCTTTGCCGCGTTTACTGTTGCCTTCGATGTTTGTAGGTCCTGTGTCACTATTTCCCATTGTCACTCTCATTTTTTCCAGATCTTCTCTGACTTCATCTTTCCACCTTTTTCTAGGCCGTTCTACAGACCTTCTCACATCTGACCTTTCCCAAAACACATTCCTTATAAGGCGATTGTCGTTACTGCGTAGCACATGCCCTATCCATCTTAGTCTATTGGCTTTTATATATCTCACGGGGTTTTCCTCCCCGAAGAGACTCTTATTCATTTTTGTGTCTGCGCCTCCATTTGTTTGTTACGCTATCTTTGCAAGGGCCATATATCACTCGAAGGATTTTACGTTCCCACACCAGCAATTAATTTACTTCTCTTTATGTTTCAACGGGTACGAAAGTCATTTAACGTTTTCGAATCCCTGGTATTATCTTTGCTCCACCCTGTATACTCAGTCCGTTAATCATGTGTTGTGTTTCGGAGTATTACGTAATTCGTTTTCTCACTATGTTGGATTGATTTTGCGTTCTCGGTATTTTAGCGTAAATATCATATCTGTTTACGTCTGAGGGACCTTGTTAGGTTTATTTTATCTTATACCGACAAAGGAATTTGGGTCATAATTCTTTAATAAGTAGATCATTTGTTTGTCTTCGGCTAAATATCAAATAAGTTTAATGTTTTTTGAGACAGAATGCTGTTCACTTGAGTTGGAATGTCGATAAGAGGCTCTGAGTGTGGTTATGTAATCCAACAAGTTCGCCATGCGCAGTATTGCGAACGTTGCGAGAAAGCCTGGGAGAATATTGAGCTCAGATATGAATATCAGAATTTCGTTGATTGAATCCTATTTGCGAGAGAAACAGTTATTGCCTTTGGTGGGATGTTCTTATTATCATTCTCTCGCTATCTTATTGGCAGAAAAATATTTGGTTTATTCTTATTCGATAAGTATCTGATGGTTGCCAATATGGGAGTGTAAATTTCTGATTTTTTTAAAAGGGCGTTTTGGTTGAGGAATCTGGTCGAGGTTAGAGTCAGAGAGAGTTTTAGGAGTTCCGTTAGTGCCGTCAAGAAATGAAGTTTAGTTAAGTTAGAGCTATCGACAAGTCAAGAAGTAGCCGGTGCCTCGGGCCGCCAAATGCGGTTACCGGCAAAATTAGTAGTGAAGTTCCAGTTTAAGTTTGTACAATTTTATTGCATAAGTTCTTGTGTTTGGTTAGTGTTTGTTCCAGTATGACTTAAGCAATCTGCAGGCCACTGCGTTCAGCTGTTTTTAAGCGAACGCGATATTTTCGTACCCCTATTGGTACCATCTTTCTTGACATGCAAGCAGAAGTAGAAGTTTTCTTTTAAAGCATGAAGATGCTTTTATTTTTGTATAATTTTGATCCCGTTTAATGAACTAGAAAACAAATCATTTTTAATATTTTTGTTCGAGTAGTGCTAATTTGTTTCTGAGAATGCTGAATGCATACAATGCTGAATTTTTCTATAAAATTTTTTTTATGAACTATGGTTTCATCAATTATGTGCTGTTGCTGTATCTATTAATGTTGTGGAGTGACTTTAGTGAAGTGAAATCGCGCCTTGGACTTAACAACCACCAAGAAGAATCATGGAATCAAATCTAGGAATCAAATTTGTTGATCTTTACCTAGATAAATTGACTTGTTATGGGATGCACATTGTAGATCCCTCATGTCAATGCATTTATCGCCTTTTTCCTTGCAAATTATAAAAGGATAGGATATAGGTGTAAGTGAGAATTTAGATTTTTACTTTTAAATATTAATTTATTTAGAAATGGAGTCTTTTGGGTTTCGCCTATCTTTTATTAGATGTCGCCACTGCGTCTATTTGTTAATTATTTTATTATAATTGGCATACATGGCAGAAGGATTTGAATCCGATTCATAGCCCACTACAGGCTGTTCTGAAGAAACCAAGAGGCTGAAATCAGATGGTAGTGGTCTCTGAATCGTAATTAAATCTTAAGTGCCGAAGTCCGAAGTACCCGTCACTACACACTCGTTCTACTTCGCAAGGAACACATTCACGCCGGGCGATAAGGACTTCGGTTCCTTTGACTTGATCGCAAAAACCGCCATCGAATGGAAGTAGGTCAAGGCACAGCGAAGTCGCATAAGGTGCCTGTCTACACTCTCGTACTTGCTGAACTTCGATCGACTTCGCGAGTAGTATAGTGAGCGTTCTACTTTTATGTATCTTATCGCTATATTTTGATTAATTTTTCAAACTATAAATTGACATCACGCTTGTATTCAATTAAACAAAAATTGCACTAACAAAAATATATGATTATTATAAATTCTAAGAATAATAGTTTTCCGACTACTATTCGTTCAAGTAAAACTATTAGTGCAGTCACTGAAGGTGAATATGAGCTATTACCTCCGATTTCGTTGAACCTCCATCGATTTGCACGAAAATTGGTGAGTGGTTAGAGGATATCTCAAGGAACAAAGGTGACATGGTGCCAACTTGCGCTTTTACCCTGGGGGTGGATGCCACCCCTCCTCGGGGGTGAAAATTATTTTATAAAAAATAACCCCACAATTCGATAGAGCGACAAATTATAAGCAAAATTTGTAATATAAAGTTATTAAAATAAATCAAACCTTTTTGAGTTATTAAAGATCAAAGATTTTAATTTTTCGTGAGAAAAATGCATGTTTTTAACCGACTTTTTATAAATAACTCAAAAACTATAAGTTTTTACAAAAAAGTTATTATTGTCAAAATTGAGGCTAATAAAAAATCAAATAAACTTCTTACTAGAAAAGCCTTTCAATGTTAACTGAAAGTGAGTTATAGGTAATTGAATGTATATTTCTTTCGTCGAGTACCCAAATCTAAGTATTCAAGCTTAAATACCGGGAAACTGATGCATTTTATAACATAAACTTATTAAACATTTGCCAAAGCTCATTGAAATATCTACCAAATAAGTGCTCGAACAAGTTGATAGCATTAAAGTTTATGCACCAAAAATGTTTCAAAATGTATCTTTTAAAAAATTTTCTAAAAAATGTTATTGTTTTTTTGTAAATATTTCCGTTAAGTTTTAAAGTAGCAAGTTCATCTAATAACTGATTAAAATTTTATTCCAAGAGCTATTAAAAAACGTCAAAATAGTCATTTATACCTCTTACTTTTTTAAAAATAAAAGGTTAAATGGCCCCGGTTACATGGTTCTCGCAGCAAAATTGAAATTTTAAACGTTTCTATCTCGGTTATTTTTTACTCTACGAAAATAGTAAAATGGGTAAAGTATTTGTTATAGAAAAAACTAAAATTTAGTTATTTATCATTTTTTACGTATATTGAGTATTTTTTGAGTTATTATCAAAAGAAAATGAAAAGTACGATAATTCTAAAAATTCTGATTTTTTTAAATTATACCTTTTTTTCAAAAATATGCATTCTAAACCGGTCAAATTTGTTGAAATAATTAATTATAATAACATAAAGAAATTCTTGTGAGGATTACTACAAATTTTAATTTTTGCGGAAATGGCGTATGTTTAGTTTTTAACTTTCTCCTAAAAAAATCGAAAGGGTTCTCTTATTTTCATCATAACTTGCTTAATTTTGATGCTATTAACTTCTACTGAAGCTCATTTGATAGGTATTCCGAAGTACTTTGACAAGTGCTTAACAAGTATATTCTATAAAACGCATCGTTTTCCCGTTATGTAAGCTTGAATACTTAGATTTTAGTACTCGTCGAAAAAAATATACATTCAATTACCCATAACTCACTTTAAAATAACATTAGTTTAATTCTTTAAGTAGGGAGTGTATTAAATTTTTTATTATCTTTAATTTTGGTAATAATAGCTTTTTTTACAAAAGCTTATAGTTTTTGAGTAATACGTGAAAAACAGCTTTAAAACATGCATTTTTTTAAGAAAAAATAAAATCTTTGATATTTAATAACTCAAAAAGTATTGATTTATGTTAATAACTGTATGTAACAAATTTTGCTTAGAAGTTGCCCCTCTATCGATTTCTGGTATTGTTTTTAATAAAAAAATTTCACCTCCGAGAAGGGGTGGCAACCACCCCCAGGGTAAAAGCGCAAGTTAACATCACGTCACCTTTGTTCCTTGAAGTATCTTCTAACTATTTACCAATTTTCATGAAAATCGATGAAGGTTCAACGAAATCGGAGGTGAAAACCTTTAGTGACTCCACTATATAGCTTGTAAAAAAATGGATTTTGGCTTAAACTAGGAAACGCTTTTCTGGGATGATAAAATAAATATTTCTACTAGCTCATTTTTAAAGGCGAATCCCGCAAGAATACAAAAAAAATCAGAAAAACAAAGAAAACGAGCTACTCGCTGAAATTATAATTTCACTTACCCGCTGAATCCTCTTCTTTTATTTACCGGAGATGACGTATTCACTGCGGCGGAGGCGTCATTCTGAAGACTAGTATCTGAAACAAAAAAGAGAGTAATTTATACAAAAGAAAACACTACAGAAGAACAACTTTGCGACCATAAAGTATTAAAAATTTAATTAGCCTTCCTAGAACTCTACTTTAGAATTGTGGAAATATTTTTTAATCTTAAGTTTTTGGTATTCGTTTGAAGTTTTCGCATCTTGCAAGCCAGTAGTTTAATCAGGAGAGAAATTGTATTACTGATGGTGAAGTTATATAAAGACCTCGTATTTTATTGCAAGACATTTTTGTACAAAAATTTCTTAAGGGCTCAAAAACTATATATGCTTCTTTTAATGGGCAAAAAAGTATGATATTTTCATGTAAATTTAATTTCAACTAGAATGAATTACCAGAAATAAAGTGTCTGAAATACAAACATCAACAACTTACTAGAACTACACTAATATTTTAGTTATTCTTCTAATAACTCACGTAATTTACTAATACCCTATTTAATTAATAACTTGGGTTTTAAGCCAGGTAATACAGTTTAAGTAATTTGCAAAAAACATGATAAACGACTTTAAAAATTATGTCAGACACGCCTCATATCATTACCCACCTAAAAAAATGCCTACACATTATTTCAACCGGTAAAATACAACAACAAAAAATATACTAAAGAATTTTTTAGGTGAATAAACAACACATTGATAAGAACATAACCTCTGAGGAGTCGATCCGGTATAATATTATTATATTCTTTGAGCTGTGTACGCATTAAAATAGACAACCAATATAACAAATACAGAGACGTATTCAGATAAAAGGAGCAAGTAGGGGAGATGGGTGAAATAATGAGAAAATGAGAAATTCGAAATTAATATTAAACTGAAGTAGTACTTAACTTAAAAATCAACACAAATTTTATAATACTACGTCAAAACATATATATATATATATATATATATATATATATATATATATATATATATATATATATATATATATATATATATATATATATATATATATGTAAAATATTATACGGGAAATAAATATTCTACCTTCGTCTGTGCTGCCATCTTGGGAACGTTTTCGCTGTCTACAGCTCATCAGCCAAGCTCTCAGAACAGACGAAGATGTAGAATATTTCCTCCGTATACCCGAGGCCGTAAGACAGCCATGCAGTCCTTATGGGACTAGCGCAATCTGAGTTAGTTAGAAGCAACCTACCTTGCTCGTTTCGGTACGAAACCGATCTGTGCCTCCACTTTGAGGCCACGAGATGTCACCTGGTATTTATTGAAAAATACCTACGGCGTCAAACAAGTAGGAAATAATCGCAACTTTCTACTTTTTAAAAAGTATGAAAATAATATGTAAAATATTATACGGGAAATAAATATTCTACCTTCGTCTGTGCTGCCATCTTGGGAACGTTTTCGCTGTCTACAGCTCATCAGCCAAGCTCTCAGAACAGACGAAGATGTAGAATATTTCCTCCGTATACCCGAGGCCGTAAGACAGCCATGCAGTCCTTATGGGACTAGCGCAATCTGAGTTAGTTAGAAGCAACCTACCTTGCTCGTTTCGGTACGAAACCGATCTGTGCCTCCACTTTGAGGCCACGAGATGTCACCTGGTATTTATTGAAAAATACCTACGGCGTCAAACAAGCAGTCAATTTTACATATTATTTTCATACTTTTTAAAAAGTAGAAAGTTGCGATTATTTCCTGCTTGTTTGACGCCGTAGGTATTTTTCAATAAATACCAGGTGACATCTCGTGGCCTCAAAGTGGAGGCACAGATCGGTTTCGTACCGAAACGAGCAAGGTAGGTTGCTTCTAACTAACTCAGATTGCGCTAGTCCCATAAGGACTGCATGGCTGTCTTACGGCCTCGGGTATACGGAGGAAATATTCTACATCTTCGTCTGTTCTGAGAGCTTGGCTGATGAGCTGTAGACAGCGAAAACGTTCCCAAGATGGCAGCACAGACGAAGGTAGAATATTTATTTCCCGTATAATATTTTACATATTATTTTCATACTTTTTAAAAAGTAGAAAGTTGCGATTATTTCCTGCTTGTTTGACGCCGTAGGTATTTTTCAATAAATACCAGGTGACATCTCGTGGCCTCAAAGTGGAGGCACAGATCGGTTTCGTACCGAAACGAGCAAGGTAGGTTGCTTCTAACTAATATATATATATATATATATATATATATATATATATATATATATATATATATATATAAAACACTTTTGAGTTTCGGTGGGTTGGAGTCAATAAAAAGGGGCTGTTAGAATACTATTTTTTATTACTCGAGCTTTCGAATGTGTTTACATTCATTTTCAAGAGCTAAAAAGTAACTGATAAAGTGGAAACAAAGATCATGTAAAAATATAACTCACCAGATAAATCTAGATTGGTTATTAAAACTTGCTAACATTAATACATATAAATAAGAGGAAAACTATTAATATCCATAAAATGAATTCTTCCCAGACTGCATAATATAAATTAATGGCCAAAAGATTTAAATTTTTGAAATGAATTTTGAATTTGAATGATCGGTAAATTGGAAAAAAATTTTAATACAAAAAGTCAATGTCAGTGAAAAAATCAGCCTACATCGACAAGTAGCTAAAAGTAATTTATTTAAATATATTATAACGTGATGATTTGTTAAAAAAAAAAGAAAGAAGAAATAAATAAGTAGAGAAAAAAATATTTTAGTAGTTTACAGAAGTACAAAAGAAATGTAATAAGGATGTGAAAAAAGTGAAATATTTATGGTGCTCTGAATATTATTTAAAATTATAAGGAAATGATGTAATTATAAATTTTGCTTAAATTTTTTTAAACTTTTTTCACATCCTTATTACATTTCTTTTGTACTTCTGTAAACTACTAAAATATTTTTTCTCTACTTATTTATTTCTTCTTTCTTTTTTTTTTTAACAAATCATCACGTTATAATATATTTAAATAAATTACTTTTAGCTACTTGTCGATGTAGACTGATTTTTTCACTGACATTGACTTTTTGTATTAAAATTTTTTTCCAATTTACCGATCATTCAAATTCAAAATTCATTTCAAAAATTTAAATCTTTTGGCCATTAATTTATATTATGCAGTCTGGGAAGAATTCATTTTATGGATATTAATAGTTTTCCTCTTATTTATATGTATTAATGTTAGCAAGTTTTAATAACCAATCTAGATTTATCTGGTGAGTTATATTTTTACATGATCTTTGTTTCCACTTTATCAGTTACTTTTTAGCTCTTGAAAATGAATGTAAACACATTCGAAAGCTCGAGTAATAAAAAATAGTATTCTAACAGCCCCTTTTTATTGACTCCAACCCACCGAAACTCAAAAGTGTTTTTTATAAACAAGTCAACAAAGTACTTCTTTTTTCTATATATATATATATATATATATATATATATATATATATATATATATATATATATATATATATATATATATATATATAGTAAAATAGTAGCTGTTCTATTCGTTGCTTCCATTTGAAATATGATGTAAATGATTTAAAAATTTTGTAAATACAGTAAAACCTGTCAGTAACGGCCACTAAAAATGGAAGAATTATTGGCCGATGTAGAAAGGTGGCCGGTATTGCCAGTTTTTGTAGTCTACATATAATTGGTTTGGGGAATTTTTAACTGGCCGTTAGTATAGGTCTCCGGTTTTGGCATGTGGCCGTTAACACAGGTTTTACTGTAGTCTAGTCTTTAAAAACTTGACAGTTTGAAAAAAAAATCATTCCGGGGGTGATCTATGCTGGTGCCGTCTTGTGGATTACTCAAAGACTGTAAGTATCATGATGGTATACAACAACAGAATCTCAAGTGTGAACAACTTTTTGATATCGATTTTTTGGGCTTAGTTCTTGGACTTTACCGCGGTAGACATACAAAAACTATTGTCAAATAAAAGAAGAAAATGCAAATCTTAACGAGATAACACTTAATCTCTTTTTCATCTAATTCGCTGAATTATTACTAACAGATAAATTTAAAAGTAAATATAATAGGATTTTATATTCCGAATTTTCAAAAAGATTTAATTGAATGCATATATCAAAACAATATGTTCAAATGGCGTCCTTCTTTCATGAGCAAAAATTTATGTTGCTTCATAACGTGGTGAGAGACTGGTTGACCTGGCGCGTGCATAAGTGCACATGTTTGTTACTTCCCCAGTTTAATGTCATTCTTATGGGATATTAACCTTCCCACTGAAAGTAAAATATCCTGTTCGGCATGAACCACATGGACACAATGCGAAAACTTTTATTTGGATGAAACATCACGACGCGATGACTAAATGTTGGAATAAATGAACACAAATCTTACATTAAACATAGGTAACGATTCATCAACGTTTCGAAAGAATCAGACTATCTGATAATAAAAAACAGAAAAATCACTCACTAAGCTACTCTCACCTCTCACTTACTCAGCCTTATTAATAAAAATTGCTTAGTCCGACGTTAGTCTCGGATTACTTAGTCCGAGATTAAGCTAGTACTAACTTCATTTTAAGATTGTCATTAATAAACACGGACTAAGCTCGGACTAACTAAACCTTCCTTAGTCCTAGTTACAACAAATTTATGTTGGCAACCTTTGCGAAAAAGAAGAGAAATAGAGAGAATTTTGCGAAAAGGAAGAAAATGTAGAGGATTTAACCTCTCTTTCCTCTAAACCGAACAGCTATTCGGTAGGTGCCATTTCTGTATAAATTTTAGTTAGTTTTTGTTGGACTTCGTTCTGAGAAGGTGCTACCTGGTGTTTTATATTTTATATTATTTTATTATTGTTTTGTATTTCAGATTAACTGCTGTACCTTTTGAAAATCGGTATTTGACTTTAAATTTACCTTCTAATTCCTCTAAACTAAAGATTTTTTTATAATTTTGTATATTTTGATGTGACTCACAAGAGGAATATCGTTCCGCTGATTTCTATCCTCATTTAATTCGTCTATTAATTATCTTAAATCATTAATAAAATGATATCTCTCCATTATCAATAATAACATAATAATGTTATTATATATTTATTATACAAGCAAGCAAAAGCAAATAATGCATTTAGCAAGTTTGTAAGGTTATGAATACAAAATGTCAAGTTAGTCTCGGTTTAAACCTACTATTACCTCGGATTAAATTTTAGTCCGAGACTAGAGAGGGTTTAGCTTAGTCCATCGTTAGTCGCTGTTTATTAATAGGGAAAATGAATGGTATTGACTTAGTCCTCGGACTAAAGTTAGTCGGGCGTTAGTCCGTGTTTATTAATAAGGCTGACTATGTTTAATGGGAAGTAACCATGTCAGCTAAAAATACGTTTTCTGACATTTTTATTTCCATTTCGAAGATTTTGGTTAATTCTCATTAAACAAAGTAAATAAAATTAAAATGACAAGAAAATAGCTATTATACATTTAATAAGCTATTTAAAATATATTTTATTTATATATAATATATTCAACTTCATAAGAAGAAAATGACTTCATATTATCTACATGTTATTAATATATTTAATTTATTGGGTTTAAGTTTCACTGTTAACTTCATACTCCCAATTATTTAGTGAAACTTTAGAAAACTGTTTTAATTTTGGCATATTGATAACCATCAACTGAACTTGATAGAATTCACATTATGTCAAAGATCTATGATCAAGAATAACACGTTTGTTACATAGTTGTCGATCTTCAACTATTCATAAATTATTCATAACGACACGTTAAGAGCGGATTCCATAGAGAATTTTCTTTGACTAGCTGTACTAATATTCCACGTATGTACCTATTTGTTTTTTTCAATGGTAATTAATAATTAAGTTCGATATGCTGCGAATTCAATTCAAGTACGTGAAGCTTGATTTATTAATGTCTTAATTTAAAGATTGTAAGTTATTGCTAATGAACATTCATTCCTCGAGTTATTGCCTTACATTAGACGATTAATTAAATTCTCGAAAAACTACAAATTAATTTCAATGACGTTCTTGAGGAACAAATATTATTTCTAAAGGTAACCGATATTATACAATAAAATTTATAACATGTAAAAGGAAAAATACAGTTTTGTTTTTATTTGACCCAGAGTTGGACCACCATCTCCAGATAGCTATTTCTGCCTCTCAGGCGTTATCGATGGAGCTATGTAGTCACAACTCTGAATCAAATACTAACAGACTGTCTTATTTAAGGGAAATTACCGCGAATGCAATATGTATTCCTTTATTTATTTCAAACTGTCTTAGCATTGTTCAAAAAAGACTAAAAGATTATTTAAAAAAATTCTTTTTTAAACAATGGTCTTAGTCTCCACTGTTCTTAAATAACATAACATAGTTCCGATTGTGAGCGTATTGTGTGTAGTGCAGTCGTATTTTTCGCTTCCGCTCTGTAATAGTGCTTCAGATAGGTTTGTGTTTGCGTGTTTTTTTGTCTACGCATGAGTTTTTTTACCAAGAAATGAACAATACTCTATATTATACTCTATACAACTAGACACAATTTAGATGTGTACTGTGCATATATATATTTAATGTTATTTCAATTATAACAGTTTATCAGTAAGTATATCAGTGAGTTTATCAGTAAGTATACCCTATTTTATTAATTTTTACCATATTCTCCGACTTATCCGGATTTTCGATAACCCGGATCGGCCGCGGTCCCGGTTAATCCGAGTTATCGAGGTTCCACTGTAATAGTTTTTCAAACATATTTTTAACCATTTTAAAGTTTACAATGTTTATACAGGGTGGTTCATCTTATTCGCCTCGGTCTCTGTACGGAAAACCACTTGATATTTTAAAAAAATTTCTTCACAGAAATATACAGGGCCTTTAATACTACAACCTAAAAATAATGTGAATTATACAGGGTGTTCCAAAAAAGAGTGGTATATCAAAGTTATATTTTTTCTTATGGAATGCCCTATATCTGATGACATTATTGAATTGACCTTAAAAAATAAGCTATACTTTCATAAGGGTTCCCTATACCTAAATACAGGGTGTTTTGATTTATTTCGATTTTTATAAAAATGTAAGGTTTTAGAAAAAAATAAATATCTACGAATCTAGGAAGCAGTAACAAATTCTTTCTTGGATCTTAATAATAGAATATTTAGCATACTTAAACAGATGCTTATTGCAACAAAATTTCTTACAGGGTGGTCAAAATATGAGATTGTTCTATTAACAAATTCAAGCTGTAATAACTTACTTATTTTAAATAGAACACCCTGTATCTTACTAGTCTATCGCGTAGAAAATTTGCTTAGCTTTCAATTTGTATTAGGGTTTCCTATACCTATCTTTTTACAAGGTGGTCAAAATATTAGATTGTTCTATTAACAAATTCAAGCTGTAATAACTTACTTATTTTAAATGGAACACCCTGTATTTTACTAGTCTATCGAGTAGAAAGTTTACTTAGCTTTCAATTCTTATTAGGGTTTCCTATACCTATCTCCCTTCATTTTTTAAAGATTTCCTAATTTGTAAGCTTTAAAAATTAGAATTACATAAGTACCTATGTCGTGTTTATCTATCTATATATGGTGATGTTTAACACATCACCAACACCGGCAATATACTTAGACAAGATACTGTCATTAATAATAAAATTTTCATTGTTATCGTGTAATCACACAGAGTGTTGTATTATTTTAGTTGATTTTATCCTACATGTGAAATTGAATAATATGTTTATTTTAAACTGCATACCCTATATTAGATGCCGTATTCTGGAAGATATTTAAATTATATTTCATTCCGTATAAGTATTTTCCATATCTTAACCCAAAGGTTATTAAGTAAATTTAAGAACGCCACTTTTTGTTTGAATCTTTAAATCGCAATTACAAACAATTAAATGCAATGGCTACTTTGACGAAAACGAGCCTATTGTACAAAAATATGTAAAAATGGGTATTTACAGAATAACATGGGAATTTATATTTACAGAATAACATGTGTATTGAGAATGTTAACATGGAATTGAAGAGATTTTAAATATCTTCCATTATAAAGAATAGAATATCGAGTAGGTCATTTAAAATAAGAACACTCTGTGTGATTAAATAATAAAAATGTAAATTTTATTAATGAAACTATCTTGACTAAGATATTTAAGTATATTTTTAAGTATATAAGATAATTTGTTAATAGAACAATCTAATATTTTGACCACCCTGTAAAAAGATAGGTATAGGAAACCCTAATACAAATTGAAAGCTAAGTAAATTTTCTACGCGATAGACTAGTAAGATACAGGGTGTTCCATTTAAAATAAGTAAGTTATTACAGCTTGAATTTGTTAATAGAACAATCTCATATTTTGACCACCCTGTAAGAAATAGTCTATTATTAAGATCCAAGAAAGAATTTGTTACTGCTTCCTAGATTCGTAGATATTTATTTTTTTCTAAAACCTTACATTTTTATAAAAATCGAAATCAATCAAAACACCCTGTATTTAGGTATAGGGAACCCTTATGAAAGCATAGCTTATTTTTTAAGGTCAATTCAATAATGTCATCAGATATAGGGCATTCCATAAGAAAAAATATAACTTTGATATACCACTCTTTTTTGGAACACCCTGTATAATTCACATTATTTTTAGGTTGTAGTATTAAAGGCCCTGTATATTTCTGTGAAGAAATTGTTTTAAAATATCAAGTGGTTCTCCTTACAGAGACCGAGGCGAATAAGATGAACCACCTTGTATATAATTTTTGAAAATAAGGGTTAGTTTACATCCCTAAAAATAATCAACGCCCTTGAGCATGATATAGAATATGAAGTACAGGGTGAGAGGATGCTAATCCCAATTTTTATGCAAATCGATGCAAGCCGAAATCCTTCTTTTAGGATAAATAATTTTTTATACAGTATGTCCCTGTAAGTTGTATCCATATGGAAAAATTTTTTATTATTAATTTTACGAAAAAAAGTTATTCTTCATAAAAAGTTCTGCATGGTCCAAAACCTAAGATTTAACCATCAAATATCAATTTTTTTAATATTATACGAGGTATGTCAAAAAGTTTGAATTTAACTCAAGAGTAAAGTAGCTTTATTTTTCACAATATTGAAAATTGCTATTATGAAAAGTTGTTTGGAATTAAAAACTACATTCTAGTATGCAATTACATCCTCCTAATTGAAACTTTTTTTTTTAATTATGGATAACTAACATTATTTTCAGTTATTTCAATTCAGATAACTCTTTTATTATTAATTTTACGAAAAAAAGTGATTCTTAATAAAAAGTTTTGCATGGTCTAAAAGCTAAAATACAACCATCTTATGTCAAATTTTATCAATTTTATACGAGGTATGTCAAAAAATATGAATTTCGCTCAAGAGTAAAATACGTTTATTTTTCACAATATCGAAAATTGTTATTATGAAAAGTTATTTAGAATTAAAAACTATGTTTCAGTATGTAATTACATCCTTCTAATTGAAATATTCTAAACTATAAAGGTACTTCACTTTTGACCAAAATTTATCTTTTTTGACATACCTCGAATTGATAAAATTTGATATAAGATGGTTGTATTTTAGGTTTTAGACCATCCAGAACTTTTTATTAAGAATTACTTTTTTTTCGTAAAATTAATAATAAAAGAATTATCTGAATTGAAATAACGGAAAATAATGTTAGTTATCCCTAATTCTTCAAAAAAAATTATTTTTTTTTCAATTAGAAGGATGTAATTGCATACTAGAATTTAGTTTTTAATTCCAAACAACTTTTTATAATAGCAATGTTCAATATCGTGAAAAATAAAGCTACTTTACTCTTGAGTGAAATTCAAACTTTTTGACATACCTCGTATAATATTCAAAAAATTTGATATTTCACGGTTAAATCTTAGGTTTTGGACCATGCAGAGCTTTTTATAAAGAACAACATTTTTTCGTAAAATTAATAATAAAAAAGTTTTCCATATGGATACAACTTACAGTGACATACTGTATATAGCTCCAACAAAGGTGGTTTCAAAGGTTGAAATATTATGATATTATATCCTAAAGTATAAAACAATTATTATTTAACTAATAAAAACCAAATGTTGACCATATTAAAGTTTAAAACATTATTTTATAATTTTTTACAATTAGGGGTAGTTTTCACCCTTAAAAAACCAAAAGCGTACAACGGCTCAATATAGAAAATGAACTAGAGGATGAAATGAGCCGAATCCCAAATTTTTGTACAAATCGATGCTGGACGAAAAAATTACGAGGTTTTGCCATTTTTCAGCTTTATTTCCTGACCTATTGGAATATTGCCACTTTACTCACCAGATTTGACACTCTCTAATTTGCATCTGTTCTCAAATCTCAAAAAAATTCAGTGAAAACCGTGTAAAGTGTTTTTCGTCAAAAGAAGAAATTATTTCAGCCGTAGATGGGTATTTTGAAATTGATTCACGATTTAAAATCGACAAGGCCACACGGGCGATAATTTACGGCTCCGTAACAGCAGTAAACTGACGAGGCATTGGTTGATTAACTTCCATTTCTATTTCATCTACAATAATTGGTGGAGGAGTTAGTCAACCAATGGATTTGCTGCTCTTACGGCGCGGCGCCGTAAATTATCACCCGTGTGGCCTTTCGCTTATGGATAGCGTAATAATATGAGTTGGGAAATCGCTGGGGAAAGTCTATTGAACATTGAAGAGAGATTACTGAGGAGTGAACTTATTCTTTAATCATAAATTTGTTTTTTTTTCTGGTGAATTTCTTATGAATTACGATTGTAATTAGTTCAACAAAATGCTGTCAGTAGTAGCTAAATACTTTGTTTAAAATATAAGACTAGTCAACAAGTTTGCTTAAAATTTTGTCAATTAATTCATAATTATGCAACACACTTATTTTCTTTGTTTGATTGTTTTTTTTTCTGGCATAAAATTAGTAAGAGCTTTTAAACTTCAAATATTCAAAATTAGGTTAAACCTTTTTTGACAACTACGACTTAGTAGTAAATTAAATGAGTTAGGTGTTCCATATTGGTGTTATCATATCTCTATTACATTTTCCAACTACGATTACAATTTACAATGATTTTATCGTTACACATTCATACATACTAATGTTCCCTCATGTCGTTTACATTTACAACATCCGGGAAATAACTCAATCTAAAAATTTAAACCTACCGGGTCTAAACCAATATTTTTATTTTTTGACATAAATGTTTTAAATGTGAAATTTAGACGTATTTAGGAAACAGTAAAAATATATTAGACAAGCCGAAAACGGCGGGTTCGTTGGGAAAAATATTCCCATGAGAAGTTCCCATAAGGTTCAAGAAGTCGACCACGTGAAAAGTGGGCCAAATTTTTTTTAACAATTTTTTTTAATCAATTTGCAAAAATCAATATTTTTGTCTCGTACAATTTTTTTGTAGGTTTTTTGTACCATTCTGGATTAAAAAGGTCTCTTATAATTTTTCTCTAAAGTTGATCGTTTCCGAGTTATAAGCAATATAAATTGAAAAAACGAAAAATGGCGATTTTCAAGGCTTAATAACTCGGTCAAAAGTTATTATTATGAAAGTCAGAAAGTGACTAAATCAAAGTTTAATGCCCCCCTACAAGATCCTGAAGAAATTTTTGTCATTATTTTATTACTAAGCTGTTATTTTTAAGTAATAATATTGAGCGCCATGCACGTGGAAGCCGGCCGTAAATGCAGAGTGCGAGAGAGATGCCACTCCGGCAGTGCAATTTATTTACTCACATTTACGGCCGCCTACCACGTGCATGGCGCTCATTATTATTACTTAAAAATAACAGCTTAGTAATAAAATAATGACAAAAATTTAATGGCTTTAAACTTTGATTTAGTCACTTTCTGACTTTCATAATAATAACTTTTAACAGAGTTATTAAGCCTTGAAAATCGCCATTTTTCGTTTTTTTTTTTCAATTTTAAATTGCTTATAACTCGAAAACGATCAACTTTAGATAAAAATTATAAGAGACCTTTTTTATCCAGAATGGTCCAAAAAACCTACAAAAAAATTGTCCGAGACAAAAATATTGATTTTTGCAATTTGATTAAAAAAAATTGAACCACTTTTCATGTGGGTGACTTCTTGAACCTTATTCTGGGATGTCTCACGAATGTGATTATGCAAATAAATCTCATGGGAATATTTTTCCCAACGGACCCGCCGTTTTCGCTCTGTCTATGTGCGTATTGACAAATTTGACAAAATTCCAAAAGACAAAATTACAGAAAAAACTTACAACGTAAGAAATATTATAAAACATCGCACTTCGTTATAGACCTGGATGCCGCGTACCAAAAAAAGTTGAAAAGCTGAAAATTTGTTAATAGATTAACGGTGGCCAGTCGGACAAACTTTAATGAACGGGAACACTGAAACAGGGGAAGTTTTAATTGTGGAGCAGTTTAAAAATTTGGAACGTACGTCCCATGTATTTTGTGGGACAGAACATCCAATTGATTTGTTACCCTTTCATTAAACTCTTATGCAAAAATCACACTGCTATTTCTAACCAACACGATTCCTGTCATTTGACATGTTCTTCGTGTTCCACTCATTAAAATGTCCAGTTGGTGATAAAAACTAGTCTGATTTTTACACGAGAGTTTAATGAAATGGTAACAAATCAATTGGAAGTTCTATCCGACAAAACACATGGAACGTTTTCGTGCATAGTCTGACGTTCCTAATTTTTAACCTGTTCCACAATTAAAAGTTCCCCTGTTCCCATACATCAAAGTTTGTCCGACTAGACACCGTTAAGCTATTAGTAATAAATTTTCAGCTTGCTATTCATCAACTTTTTTTAGTACGCGGGATCCAGATCTATTATTCATTATGAAATTTAGAGTTATAATTTAAATATTATGTAATCTTCCTATAACAAAAAACAAATAAACAACAAAGAAAAGAGACGTGAGATTCAGGTTCAAATCACGTTAACACAAAATTTTAAAATTTAAATCATTAAAAACGCGAATCAGCAAACATCCTGGATTGAAACAATGCTCAAAAGAAGAAAGATGTTAAGCACATTTTTGTGATTTTTTTTAAAACTATGGTACAACATTTCAATATTCATTTCAGTACAATTTAATTTGCCGCATACTGTATATCAATTATCATATGTTTCATATCATTGCTTATTAAAAACATAAAGACACCTGGCATATTTGATTTTAGATAAGTACAGAGATAATGTTTTTCGATGTTTTCTACTTCAACATATTTTATTTTTACACAAAAACTTGCAATATTTATGTCAGCAAGTATATAATATGGTATAATAATTGGACGACACTTGTACACATCGTCGCCGTAACCTTGTTTTCGTACCTCTATGCCAGTTTCCATTCAGATCTATTTTGATCCCGCTTTATATCTTTTTTAAATATACCATCACGTAATAAACATGCCATCTTATAATAGTATCAAAACAATGAGAAGAAAGTTACATTCGAAACATGTCCAGGTACCGGTGCCAAATCTGTCATAATAAGGGAGCTGACGTCAATAAGAACATTACTCACAAATCTTTTTATTATAAATTAGCTTAAATAAAAATGAGACAATAATAGGCCAGAGTAATAAGACAAATATATACCCTGTTCGTGACACTTCAACAGCCAGGGCACTGAAGCGTTTTTTCGACAGGTAATATCTATAAGAACAAATTGTAACTATTTCCTGCGTAGGACCTGGCGGCCATTTTTATTTATAAACAATTTAGTGTCAAAAAACGGCATTTTCTCCTTTTTTTTTTTCAAATTACTGAAAAACAGTAACACTTATGGTTTTCTTAGAACAAGCATCTTCGAGAGAATGGAAAAAGCTTTAAAATGGCTTTAAACACTCTCACTCTTATCAATTGAGACTTCCATGAATCGATTCGAATTCCACAAAAACGAAATATAGAAAAAACTATCGTCTATTTTGCGAAACAATACTATTACGATATCCTTAAGAGCGTAGGCGCAAAATTTCGGACCAATGTTTTTTAAATGCAATCTTTTTTTTTTCGAATCCCGAGAAAACTAATAAATATTTTTGAAAAATTTAATAGTGCAGTCACTGAAGGTGAATATGAGCTATTACCTCCGATTTCGTTGAACCTCCATCGATTTGCATGAAAATTGGTGAGTGGTTAGAGGATATCTCAAGGAACAAAGGTGACATGGTGCCAACTTGCGCTTTTACCCTGGGGGTGGATGCCACCCCTCCTCAGGGGTGAAAATTATTTTATAAAAAATAACCCCACAATTCGATAGAGCGACAAATTATAAGCAAAATTTGTTATATAAAGTTATTAAAATAAATCAAAACTTTTTGAGTTATTAAAGATCAAAGACTTTAATTTTTCGTGAGAAAAATGCATGTTTTTAACCGATTTTTCATAAATAACTCAAAAACTATAAGTTTTTACTAGAAAGTTATTATTGTCAAAATTGAGGCTAATAAAAAATCAAATAAATTCCTTACTAGAAAAACCTTTCAATGTTAACTGAAAGTGAGTTATAGGTAATTGAATGTATATTTCTTTCGTCGAGTACCCAAATCTAAGTATTCAAGCTTAAATACCGGGAAAATGATGCATTTTATAACATAAACTTATTAAACATTTGTCAAAGCTCATTGAAATATCTATCAAATAAGTGCTCGAACAAGTTGATAGCATTAAAGTTTATGCACCAAAAATGTTGCAAAATGTATCTTTTAAAAAATTTTCTAAAAAATGTTATTGTTTTTTTGTAAATAACTCCGTTAAATTTTAAAGTAGCAAGTTCATCTAATAACTGGTTAAAATTTTATTCCAAGAGCTATTAAAAAACGTCAAAATAGTCATTTATACCTCTTACTTTTTTAAAAATAAAAGGTTAAATGACCCGGTTACATGGTTCTCGCAGCAAAATTGAAATTTTAAACGTTTCTATCTCGGTTATTTTTTACTCTACGAAAATAGTAAAATGGGTAAAGTATTTGTTACAGAAAAAACTAAAATTTAGTTATTTATCATTTTTTACGTATATTGAGTATTTTTGGAGTTATTATCAAAAGAAAATGAAAAGTACGATAATTCTAAAAATTCTGATTTTTTTAAATTATACCTTTTTTTCAAAAATATGCATTCTAAACCGGTCAAATTTGTTGAAATAATTAACTATGATAACATAAAGAAATTCTTGTGAGGATTACTACAAATTTTAATTTTTGCGGAAATGGCGTATGTTTAGTTTTTAACTTTTTCCTAAAAAAATACGAAAGGGTTCTCTTATTTTCATCATAACTTGCTTAATTTTGATGCTATTAACTTCTACTGAAGCTCATTTAATAGGTATTCCGAAGTACTTTGACAAGTGCTTAACAAGTATATTCTATAAAATGCATCGTTTTCCCGTTATGTAAGCTTGAATACTTAGATTTGAGTACTCGTCGAAAAAAATATACATTCAATTACCCATAACTCACTTTAAAATAACATCAGTTTAGTTCTTTAAGTAGGGAGTGTATTAAATTTTTTATTGTCTTTAATTTTGGTAATAATAGCTTTTTTCCAAAAGCTTATAGTTTTTGAGTAATACGTGAAAAACAGCTTTAAAACATGCATTTTTTTTAAGAAAAAATAAAATCTTTGATATTTAATAACTCAAAAAGTATTTATTGATTTATGTTAATAACTTCATATAACAAATTTTGCTTAGAAGTTGCCCCTCTATCGATTTCTGGTATTATTTTACGTATTACTCAAAAACTATAACCTTTTGTAAAAAAGCTATTATTACCAAAATTAAAGATAATAAAAAATTTAATACACTCCCCGTTTAAAGAACTAAACTAATGTTATTTCAAAGTGAGTTATGGGTAATTGAATGTATATTTTTTTCGACGAGTACTCAAATCTAAGTATTCAAGCTTACATAACGGGAAAACGATGCATTTTATATAATATACTTGTTAAGCACTTATCAAAGTACTTCGGAATACCTATCAAATGAGCTCCAGTAGAAGTTAATAACATCAAAATTAAGCAAGTTATGATGAAAATAAGAGAACCCTTTCGATTTTTTTAGGAAAAAGTGAAAAATAAAACATACGCCATTTCCACAAAAATTAAAATTTGTAGTAATCGTCACAAGAATTTCTTTATGTTAACATAGTTAATGATTTCAACAATTTTGACCGGTTTAGAATGCATATTTTTGAAGAAAAAATAGCTCTTGGAATCATCTTTTAATTAGTTTTTAGGTGAACCTTATATCTTAAAAATTAACGGAGTTATTTACAAAAAAAAAATAACATTTTTTGGAAAAAATTTTAAAAGATATATTTTGAAACATTTTTGGTGCATAAATTTTAATGCTATCATCTTGTTCGAGGGCTTATTTGATAGATATTTCTATGAACTTTGACAAATGTTTAATAAGCTTATGTTATAATTTGCACCATTTTCCCGGTATTTAAGCTTGAATACTTAGATTTGGGTACTCGATGAAAGAAATATACATTCAATTACCTATAACTCACTTTTAGTTAACATTGAAAGGTTTTTTTAGTAAAGAGTTTATTTGATTTTTTATTAGCCTCAATTTTGATAATAATAATTTTTTTGCTAAAACTTATAGTTTTTGAGTTTTTATAAAAAATCGGTTAAAAACATACATTTTTCTCATGAAAACTTAAAATCTTTGATCTTTAATAACTCAAAAAGTTTTGATTTATTTTAATAAAATATAACAAATTTTGCTTATAATTTGTCCCTCTATCGAATTGTGGGGCTATTTTTAATAAAATAATTTTCACCCCCGAGGAGGGGTGGCATCCACCCCCAGGGTAAAAGCGCAAGTTAACATCATGTCACCTTTGTTCCTTGAAGTGTCTTCTAACTATTTACCAATTTTCATGAAAATCGATGAAGGTTCAACGAAATCGGAGGTGAAAACCTTCAGTGACTCCACTATAAACGCAGAATAAAAGATTACATTATTACCGAGGGCCGAAAGTCCCTTACAATAAACAATAAGTTTCTTTTGAATGAGATATTTGAAATTAGAAATCACACTAAATTTTCTCTTTTTTTTCACCTCTGTAACTTATTAAAATAAACATTATAGAAGTTTTCAGGAACTTTTGGCCCTCGGTAATAATGTAATCTTTCATTCTGTGTTTAAATTTTTCAAAAATACTTATTAGTTTTCTCAGGATACTAAAAAAATGAATGCATTTAAATTGGCCGGAAATTCTGCGCCTATGCTCTTAAAGGATTAAACTGGATTAAGATGGATATATTTCAATTAAATTTTACCTTCTTTAGTCTGTGTAATTGAAAGACTAATTTACTTTCTTCATGTTTCTTTTTTACAGCAAATTTATTTTTGTTAATCAGCTCCCTCACTATCACTATCGTTGTTGCGTGCAGGTCTGATTTACCAAATACACGAATCGAATTTTAAAATATTGGGGACAAAATATTAAAATATTGACATGGAAGAATACTGTTAACAATCACGCAAATGGTAAAGGTGTGTAATTCCATTTCTTAACTAATGATGGTAATTAGACAAGGGAATTATTAAGAGATGGTGACTAAAATTGTATAGTAAATATAGTATAGTATAGTTGTATAGTATAGTATAGTTGTATAGTATAGTTGTATAGTATAGTTGTATAGTAAATATATAAAATAGTAAATCGATAATTCTACTGTAAATTATTAACTATATAGGTAAGTTAGTTAGTTATTTTTCTTCTAGTTAATACCAGTATATCAAATCAGATCATATTTATTCACCTATTCCTATATTAATACCCTGTGGTTTTATTTTCATCATCATCCTTTTCGGATGAATTTGCTATATTAAACAATTTTAAGGAAAATATTGATAAAAGAATTGAAATACGAAAATACTTAATTATGTAAAAAATATGAAAAGATGAAGATTTCTTAAGCAGGCAAAATATTATCAATTATCAATGATGAAACCCTTAGATGAAACCATCAAGATAATAATAAATTCACTTTTTCCAAGTTCCAATTCAAACTTTTTAGGAATTAAGCAGTCAAAATTTAAAGATCTACTGACATTAGCTGGCAAACAATGTCTATTCAGTTTTGACGGAAAAGTGTATAGACAAATAGATGGCGTTGCAATGGCTCTCCTTTAGGACCAGTTTTCGCGAATACTTTTCTATGTCACCATGAGAAAACATGGTTAGCTGACTGTCCAATTGATTTTAAGCCACTTCTTTATAGACGATACGTGGATGATATTTTTCTCATCTTCAAACATACCGATCACATTCAACATTTTTTAGATTATCTCAACCAGAAACACCACAATATGAAATTTACTAGTGAAATTGAAGTCAATGGAAATCTGCCCTTCTTAGGAATTAACATCTTCAGATCACCTTCAGGTTTTTCCACTTCAATATATAGAAAACCAACCTTCACCGGCCTGTATATAAACGCAGATAGCTTCATTCCCAACAAATACAAAACAAGTTTAATCAATATACTTGTTCACCGCGCTTTCACTATCTGTTCAACCTGGCAATTCCTACATGAAGAGTTAGAAAACTTAAAGGTGATCTTAAGTAAAAATGGTTTTTCGTTGAACTTCTTAGAAAGATACATCAGACGTTTTTTCAATAACAAATTCCAACCAAACAGCAAAGTAGAAGAAATCAAAGAAAAGATCTATATCAAACTTCCATATACTGGTTACCACAGCTTACAAATCCGACGCAACATCCGTAGAACAATTAAAAAAGCATTTCCCTCTATAGAATTAAGATTTGCTTTCACGACTTTGGAAAGAATAGGATCTCGTTTCCATGTGAAAGACATGATTCCTAGTGATCTCGCATCTAACATTATATACCAATTCAAATGTAGTAGCTGTGCAGCTACGTACGTTGGGAAGACTCGACGTCACTTTAATGTCAGATGTTGCGAACACTTAGGTGTCACTCCTCACTTAGGAAGACGATCAAAACAATTCCAAATTCAGCGGTATTCCAACATATGACTTATTCTGACCACCCTATTAGTCGTAAGGACTTCTCAATCATTGGTCATGCAAGTTCTCCAACGGAACTCAGCATCAAGGAGGCATTATCCATATTTCTTTTGAAGCCACCCTTAAACACACAACAAGACATGGCGTGTTTGAAATTATTGACTTAACCCAATGATTGTCAATGTCATTTTTACGTTTTCATTAATTATTGTTTGTTCCTTTAAAATTATTTTAAAGCATCCGCTCAAGAAACTTATTACTCTGACGATGATTAAAGTAATAATTGAAACGTCACCATGAATTTTAATTTATTTATGGGTTTTATCTTTAAGTTTATTATTTTTTATCAAAATTATCAATAAGCTGAAGCTATATCTATACCTTCACCAACAACTAGAAAATCGTAAAATTTTTAAAAGGGGTCATAAACATTTAACTGTAATGATAACCTGGTATACAGACGTTAAGACAATAGAAATTATTTCTTTATGACGTTTCGTCTTTAACTGCATCCTACATTATCAAATACATTATTCCGGAGATACTGATTTCATTATTCCTCTTGTTACTATTGTTCGTGTTTAAATAAAAAATACTAAAACTCTTGTTTATTTATGTACGCATTGTACATAATTTATGTATGTATGTTTATGGTAATACGATACGCTGGTCCTTCACCAGCAACCTATAAAAATATAGTCCGTCTAGAAAGTATCCGGAATTTTATATTTTTCCTAATTTTAATAGATTTCCTTTTTATAACATTTTAAGACAAAAGTCAAGAAATCAAGTAGGTTGTGCCGATAGTAGGTTATGGACAAAATCGCATGACAACAACATCTGTCAAATATTGTTGTTTGTAAACAGACTTACGATTTGTGAAATAATGTTACAAGTAGAAAAAAGAAAAGTTGTGGAATATTTGTACAGAAAGGGTGTCCGAAACGTTAAAAAATTAGTGCAATTGGCTGAACTCGGAAAAAGTGCAGTGTATGAGACAATAAAGAGGATACAAAATGGCATAGATATGAGACATAGACCAGTTTCGGGTAGACCGCGTAAGATTCGTGGAAACAATTTAAATGCTTTAATGGCTTTAAGACGACAAAATCCGCGCCTAGGGTTTCGAAAATTAGCGAAAAGATTTTTTTGAAATCAACGAAGAATAAAAGTGTGCCCAGAAACTGTCCGCATGTCACTGAAAAAGCAAGGCAACATATCAAGGAATCCAAAGAAATCCCTACAATGACAACTCTGCAAAGGTAACGAAGAATAGATTTTTGTCAACGTTTTCGAGAAGATAATTTTAATAATGTCTTTATATCTGATGAAAGTTGTTTCCAGTTTGGTGCAAATCATCTAAAAGTCCTATCAAGAGAAAATGTTACCGTCCAAATTTCCAAATTTCCCACTAAAATAATGGTTTGGGGAGTTAGTTAATGGAACTGTTGATAGTGCGAAATATTGTGACATCCTAAATGGTTTTCTTCTTGAAACGGTTCATGTTTTATATCCAGAGGGGTGGCGTTTTCAGCAAGATAATGCAAGATGCCATACTTCTGCTTATACTCAAGCTTGGATGCAAGAACACGAATTGGCAACAATTCCGTGGCCAGCAGCATCTCCAGATCTTAGCTCCATTGAAAACATATGGGGACTGATGAAGATTGAAGTGGAACGAGCAGCGCCACGAGATAAGGTTTGATTCGGTCAGTTTTACAGGCCTGGAACACCATTACCGAAAATTATGGCCTTGACCTAGTTTCGGGTGTACCTGGACGTTTAGTTAAGTGTTTAAATTTAAATGGAGGTTGTATAAGTAAATGAGATGAATTATTTGTTGAAATTTTATAAAAATTATAATTCTGCTTTCTTTTTTCGGATACTTTCTAGACGGACTATAATGGTCATGCTCTCATTGGAGTTTAATAGAAACAATACAGTATTATTACTTCAATGGGTGTAATCAGGGCCCCCACTACCATATGTGCAAAGTGTGCAATGCACACGGGCGCCATCCTTTAGGGGCGTCAAAACCCGGGGTCAAAAATTGCAAAAAAAACAAACAAAAAAATTTAAATTAATTTTAAAATAAAAGTTGACAATTTAAATAGGATTAAGTATAAACACACACGAAATTTTATTAGTATATCATCCAGTTACTACTGCAGATTTCCATTTGCGAGAACATGTCAGGCATTTTAATTTATTTTGTTATGATTTTATGTGTTTGTTTCATTTTGATATTTTAGTCTACAAATAATAGTCCATTTATTCACAGTTTTTACTGTGAATTTTAAAGAATCCCTTATATTGACATGAAATTTGAAATTTGTTATACATATAGCTAACAAGAAAAGAAGTGATATTGTGCCGATGTGTACTTTTGCCCTGCGGCTAAAAGGGGTATTCTCAGGGAAATATGGCCTAGAATAAATGGGAGTATTCTTGGGGATGAAAAAACATACATTTAAATGGAATTGGATAAACTGACTAATCCTAAGCAACTTTTGTTGTATAGAGATTTTCAGTAAGTCAATACTTTTCGAGTTATTTACGAGTGAATATGTTCATTTTTCAATAAAAACTACCTTATTAGACGGTTTTTCCCAAATAACTAAAAAAACTAATTATTTTATCGAAAACTAAATACTCTAGCAAAAATATAGCTTACAAAAAAGTGAAAAAAATAATGTATATAATGAAGTCTGCAAACCCAGTCGAAGCAGCTTTGTAGCTAATGAAAGTAGGTTCATATTCGTCAAATTCCAAATCAAATATTTCAAGGTGAAATAACAAAAAAATTAAACACTTTTCAGGGAAAACTCATTACAACTTATTTAAAGTGTTAAAAAAAGCTTTATTTTTAATTTTTAAAAAAGTTTCTAGCAACAAGAACAACCAACAAGCAACCTTTTTTAATTAGCATTTCAAATGAAATTAATCGTTACCGCTTTACCATTTACTTTATATACTACGTTGTTTATAATATGATCCGTACGTTTCATCGGTTTAAAGTGCTCATTTAAAAAAAAATTGGTTTTAAAGTAATTTTTTTTTTAATCTTGAAAAAATTCCTTTTTTCCAAATAACTTAAAAATTATTAGTGTTACCAAAAATCCCAAGCAGTTAAAAAATGTAGGTTTTGCTTTTCTGAATATGCTGGATTTTTTTGTTTTCCTGTAAGACAAAAATTGGTTAATGGCTGTTCAAAATTTGCGTACACTCGTGATTAGTAACTCGTTCAAGCCATTTTAACTACAATCTTTTCAAAAATAAGTACTTTGATCCGATGAAACTTCATTTTATACAAACAATACATAAGTAAAGTAGCGTGTGGTGAAGCGGTAACAAAATTGGATTTGGGATGCTAATTAGGGGCTGATTTTCACGATTTTTTTTTTTTAGCAAAAAAAGGGACCACAAACAATAAGAACATTATTTTGAGCGTAACTTAATACTTACTTTTGATGTAAAAAAATACTTAAAAAACAAAAATATAGCTTCTTTAAACATTTATAATGAGGTTTCCCTGATAAGTGCTTGATTTTTTGGTTATTTTACGTTGAAATAAGCGATTTGTAATTTGACGAATATAAACCCCCTTTTCATTAGCTACAACTCTGCTTCTACTGGGTCTGCAGACTTCATATTATCTACCTTTTTTTTTTCACTTTTTTATAAGCTATATTTTTTTCGATAAACACTTACTTTTTGAGTTATTTGCGAAAATCCGCTTAAAACAAGTTTTTTTTGTTGAAAAATGAACAATATTTACTCGTAAATAACTTTAAAAGTATTGAAAAATATTGACTTGTCATAATAACAACAAGTTTTTTTTTGTTGAAAAATATACATATTTACTCGCAAATAACTTGAAAAGTATTCAAAAATATTGACTTAGTCAAAAAACTTTACAGAAAAAAAGTTGTTTATAATTAGTCATTTTATCCAATTCCGGACTTTTTTGAACATACCTATATGTTTTTTCACTCCTGAGAAAGGGTGAAACTCACATCCAGGGCAAAAACACACGTCGGGACAATATCACTTTTTTCTTTGATATGTTAGCTGTTAGCTCTGTGTATGCCAAATAAATGTCATGTCAATCCAAGCGGTTCTTTAAAATTCGGAGGTTTTACAATATTTTACCTTGAGTGAATGGACTATAAATATAACTTCGAAAGTTTAGATTTTTGGTTTATTTCAAGCACCTACCTACCTTCAAAAAATAAATAAAAAACATGATCCAAAATGCCTTAAGGGGCGCCAAAATTATTTTTTGCACACAGGCGCCAGTAAACCTTACGGGGGCCCTGGATGTAATAATTGCAATCCATGAAATGTGAGAATAAAGTGCCTGGGGATGAACATATATGGGATTAAGAAGAAGTATACGATATGTTACAAGTGTCACCCAATAGAATCCAAATTGAGAATAGGATTCATATTGAAAAGGATCGAAGAATTCGCTAATAATTTTGCGAAGCGATTAAAGCAAAAAATGGGGATCATAATATACGATTTACCCAACCCAAAACAGATACCGTCTGGTCTAGATTTTACTTTTATTTCGAAAAAGATGTTTGAATGAACTCAGCTGTCACAGCATCTTTAAAACAATATTATATACGTATACTGTTTTTTCTAAGAACCTATATGTCGTTACCGCTTCATTGTGGATGATTTACATTTACATCAAACAAACCAGAGACCAAAATGTGTCAGTATCTAAACTTCACGCTACATTGATCAACCGCGAATTGTTTGTCTCTGCATTCTCGCTTGTGTTTGTGGTGTGTGTCTCTATGTGAGACCCGAGGTATTGTTGATGGCTTAGTTCCGTTTAGTCTACCTTACAATTAAAAAGTAATTGTTCCTTTGGAATTTCAACAAAACTTGACAACTAAGTATATTTAAATATATCTGAGTATATTTAAGATTGCACCGGTCTTGTCACGTACGGAGGGTGAGGGAAAAATTATTTTCATTTATACACTAGATTCAATTTGTACACTGAGATCCTGAGAAAACTAATCAAGTATTTTTGAAAAATTTAAACGCAGAAAGAAAAATTACGTTATTACCGAGGGCCAAAAGTCTCTGAGAACTTCTCTAATGTTTATTTTAATAAGTTACACGCGTGAAAAAAAGAGAAAATTTAGTGTGATTTTTATTTTCAAATATCTCATTCAAAAGAAACTTTTTGTTTATTCTAAGGGACTTTCGGCCCTCGGTAATAACGTAATTCATTCTACGTTTAAATTTTTCAAAAACATTGGCTCGAATTACTCTGACTATTACTCTCCTTTGAGACATTTATAACCTGTAAGACGAAGTTCTGATGATGGCATGTGGTATTACCGAATGTACTTAACTTATTTTAATAAATATTACTTTACACACTATCAATTATTTGAAAACATACAACCTGGCCCAATCCGTCCATAAGGGCGAAGGGGGGCGGAGCCCCCCGGCGCCGTATTCAAAAGGCGCCAGTAGGAGCCGAAAACAATTTTTTACAAGACCGAAATTACCAGAAATATTAGTAATATTTTATTATCTTGTAAAATTTAAAACTTACCAATCTTAGGTAGGTATAAAAATGGCAGTAAGTATTACTTTGATCCCATAATTGTACGAACCCTTATTTCTCTTATTAAACTGAACCATATTTATGCCTTTATGAAATTATGAAAAATATAATGCCTTTTATCTGAACCATATTTGTTCTCTGACGGTGCAATCGTTGTGTTTTGTAAATATTTATAGTATTCATAATTGTTCGATATATTTTTATACTCATGTATTTGTATTTTGTAAATGCCCTGGCAACATTGTAATGGCAACACCGCCAAACGTTAGGTGCATAATTGCGAGTCTAAACTCACTCTCATTCGATCAACAGCGAAGCAAGAGCAACAAGTGTAAAAAGTCAAATAAAGTGAATTTTAGTTCAATCGAGTCCATTTCTTCTCAGACCCATAATCTGCAACAAGATTTCATACCAGCAACAGCATACAAAGTTTCTAAACAAGTTTGGTCCTTCGAGCAGAATGTCTGAGAAGCAATTATAGAAGAAACAATTACAATTATTAATTATTATCTATTCACGAAAATTTGGCGCGAACAAGTAGCGTGGTTCCAAGTTCCAGAGAGTTTACCGGTAGAGTAATAAAGTGGCCCAAGCAAGTTAGTGTCGAAAAGAAGCGACGTTCGCGTAACGAGTTGTTTGGACAGTTGCGCAGTCAGTCAGTGGCTAGTGATTCGGATTCAAACTATTACATACAGTGGAACAATTTAGTGACGAGAAACAATAAGCGACGTATTCGTAAATATTGTATTGGACAGCTAGAATATACGAGAATTCACAATCCAGGTTAGTCCTTATTTTTCATATCCATTTCAGAGTTTGAGGTTGTGTCAATTTGAATAAAAACAAAACATTGTTTCATTGTTATCACTTTTTAATTTTTATAAAATGGCTCAAGATCTTAAAAATCTAGTTAGAAATAGAGGTTCTCTTAAACAACGTTTATCTATTCTTGAAACCTATATTAGTTCAATTAAAAGCGAAACAAGTTCAGTAGATATATGTAACATTCAATCGCGATATGACAATTGTGTAGATTTGCTTAATCAATTTGAACCTATACAGGGTGAAATCGAAGAGAAATGCGAGGAAAAAGATATAGTTTCACAATTTTCAGAAAGGGATTCTTTTGAATCCAGATATTTTGCTGCTATTTCATTTTTAAAAGATATTTTAAATAAAAATAAAAATGCAAATTCTTATGTTCAACCTAGTGCTCCAGCACATGATTCTTTGCAAAATATATTACTACCGAAGCTTCGTCTTGCTTCTTTCGACGGGGAGTATGAAAGCTGGTTAAATTTTAAACAAAATTTCATTTCAACCATTCATCAAAACACAACCCTTAGCAATAATCAAAAATACAATTTTCTAAAAGCTGCTTTAGATGGCTATGCCAAAAGAGCCATATTGGGATGTGAGGAGACACAAGATTATCCACGAGCATGGAAAATGCTATGTGATAAGTTCGACAAAAAGAAATGTCTGGTAGACACACACATACAATCTGTCATTAATATAGAGCCTTTACAAAAAAATAAATTTGCACAATTTAGACATTTGTTAGATGAGGTTTCCATTCATTTATCTGCACTGGAAAGTATGCAGATAACAAAAGAGTCACTTTGGGACATGACCATTATTCATATAATATACCATAAACTAGATAAGATTAATCAACACAAGTGGAAGGAATCTCACACCAAGGCAGAGCTTCCCACATTAAACGAATTTCTAGATTTTCTTAAAGAAAGACAAGATATTTTACAATCACAACAAGAAAGTAATGCTAAACCGCAAGGTAATCAATTTAATCAAGCTACTAGAGCATCCAATCAATTCTATAAAACAAAAGAGAGACAGGTAGGTTCTCATGTCAATTTAACGATTAATAAATTTAAATGCAATTTCTGTAAGGGTGAACACTCTATTTATTCATGTCAAAAATTTATGCAATTAAATGTCAATGAACGATGGGAACAAGTAAAACTATTAAAACTTTGCTCGAACTGCTTAAGGGTGGGGCATTATCAGAATTTATGCAATTTAGGGTCCTGTAAAAAATGTGGACGTAAGCACAACACGCACCTTCATAATGACTTTACAAATCAGCAAAATAATGAACTTTTATTAGTCAATAATCCAAGCATTCAACCAAGTACAAGTGGTAGTTACAATAATCCAATTAATCAAACAAGTGAGCAATCTGCTGTGCTATTTCAAACAAAAGGTTGTAAAAACACCGAAGAAGGTGTAACAAATAACAATGCATCAATTCTATTATCTACGGTAACATTTAAGGTTAAAGATAGTCGTGGCAATTTTCAAGTAGGCAGAGCCCTATTGGACTCTGGAGCACAATCAAATCTAGTAACAGAAGCATTCTGTAAGAAAGTAGGTATGCCATTATCGTCTGCAAATTTATCAATTATTGGTATAAATCAAGTAACGTCTACATTGACAAAAAAGACATCATTAACAATATTTTCTAATGTCAGTAGTTTTCAATGTAATGTGTGTTGCTATGTAACACCTATGATTTCATCAGCTATTCCTTCAGAAAAGGTCAATTTAACAAATATTAAAATTCCAGACAATATTAAACTCTCAGATCCACAATTTTACTCACCTAATGATATTGATATGCTAATAGGAGTTACATTATTCTGGGACTTAATATTAGAGGGAAAAATTACTATAGGAAAAAATAAACCAATCTTCCAAAATACCAAGTTAGGGTGGATCGTTTCTGGTACTATAAGTAATTCAATTAATTATTCTATTTGCAATTTTTCAAAAAGTGTTGTTATACAAGAAGATCATCAGTTAAAAAAGTTCTGGGAACTCAATGAGGTTGATAATTCTAGTGAACTGTCAACGGATGAACTACGTTGTGAAGAGTTATTCAATAATGATACTTCTCGCCATGAGAATGGACAATTTATAGTTAAATTTCCATTAAAATCATCTCCTACACTATTAGGGGATTCACATGAAAAAGCAATTCAACGTTTTTTGTCTTTAGAAAAACGTTTTAAATCAAACACTGTATTTTATAACTTATATGAACAATTTATTCAAGAATACATACAATTAGGTCACATGACTAAAATTTCATTAGAAAATTTACCAAAATTGCACTATTATTTACCACATCATGCTGTTTTAAAGGAATCAAGTATAACGTCAAAAATAAGAGTTGTTTTTGATGGTTCGTGTGCCACTAGTTCGGGATGGTCTCTAAACGATTTGCAATACATGGGACCAAAGGTCTTAAATAATATCTTTGATATTACACTTAGATTCAGATTATACAAATATGTTGTTTCAGCAGATGTATCAAAAATGTATAGGCAAATTCTAATGCACGGTGATCATAGACCGTTGCAGTGCATAATCTGGAGAAACAACCCCGAGGACGATTTATCCTCTTATCAGCTCAATACCGTTACATATGGTACAAAATCTGCTCCCTATTTAGCAATAAAATGCCTCAATCAAGTAGCTACAGAGTATGAAAACACATTTCCAATCGCATCTAAAACTATTCACAATGATATTTATGTAGATGACCTTTTGACGGGATCTAATAATATTGAAGAGTTACAAACACGATGTAATGATATTTCATTTATTTTAAAATCTGCCAATTTTATACTACGAAAATGGATTTCAAACAATCCTGCTGTTTTAGAGAAAGTTGAATTAACTGACGTTCCTAATAAAGTTTTAAATATTGGAGAATCAGAGAGTTTCAAAACATTAGGTATTCAATGGGACAGCAAACAAGATATTTTAAGATATAATATCACCACCATTCCACTAGATAAAAATGTTACTAAGCGACAAATACTTTCTATTATTGCCCAAATATATGATCCATTGGGACTTCTCAGCCCAGTAATAATCATTTCAAAAATTCTGATTCAATATTTATGGTCAATTAAATTACCTTGGGATGACCCAGTTCCTGAAAATGTATATATCAAATGGTTTCAATTTTACAATCAATTGTCACAATTAAATACACTTAAAATTCCAAGAATTGTAATAGGTACAAGTCACAAGTTAGTAGATATTCATTGTTTCTGTGATGCTTCATTACAAGCATATGCTAGTTGTCTTTATATGCGTAGCATCGATTCAGATGGAGCATATACTGTGAGACTATTTTGTTCGAAAACTAAAGTCTCACCACTAAAATCATTAACAATACCAAGACTGGAGCTTTGTGCAGCTCTTCTTGGATCTCAATTAACAAACCAAACTATTAAGGCAATCTCATCCACTGTTCCTGTTTATATGTGGTCTGACTCTCAGATTGTCTTATGTTGGATCAAAAAGCAACCAAACCAGTTACAAACATTTGTTTCAAATCGGGTAGCAAAGATTCAAAATCTCACAGATAACTATAAGTGGTCTTATGTTAGCACTAAAGAGAATCCAGCTGATTTGGCTTCTCGAGGAATAGTGCCAGAACTTCTCATCAATATGAATTTATGGTGGAAGGGACCAGATTTTTTATCCCAATCTATTGATCACTTGATCAATTCAAACTCTGTTCAAGTTACAGAATTGCCAGAGTTAAAGAAAGTTCACAAGGTACTGACTTCAAAAATTATAAATCAGTTTACTTTATTCACAACATGTTCAGATTTAACAAAGTTACAAAGAATTACTTCTTATATGCTAAGATTTATTTCCAATCTAAGGAAATCTAAATCTGAGAGAAAATTTGGATCTCTATCAGTTGAAGAATTAAACTATGCTAATTTAAAATTAATAAAATTATCTCAATTAGAATCCTTTTCAGAGGAACTAAAAATTATAGAACAAAATAAATCATTACCCCCAAAACACAAACTTAGTTTTCTGTCACCATTTCTAGATGAACAAGGTGTACTTCGTGTGGGCGGTAGGCTTAAGTTTACTTCGTTAGAAATACATAAACATCATCCATATTTATTATCTTCAAAACACAATTTGACGAAATTAATTTTTAAACACAAACATGCTGCTTTATTACACCCTGGCCCTCAACTTCTTTTAGCATCCATACGACAATTTTATTGGCCTATAGGTGGACGTAATTTAGCTAGGCAAACAACTAAAAATTGTATAACATGTTTTAAATTTAATCCATCTTTTGCTACATATCCAATGTCTAGTTTACCAGATAATAGAATTAAACCCTCCTTGCCTTTTCAATTTACAGGCATTGATTATGCCGGACCATTTCCGTTAAAGGATAAGGCAGGACGAGGATGCAAAATTTTAAAGTGTTACATCTGTGTTTTTGTTTGTTTTAGCACAAAAGCAATTCACTTAGAATTAGTATCAAATTTAACAACAGAATGTTTTTTATCTTGTCTCAAACGATTTACTTCTCGACGAGGAGTACCTTCAGATGTCCATTCAGATAATGGTAGCACATTTGTTGGAGCTAGAAATGAATTAAAAGAATTTGGAAAATTTTTATTAAAAAATGAAAATGCTATTACTCAATATGCTTCAAAAGACAATATTCATTGGCATTTTATACCCCCATATGCGCCCAACTTTGGTGGCCTATGGGAAGCAGCAGTAAAAAGTACAAAACATTTTTTAAAGCGAACAATGTTGAACAGCGTATTAGTTTATGAAACTTTTAATACACTGCTTATTCAAATTGAGGGAATCTTAAATTCTAGACCTCTGTATTCCTTATCCAATGATCCTAATGACCTAGAACCACTTACCCCATCACATTTTTTAATTGGTCGTCCAATTACAATGCTTCCTGAACCTGACGTATCAGAAGTTCCGCCAACCAGGCTATCCAGACTACAATCCATTCAACAATTATATCAACAATTTTGGATACGATTCACAAAAGAGTACATTTCTCAACTACGTTTTCAATATAAATGGAAAAACCAGGCTACTCCGATTGCTGTAGGTACACTGGTATTAATCAAAAATGACCAACAACCTCCAGGCAAGTGGCCAATGGGAAAAATCCTGCGTCTATTCCCTGGAAAGGATGGAGTTTCGAGAGTTGCAGAGATAAAGACTTTTTCCAAAATTGTGACCCGTTCGGTAAGACATTTGTGTCCCCTACCCATAGAAAATGACACAGTCAATTAACAATTTCGTTCAGTGTAAAACCAATTTAGTTCGGTGTAAAACCAATTTAGTTCGGTGTAAAACCAATTTAGTTCAGTTCAAAACCAAGACAATTTCATTTATTTTTTGTATCTGTTTTTTCAATAATATTTGTATGAACTTTGAAGTCCCTTCAAAGGGGGGAGTTATGTTCGATATATTTTTATACTCATGTATTTGTATTTTGTAAATGCCCTGGCAACATTGTAATGGCAACACCGCCAAACGTTAGGTGCATAATTGCGAGTCTAAACTGACTCTCATTCGATCAACAGCGAAGCAAGAGCAACAAGTGTAAAAAGTCAAATAAAGTGAATTTTAGTTCAATCGAGTCCATTTCTTCTCAGACCCATAATCTGCAACAAGATTTCATACCAGCAACAGCATACAAAGTTTCTAAACAATAATAATTTATCGGTAGGTATATTACTTTCCTAAACACATAACAAATAGTTTGTAGGTATTCGCTCCGTGCATGACTGACGCAACACCTAGCTTTACTAGGACCTCGATTTTTTACCATTCGCTTCGTTATCGATCATTCGCTATCTGTACACTAAACAGATACAAAGCGAATACGTTCGATAACGAAGCGAAGGGTCAAAAACCGAGGTCTTGACCTTTTCAGATCTCACAAATTGACGTTAAGCATATGATAAATAGATAACATTAATTTACCATTTTTTATAAAATTTGTTATACCAACAATGCCAAGGACATTACAAAGATAGCTCCAATAATGTCATTTTCGCCACTACTCACACTGACATCGTTTCTAGATACCCCCACCATGGTCACGCACGGAGCGAATACCGAATACCGATTCTAGTCCATTCACTCACAATAAAATATTGCAAAACTTCCGAATTTTAAAGAACCGCTTGGCTTGACATGAAGTTTGGCATACACATAGCTAACCTGCCAAATAAAAAGTGATACTGTGCTGATATGTGCTTTTGTCCTAGTGGTGAGTTTCACCCCTTCTCGGGTGTGAAAAAGTATACGTTTAAAACAAGTCCGGAAATTAATAAACTGACCCGTGTTGAGCTGGCCCCCCCCACTTGCAAAAATTAAAAAACAAATAGCCCTGATTTATGAGCTATTTATGAGCTCTCATATTCCGCAAACTAAAAATTTTGAGCTCGTTCCACTGAGCAGGAATTTAATACCCTAGTGGGGGGGGGGGGCTGAGTCAGCCCCCCCCCACTACTTAAAAATAGGAATATTGAATCGGTTTTTGCGGCAGAATTACGAGCTATTTATGAGCTCTTGAAATTATATAGTTTCGATTTTTGAGCTCATCCCCTTCACCCCCAAACAACCCTTTAATTGATTTAACTTAAGAGAAAGATGCTGAGAAAACTTAAAATATATCGTATTGCGGATATAATTCCTATAGCTTATATACTCTAAGAATAAACTATTAAATCAAGGGCATTTCGATTATTGAGCTACAACCCCTTCGCAAGAAAACCACCCTATCTTCCCGGCTTAAGAGAAAGTTGTACTTAAAATGCATTAAACTAATTATTTGGCGACTACATATCATTTAATAATTTATAAGCTTCCAAATTACGCGCATTTAGATCAGTAAATTGAATTTATTTTGTATAGTGCAGTCACTGAAGGTAAAAATCAACGATTACCTTCAAGTTCGGTGAACCTTCATCGATTTTCACGAAAATTGGTCAGTGGTTAGAGGATACGTCAAGAAACAAAGGTGACATGGTACCACCTTGCGCCTTTACCCTGAGGGTGGATACCTCCCCTTCTCGGGGGTGAAAATTATTTTATAAAAAATAACTGCACAAATCAATAAAAGAACAAATTAAAAGCAAAATTTATTATATAAAGTTAATAAAATAAGTCAATACTTTTTAAGTTATTAAAGATCAAAGATTTTAATTATTTGTGAAAAAAATGCATGTTTTGAAGAGGTTTTTTGTAAATCACTGAAAAACTGTAAGTTTTTACAAAAAAGTTAATAGTAGTATAATTCGTATAGCTTATATTCTAAAAACAAACTCTTAAATCACGCACCTTTCGATTATATAGCTACAACCCCTTCGCAAGAAAACGACCCCATTTTCCCGGCTTAAGAGAGAGTTGTTCTTAAAATAATTTAAATTGATTATTTGGCGACTACATATCGTTTAATAATTTATTAGCTTGCAAAATATACGCATCTCAATTATTGAATTGCCATTTTCTTTCTATAGTGCAGTCACTGAAGGTAAAAATCAACTATTACCTTCGATTTCGGTAAATCTCCGTGTATTTTCACGAATTGACAATAACAACGTGGGGTTTTAGCCTGGGGTATATGTCACCCCTTCTCGGGAGTGAAAATTACTTTATTAAAAATAACCCCACAAATCGAGAGAGGGACAAATTGTAAGCAAAATTTGTTATATAATGTGATTAAAATAAATCAATACTTTTTGAGTTATTAAAGATCAAATATTTTAATTTTTGGAAAGAAAATGCATGCTTTAGAGCGATTTTTCATAAATGACTCAAAAACTGTAAGTTTTTACAAAAAAGTTTTCATCACTAAAATTGAAGCTAATAAAAAATATAATAAATTGCTTACTTGAAAAACCTTTAATATTAATTTAAAGTAAGTTATTGGTAATTAAATGTATATTTTTTTCCGCGACTGTTCAAATCTAAGGGTTCAAGCTTAAATAACGGGAAAAAGATGCATTTTATAACACTTAGGTAATAAATACTTGTCAAAGTACTTAGAAATACCCATCAAAAATAAGATCCAGAAAAAGTTGATAGTATCAAAATCCGCTCACCAATTTTCGTGAAAATGAATGGAGATTTACCGAAATCGAAGGTCATAGTTGATTTTTACCTTCAGTGACTGCACTATAGAAAGAAAATGGCAATTCAATAATTGAGATGCGTATATTTTGCGAGCTCATAAATTATTAAACAATATATAGTCGACAAATAATTAATTTAAATTATTTTAAGTACAACCCTCTCTTAAGCCGGGAATATGGGATGGTTTTCTTGCGAAGGGGTTGTAGTTCAATAATCGAAAGGCGCGTGATTTTAGAGTTTATTCTTAGAATATAAGCTATACGAATTAAACTACTATTAACTTTTTTGTAAAAACTTACAGTTTTTCAGTGATTTACAAAAAACCTCTTCAAAACATGCATTTTTTTCACAAATAATTAAAATCTTTGATCTTTAATAACTTAAAAAGTATTGACTTATTTTATTAACTTTATATAATAAATTTTGCTTTTAATTTGTTCTTTTATTGATTTGTGCAGTTATTTTTTATAAAATAATTTTCACCCCCGAGAAGGGGCGGTATCCACCCTCAGGATAAAGGCGCAAGGTGGTACCATGTCACCTTTGTTTCTTGACGTATCCTCTAACCACTGACCAATTTTCGTGAAAATCGATGAAGGTTCACCGAAATTGAAGGTAATCTTTGATTTTTACCTTCAGTGACTGCACTATACAAAATAAATTGCAATTTACTGATCTAAATGCGCGTAATTTGGAAGCTTATAAATTATTAAATGATATGTAGTCGCCAAATAATTAGTTTAACGCATTTTAAGTACAACTTTTTTTAAGCCGGGAAGATAGGGTGGTTTTCTTGCGAAGGGGTTGTAGCTCAATAATCGAAATGCCCTTAATTTAATAGTTTATTCTTAGAGTATATAAGCTATAGAAATTATATCCGCAATACGATATATTTTAAGTTTTCTCAGCATCTTTCTCTTAAGTTAAATCAATTAAAGGGTTGTTTGGGGGTGAAGGGGATGAGCTCAAAAATCGAAACTATATAATTTCAAGAGCTCATAAATAGCTCGTAATTCTGCCGCAAAAACCGATTCAATATTCCTATTTTTAAGTAGTGGGGGGGGCTGACTCAGCCCCCCCCACTAGGGTATTAAATTCCTGCTCAGTGGAACGAGCTCAAAATTTTTAGTTTGCGGAATATGAGAGCTCATAAATAGCTCATAAATCAGGGCTAATTGTTTTTTAATTTTTGCAAGTGGGGGGGGGGGGGCAGCTCAACACGGGTAATAAACTGACAAATTCTAAGCAACTTTTGTTGTATAGAGTTTTTTCACTAGGTCAGTACTTTTTGAGTTATTTGCGAGTGCATATGTCCATTTTCAACAAACAAAAACACGTTTAGAAACCCACGAAAAGCACTTTTCGGGGAAAACTCATCATAACTTGTTTATTTTTGTTTTTTAAAAAAGTTTCTATCATTAAAAGTAAGCAAGTTACACTCAAAATAAAGTTGGTCCCTTTTTTTTGGTAAAAAATCGTGAAAATCACCCCCTAATTAGCATCCTAAATGAAATTAACCGTTACCGCTTCACAAATTACTTTACTTATGTATTATTTCTGTTATCTGTAAGTTTCGTTGGTTCAAAGTGCTTATTTTTGAAAGGGCTGTAGTTGAAACGGCTTGAACGAGTCCCTAATCACGAGAGTATGCAAATTTTGAACAGCCATATCTTATAGTCCAATTTGTCCAATCAACATTTTCTCGTGGAATTTTGAGAACCAAGGTCGATTTCAGGGTGGAGTAGATTTTAACCTTTGTCAAAATCTACCCTACGCCGAAGCGGGCTTTTGTCCTGGGGGTGAAAACAACCCCGTCTAGGGGATGAAAATATTTTTAATCAAAATAACTATGGAAGTCGATATATTGACCAATTCTGATTAAATTTTATTTTATAAATTTTTTTTGGAAAGTTGATATTTTGAAAGTTATTAGAACCGAATTATGAGAACCTTCAATCTCAAATAACTCGAATGTGGTGAAATTTTTTTGGAAAAACAAGAGACATATTTTATAGGTCATTAAAAAAATATAAGTTATTCATGAAAAACGGTCAAAAAACGCGAGTTTTTTCAATGAAAAATGCATAGATAGTTTCAATCGCTAATAACTTGGACAATATCAACTTCGCAAAAATAATTTATATAACAAAATTTACTCAGAATTGGTCAATCTAACGACTTCCATAGTTATTTTGATTGAAAAATTTTCATTCCCTAGATGGGGTTGTTTTCACCCCCAGGGCAAAGCCCGGTTCGGCATAGGGTAGATTTTGAAGAAGAGGATCAACCGAGCTTAAATCCAAATTTTCATTAAAATATGTGTTGATTCTCAAAATTCCACGGTTTTACATTTTTTTACCGCTGATTAACCAATTTTTGTCTTACAGGAAAACAAAAAATCCAAAATATTCAGAAAAGCAAAACGTACATTTTTTACTCTTTGAGATTTTTGGTATCACTAATACATTTTAAATTTTTTTGAAAAAAATGTAATTTTTTCAAAATTAAAAAAAAAAAATACTTTAAAACCATTTTTTTAAAGCACTTTGAACCGATGAAACTTAGTTGTAATGAGTTTACCCCGAAAAGTGCTTCATTTTTTGTTTATTTCTCGTTGAAATAGGTATTTGATTTGGAATTTGACGAATAAGAACCTAGTTTTCATTAGTTACAATTATTCTGCTTCATCTGGGTCTACTGACTTCATGAATACATCATTTTTTTCACTTTTTTATAAGCTATATTTTTGTTAAGAATGTTTTTTCGATAAAATACTTTTTGAGTTATTTGCGAAAAACGTGTTTTTTTTGTTGAAAAAGGGACATATTCACTCGCAAATAATCGAAAAGTATTGACTTAGTGAAAAAACTCTATAGAACAAAAGTGACAGAATTAATTTATCCATTCCCGTACTTACTTATTTTAAAATTTTAAACATATAGTTTTTCACCCCCAAGAAGGGGTAAAACTAACACTCAGAGCAAAAGCCACACATCGGCACAATATCACTTTTTTTCTTTGACATGTTAGCTACGCTTATGCCAAATTTCATTTCAATCCAAGCGGTGCTTTAAAATCCGGAGCAAAAACCTTGAGTAAATGGACTTATTCACTAAGTTGCAAAAAACTACTTACAATGGGAGGAGGAAAGGGGCGCCTAAAATTACTTGCCCCGGGGCGCTTGAAAGCCTTGGCGCGGCCCTGCATACAACCTGTTGCCGGTTTGACCTGTTATTTCAATGTACTGGAACGCCTTTCTTGTGTCTAATTTACAACCAATAGTTGTGGCTTAATCCCATATAAACCTAATACATATTTAAAAGTTTCCATTATTTACGAAACTACTTATAGAATCCCTGTAATCCGAGTATAAGCACCACACCTGAATACTGCTTTATTATTGAAATAAATCAACATTTTTTTAATTACTCGCGATAATATGTCATTATGAAAATAATAAAAGCCGATTTCACTTTTGGCGTCGCCAATAATTTCACTTTTGTCCAAGACAAAAAAATTTGCATATTTCCATACTGGCATAATGCGGTGCCGTAAAACCATGTGTTCGTGTTGACTCAGGTCAAGATTTAGCCTACATTCTTGTCATACGGTTAATTTAAAATTAACAGTGCGTGAAAGAAATATGCTAATGATTTTCAGATATTTTTTATTTTTTACTCAAGGTCAGTGCTACCGCATTTATTTATGCTAATTTTGCCGGGGAAGATTGGAAGCAAAGCCCATATTTTATAGAAAGCTGGCCGGTATTTTATAGGAAGTGTATATAGTATATAGAGTATTTTTAACCTCTTCAGTTATTTATTATACATATCTAATTAGCAGAGCAAGCAACATAAACAAGCATATAAAGGCATTCGTTGTTCTAATATTTCAATATATTTACCAGCCAATCGGTCTGTTTTGGTTCAGTTCAGTCTTCTTACAAGCCTCTTTGATAACGGGTAGATCCAGAAACATGCTTCAGAGGATGGTAAGAGACTCGAATTGAATCAAAACGCAACCGTGTTTGTTTATTTTATATAATTAATCGAAAACCTTTGCTCAGTTCTAGTTAATAATAATTGTTACCGGATAATCACAAATCAGATAAAAAAGATCAAGGCAGGTTTTGTTTATATTTGATTCAGAGTTGAACCAGCATCTCCATATAGCTATTTCAGCATCCTTATGCCTCATCGGTGAAGCTCAGAAGTCTCACAAAACAAATTGAACGTAATTAAGTAAAATGTCAATAATATTGGTAAATCCCAGTAACACACCTTTATTAATGATATAACTTTATCATTTATTTTATCATCAAATAAATTTTAAAAGTATAAGAACATGTTGCAATTTGCAATAAAGTTTAAATATTATGTTTCTCTAATGTGTCATTCGGTTGTGAATTTAAATTTATTTTAAATTGTGGCTTTTTAAGTTTATTGTTTTGTACATAATTCATATTTATTATGCTGGGGTCACACGTCACACTAACGTTAACGTTTAACGTTCATTATCGTATTAATTTGGACACCAAAAATTATGCAAATGTAGGGACTCTGGGACTCAACTGGAAACACTTATTTTAGCGCGTTTTAAGGCGATAAGTGACGTACTAAAGTAGTAGTCGGCCGCCACTCGAGCTATCGCCTAGCTCAGAGGTCACCAATTGGCGGACCGCGGTCCGCATCCGGACCGTGGGCTATTTTTGTGCGGACAGCGATTTAGTCCTGTCGCCAGGGGGGGTACAACGGCCTCCTTAATTCAGATGGACTTACCCAAGTTTTTTTATATATTTTGACCCGCAGAATACGAATTTTTTGGGTAACAGTTGATCCGGATGTCGATAAGATTGTTATAGACAAAGAACTTGAGGAATTACATAACAGCGATTTCTCGCAAAACAAAACATCTTTTTGTATTTTTTGGGAATTATATAAATATTCCTACAAGTTTTTTCGTAGAATGCATAGTTTTCGAGATAACCGCGGTTGAACTTTCAAAAAATCGAAAAATTGTAATTTTTGAACCCTAATAACTTTTGATTAAAAAATAAAGTAGCAATTCTGCTTACCGCATTTGAAAGTTTAAGTCAAATTATATCGGTTTTGATTATTTGCATTGCTAAAAATTTATTATTTTATTGTTAAACAAAGCTATAAACTATAAGCTATAAACTATAGCTATAAGCTAGTATGTGAGTGATGTTTTTTATGATTTCTCATTTAAAATCGAACGAGTAGGTAGAGTAGCTACAAGTGCAAGCGAGGCAATTTCTACGTAGCATACGTTAAAACGTATGTATTAGGCACGGGAAACACTATGTGTTTATAGATTAGTTTAACAATAAAAAAATTAATTTTTAGCAATGCAAATAATCAAAACCGATATAATTTGACTTAAACTTTCAAATGCGGTAAGCAGAATTGCTACTTTATTTTTTAATCAAAAGTTATTCGGGTTCATAAATTGCAATTTTTCGATTTTTTGAAAGTTCAACCGCGGTTATCTCGAAAACTATGCATTCTACGAAAAAACTTGTAAAAATATGTTTTGCTTAAAATGACCCAAAAAATACAAAAAGATGTTTTGTTTTGCGAGAAATCGCTGTTATGTAATTCCTCAAGTTCTTTGTCTATAACAATCTTATCGACATCCGGATCAACTGTTACCCAAAAAATTCGTATTCTGCGGGTCAAAATATATAAAAAAAACTTGGGTAAGTCCATCTGAATTAAGGAGGCCGTTGGACCCCCCCTGGCGACAGGACTAATTGAATTCAGAATAGTGTTTGGCACTTTTGAAAATGTTTGGCTATGAAATTGTGTACTACGTTTGGCTCAACTTATGTGTGCGAAGCCGCTTTATCAAGAATGAACTTTATTAAAAATCGGTACAGATCTCAGCTAACAGATGAATATCTTAACTCCCTAATAAGAATCAGTTGTACTAAACTCACTCAAATCTTCAGACAGCTTGTACATAATAAAAAATGTCATTTTTCTCACTGATAATTTAATTTTGTAAAGAGTTTTCCCCTTATTGTTATACATACTTATTATAATCATTAATTTTGAATTTAAGTATAGCATTTTCAAGACTAAACTAGATGAACTAATTGACATAAACATCCCATTGAAAACAGAAAGTGACATCTACGCAGCAGTAGAAAATCTTCAGAAATCTATACAAGAAGCTGCTTGGTATGCTACCCCTGACTGCTACCAAACAGAATTTAAAGAGAATTGCCCAACTGTAATAAAGGAAATGATTGCTAGAAAGAGAAAAATAAAGGAGGAGTGGCGAAGAAAAAGAACACCTGAGAACAAGACGAAATTAAATAAAATCACCAAGGAAATTAAACTACAATTGCATAATATCAAAAATAACAAAATACAAGAATATCTTACAGGTTTATCAGCAAACGCAGATAGTGAATATTCCCTTTGGAAGGCCACGAGAAAAATCAAACACCCGAAACAACAAATACCACCAATACGAAACCAAGAGGGAAACTGGTGTAGAAATAATAAGGAAAAAGCCGAAGCATTTGCAAATCACCTCACTAATGTATTTCAGCCACATCCCATGGAAGATGGTGACACAGAGGAAGAACTAAATGACTTCCTGGAATCGCCCTACCAGATGGACTTACCTATACAAAAAATCACCACTAAAGAAGTTAGAAATATGATCCAGCATGAAATCAGTCCAAAAAAAGCTCCAGGGTATGACCTGATCAACGGGAAAGTACTGCAGCAATTGACATGTAAAGGTCTGAAAATGATAACGCAAGTATTTAATGCAATATTTAGGCTAGGTTACTACCCAGAACAATGGAAAGTTGCTCAAATTATTCTCATACCTAAGCCAGGGAAAAATAAAATTCAGGTGACTTCATACAGACCAATAAGCCTGCTACCTGTTCTATTAAAAATTTTGGAAAAACTTCTCCTTAAACAATTATCCCCAGTTATAGAAGAAAGGAAACTAATTCCCCAACACCAATTTGGGTTCAGAACACAACACGAAACGATAGAACAGGTACATAGACTGGTAAAACACATCAGAAGTGATCTAGAAAATAAAAGGTATTGTTCTGCTGCATTCCTGGACATTGGTCAGGCCTTCGACAAGGTATGGCATGCTGGTATGCTCTTTAAACTAAAGAAAAACCTTCCCCATCCTTTTTATCAAATCCTAAAAGGCTATATTTCCAACCGACATTTCCTAGTCAAGCAGGATAATGAATACACAAGCCTAAGACCAATAAAAGCCGGAGTACCACAATGAAGTGTCTTGGGACCGATATTGTACTTGCTCTACACTGCTGACCTACCCACAAGTAACAAAACAACGTGTGCAACTTTTGCTGATGACACTGCTGTACTAGCCTCTCACCATGATCCAAATACAGCATCCAGAACCCTTCAGAAAGACCTTAATAATATACAAATATGGCTTAAAAAATGGAAGATAAAGGCGAATGAGAGTAAATCCATCCATGTAACCTTCACCATGAGAAGACAAACATGTCCATCTGTAACACTAAATAAAACGCAACTCCCACAAACTGATACTGTCAAGTACATACCTAGGAATCCATCTTGATAGGAGATTAACTTGGCAAAAACACATTTTTACAAAAAGAAAACAACTAGGAATAAAATTTCGAGAAATGTACTGGATCATCGGTCGTAAATCTCAACTATCACTTGAAAACAAACTGCGGATATATAAAACTATATTAAAACCAGTGTGGACCTATGGTATCCAACTTTGGGGGACAGCCAGTCAAACTAACCTAGAAATATTGCAGATATTCCAGAACAAAGTCCTTAGAACAATGCTGAATGCCCCTTGGTACGTGCCAAACTATGTGATAGAGCAAGACCTCAATGTGCCATCCATAAAAACAGTAATAACGGAATATTACAAAAAATATTCCAAGAGACTAGAATCTCATCCAAACGAGTTAGCCAGCAACCTCACTGATGACCACAATGATGTATGACGCCTGAAGAGATTCAAAGTAGTGGACCCAGCAAGAAGATTCGAATAATCTGTGATAACTAAACTTATTTTAATTTGTTTTAATTTAATTTATGTAAAGAAGGTGATCACTGGATCTCCCTCTACAGGTCAAATTTTCAATTTTTGTCAAATAATTTACCTATTGTTCTTAGTTGAGGACAGATTGTAAATATTACATAAAAAAAAATTTAAGTAAACTGGTATATAAAATAATTATCACGTGCGTTTTTTATATTCATTTCCTCGCTACTATAGGTAGATTTAAGTGGGAGTACTTTTCAGCTGTGCATTTAAATATAGTTATTTTCCTAACAAGTGCAGAAAGTCATTCTTTTCCGCACGCGACTGCAGTTTGCCGAACGACGCGAAGCGGGAGTTCGGCAAGCAGTCGAGTGCGGAAAAGAGATTTTCTGCAAGAGTTAGGAACAATATTTTTTCTAAGAGTCTTTAAAAAATTACCAAAATTAATTTAATTAATATGAAAATACATACACAAATTAATTCTTTGACAAGGTTGTCAAAGCCAAACTTTCAATATAATTAGTTAGCATGACGACGATCTTGGTTTCCATGACGATGATTCAAAACGACTGTTATTGTCTACCGATTTGACTTTGTAATATTATGTCAAAATAATTTTATTTCATCGAATTGTCGCGTTAATTTCATTAAAACAGGAACACAATAAGATATATTTGAAATAAATTAGTAAATAACATCTAAATATTAGTTTATTGCATGTATTATAATTACTTTCAGACCATATTAACATATCTAAATTAACACGCGTGCGGAAAGGTAAAAACCGCGTGCGGAAAAGTAACACGCGTGCGGAAAAGTAACACGCGTGCGGAAAAGTAACACGCGTGCGGAAAAGTAACACGCGTGCGGAAAAGTGAAACTTTCTAAACTAAAATGCGTGCGCGAAAGTAGACATTTTTGCACGCTCGTAGAAAAAAATAGTTTTCAGATTTAATAAGTTTGCAACAAACAGCTTTCATTGAAACTAATGTAGAAAAGAGAACATGTTAATTACCATTTTGTACTATGATTATTTATTTTAAATTTCTCAGTTTCAATAACTGGATTTTCATTCTAACATTCACAATGGTAGGGGAGCACAAGCGAGGATTTTTGAAGTTACTCGAGCGCGTCAGATTATTACATGGGGAGAAACCTTGTACGCTGGAAATGTACCACTACCATATATTGGCTCTTAATGCAGGAGAATTCGTTAGAGGGGGGGGCGAAAAAAATCTATCCTTAGAAAAACTCGAAATTGTCAGATTAAGTTAAGTACATGCAAAACAGTGTATATTTAAAAAATCTGACGATTTGAGCGGGGCGTAAAAGGAAATGGGCGAGTCCCAAAATTTCACAAGAAAAAAGCGAATATTTCGCGAAATTAATGACAGATCAAAAAACTAAAAAATACTTGCTTAATATTTTTTAAAAATCTATCAATAGGTTCCCATAACGCTCGAGTGACTGCACATTTAGCATACGCTGCTCCCCTACCACAATATAAATTCTTGGCTTTTAAATTATTACCGTGTTGCTGTGTCCAAAATAAAATTATTCTGATTCGTTTTTTTTTGCCGATTCCTGTTCAAATATGTCCCCTTTAAACAAACCAGAAGGGTGCCGAGCGAAACAATTTAAAAAAAAACTCAAAATTACCTTTTTGCCTCTTTTGGGTAATTTGAAACAAAAGATGTCTCATGTCATATTTCTGAAAAGTGTTGATAGTTTTCGAGTTACCAGCGACTAGAATCTGATGCGAACATACGCATTTTCAATACTTGAAAACTCATATGTAAATTATTAGTTTTCAGGTGGCCAAGTACCTAAATTAAAGTTTATTCATTCAATTTCAAGATTCTAATGAGTAATCAGGGCTATTTCGCACGAATTATCATATTTAACAATTAAAAACAACAATCTAAAATTTAGACTCTAAATAATTGAAATAAGCCCATTACATTACTCATTAGAATATTGAAATTGAATGAATAAACTTTAATTTAGGTACTTGACCACCGCAAAAATAATAATTTAAACATGGTTTTCAAGCTTCAAAAATGCTTATTTTCGCATTTTTTTAATTTTAAATCGCTTAAAAACCGAAATCTGTCAATGGGAAAATCACAGATCTTTGTTGTTTAAGACTTTAGATGTCCCAAAAATTTTAAAAACATATTTTTGGGGGCAAAAAAGTGATGTTTTGAATTTGTTAAAAAAATTCTTAAACAATGTCTGCTAAAAAATTTCGCCCAGCACCCTTCTGATTTGTTTATAGGGTATATTTTTTAACAAGAATCCGCAAAGAAACCGAATCAGAACAACCAGACACAGGTAGCATTCAATCCGGACCCCGGAAGTTTCATAAGTTTTCGAAACGGACCCCCAGGGAAACTAATTGGTGACCCCTGGCCTAGCTTAACGTGATACTGATAATAATAACAATATCAAATTAACGCGCTACGTCGTGGCCACACTTATCTTTAATGTCAAATAATGCGATAATTAACGGCACTAGACGCTAGTGTGGCACCAGCATTATATTGTTTTCATTTGGAATTCGAATAACATTTGAGGTTACTGGAATTACCAGCACGTACTGAAAAAATCATTTATGAAAATCATTACACATTCCAGATGGACCTGTGGCTTTTTCAATCATTCATCATTATTAATTGCTTAAAATATTTTTATAGCACAATGCCGCAAAAAAATCCTTTAAGATACGTTCTGTCTGCGCTTGTTTAGCATTTGAGGGGAGAGGGAACAAGGCTTTAGTTTGTTCTGCGCGTTTGTACTGCACATACAGTTGGCTCTTTGCGAGTAGTCAAGGATAAACTTCTTTTCCTTCTTTTCAGTTACTGAGTAAAGTTTGAGATATTAAATTCTAAATTGAAGTAAAAAATCGGTCGGCTGCGTTAGTCGTTGCCTTCGGGTACTCTTCCGGAAAGAAAACGTTGTTCTGGAACTTCTAAAAAAACATCATCCAGGACTGACACCATCATCAGGCGTGCACTAATGAACCCTTCCACAACTGCACGGAAATGAAAAATAAATATCCTGATCATCCTCAAAACGTTTCAGCAAGAACCATTTGTCACCGGAATTGTCAAGATATTGTCAAGACCGATATGCCAGCTTAAGTTGTCCAATAGATAAAAAAAACGAGATATATAACTAAAGGTTGTCCACAAGGTTCAGTGTGTGGACCTATTTTTTGGGACATAATGTTATAAGAACTGCTGGAACGTTTGGCTGTGAATCCTGAAGTTCTGGGGAGCATAGCGTATGCGGATGATTTGCTGCTTATCATAGATGCTAATTCAAGAAGAGAACTAGAAATGAAATCAAATGGTGTACTTGAAAATATAAATAAATGGATGAAAAAAGTTAAACTAACTATATCAGAAACAAAAACAACATAGAGCCTTATAAAAGGAAAACTTGAAAGAAATCCAATTATACAAATAAGAGGAAAAGCAATAAAAAGAGCAAAAAAAACTAGATATCTTGGTATAATAATCGATGAACCAAGACTCTTTACAAAGTCATGCATTGCATTGCAAGCCTAGCACAAAGGGAATATAGAATTCCGTTCCAGCATATGCGCATATACCTGAGTACGATACTTCCCTCAATTGTAGGGTACGGTGCAAGTGTATGGGCACACAAACTAACAAATAATAAATATATTGAAACACTAAATAAAGCACAAAGAGGTTTACTTGTTAGAATGACAGGAGCCTTCAGTACTACAGCAACACCAGCATTAACAGTCTTAACTGGTGTAATGCCCATGCACTTGGAAGCACAAAAACGTGCATGTAGATATTGGCAAAGAAAAGAAAATTATGAAAAAATAATACAATTAATGGGAATAGAAATAAGAACAAAAAGAGAATTAGAAGAAATATTAAATAGAAAATGGCAAAACGAATGGGATAATTCCCCTAAAGCAAGACGTCTCTATAATTTGATTCCAAATTTAAATAATATACCAAATTATTTTAACCCAAAAAAAGATTAATACATTTTCTTACAGGGCACGGTCCGTACCCTGCATACCTGCATATATTTAATTTAAAAGATAATCAAAATTGTGAATGTGGAGAAATAGGTACACCAGAACACATAGTATTTAATTGCGAAAGACAAACAAATACACAAGAATTACAAAGAATGAGAAGAGACCTTGTTGGCATAAATATAGAAAATATAATACAAAATGAAGAATTATTTAAGACACTAAATAATTTAGCGGACATAATATCAAAGAAACAATTAGAATTATATAATATTAGGCGAAGAAGAAATTAAGTAAATATCCAACCTCTATGAATTTGAATAATAATTTATAAAATTAAAAATTAATATCAAATATGAAATAAAATAAAATAAAATAAATCAAAAATCAAAAATTATTAATCAAACAAAAAAAAAGATATAGCTAAAAACTTGAAATTTTAAAACTCAATGGATATTTTCGGCTAAGGGTCTGAGGCTCACCGAAATACCATTGGGAATAACATACAAGTCGATTAGACCAGCACTTGAAATTATTCTTGACTATTTTTAGATAAATAGTGCTGGCATGTCTCATCTGAGAATGAGAGCTGGGAGCACTTTTATAAAAATTATAATATGTTCACAAAAATAGTTAAAATTAAAAAAAAATCATAATTATATTTTGTTTATTTGAATTGTTATTAATTGTTCATTAGAATTGTTTATTAGAATTGTTTATAATTTGTAGTTTCTCAGAATTAGTTTTGTAGATTAGGGCTATTGTTAATTAGTCAAATAGAAAATTGTTAAAGTAAAAATTATGTAAAGATAAAATATTGTAATCCCATCAGGAAAAGACCTGGATTAGTCACAAGAGGCCAGGTCATTTGTATAGTACTATAAATAAATAAAAAATAAATAAATAAAAAAAATGTCACCGGTTTCAGAAAGATATAGCATTGCCATATCAACGTGCTGCAAAGAAATCCTTGCTTACAAAATCAACGAAGAAAAAAAAATTTGCTTTTTGTAAAACGTATTAGCACTAAACACTTGAAAAGGGTCACGAAAGTACGTCCAGGTTAGTAAGATTAAGCTCCAGATTTATTGGTTGTCCACTCACCGCGTCAAGGTACGATCCAAAACTCACAGTCAAAACCGTCAAACATCCTGAAAGTATAATGGCATGGAGTGCGTTTAGCGGAAATAAAAAAAGGACACTAAGGGCAGGGTTGTATTTATTGCCTAAGAATGTCTCAATGAGGGCAAGCAACTTCGTAACTGTTGTAGAACAACAGTTCGTGAAGGATATTCGCGAATGTGACTTCTTTCTGCACGATGGTGCCCTTGCTCACAAGGCCAAGACAGTTACAAATTTTTTGAATGATCACAATAATATGAACGTATGGGAAAAACCGCCCATAACCAAAGTACTTTTGAGAAGGACCTCGTATTAACCGGCCATCCTTTATGTAACATTAGTATTAACACTGTATAACTAGACATAGCTAGATCCTAACTAGACATAACTAGATCCTAAACATAACTAGATCCTTTCTTAAACAATGATATTAATATAGTCTAGACATTTTTTTTTGTTGGTAACTAGTACGTTCTTTAAAGGTAAAATATTGCAAAACCTCTAAATTTTAAAGAACCTCTTGGATTGACATGAAATTTGGCATACACATAGCTAACAAGTCAAAGAAAAAAAGTGATATTGTGCCGATGTGTGCTTTTGCCCTAGGGGTGACTTTTACTCCCTTTTGGGGGTGAAAAATATATGTTCGAAATAAGTTCGAAAATGGATAAAATGACTAATTCTAAGCAACTTTTATTCTATAAAGATTTTTCACCAAGTTAATACTTTTCGAGTTATTTATGAGTGAATATGTTAATTTTTCTTTGGCAAAGAAACCATTCATGACACTACGAACGACAATGGAGGAAAAATCTGCAACCTAGCAGCAGCAACAAACACATATATAGTTAGTACTAGGCATAAACATAAAAAAGAACACAAAATAACATGGATGATACCAGAAAGAATGGATGAAAACCAAATAGATAATATTCTAATTTCGAAAAAGTGGACACAAATAGTACAAGACGTAAGGTCATATAGAGGGGCAAATGCGGACACTGATCACATATTGTTGATAGCAAAACTTAAGATGAAAATAATCAAAGCAAATAATCATAAGGAAAGAAAAAGGAAGAAATGGAATATAGCCAAACTGAAAACGCAAGAAAAAAAGCAACAATATACAGAACAACTGGAACAGAAACTGGGCAGGTACGAGAACATAGAAATAGAAGAGGAATGGAAAAACATTAAGAACAGCATAATAGAGACAGCAGAACAAATAATAGGATTCCAAAAAAACAAAGAATCGAAAGAATGGTTTGATGACGAATGTCACCAAAAAAGTCAATTGAAGCACCTCGCAAGAAACAAATGGCTACAGAGTACCGAACAGGAACAATTGGACCAATATAGAAAAGAAAAACAAGAAGCATTGAAACTCTATAGAAGAAAGAAGAACACATGGATCATTGTACAAATGCAAGAATTAGAATCGAATAATAAAAACAACAAGAAATTGTTCGAATACATAAAACAACAATACAACACCAAAAAAACTGTCACAAAAATAAACAAAAAAGATTGGGAAAAACATTTCACGAACCTATACAAAAACAACAACAAGGCAGATTCAGAGGATGAGGATATAAGAGATAACAGAGATGAAAAGGAAGGTGCACCTACTTATCAGGAATTCATGGAGGTACTAAAACAACTAAAAGTAAACAAAACGCCAGGGCCAGATGAAATCAACAACGAACTGATCATCAACGGAGGAGAGGAGCTCACGAAGCGAATGCAGGAGTTAATGGTTACAATTTGGAAGGACGAAAGCATGCCCATAGAATGGAAAAATGGGCATATCACACCAATCTTTAAGAAAGGAGATTCAACTAAGTGCTGCAACTACAGAGCAATTATGCTACTAAATACAACGTATAAGATATTGACCACAATTATAAGAAACCGACTAAATCAATACACAGAAAAAATTAAAGGACCATACCAACAGGGCTTTAGAAAAGGAAGATCAACAATAGATGCAATACACGTCCTAACACAAACAATTGAAAAAAGCTATGAACATGACGTAGAATTACACATACTATTCATCGATTTCTAACAGGCCTTCGACAGTATATACAGACAACAATTACTAAAAGAAATGAAAAAATGGAGATACCGGCAAAATTAATAAGACTAACTAGAATGACAATGAAAGACTCAACAGCAAAAGTTAAAACAAATGAGGGAGATACAAACGACATCAAAATAGAACTTGGGTAAGACAAGGAGACAGTCTGTCAACGACACTATTCAACATCTCTCTAGAAGGAGTAATTAGGGACACAAGCCTGAAAAAGACAATTATTCAAAGCTCAACACAGATCATAGGATATGCGGATGACCTAGGACTGATAGCACGAGATAAAAAAAGACTAGAAGAGGCACTTTTAACCCTTTTAAGAGAAGCAAAGACGAGAGGATTAATAATCAATCAGAATAAAACAAAATACCTTATAAGCACAAGAGACAATGTAAACAGAATCACAGAAATAAAGATAGGTGAAAATACATTCCAGAGAGTAGATTGCTTCAAATACCTGGGGTGATGGTGGACGGCAAAAACGGAAGGAGTATAGAGATCAACGAAAGAATTAAAGCAGGTAATAGAGTATATTGGAAATACCACCGACTACTCAAGGACAAAAACCTGAGCAAAAAAACAAAATCAAAAATATATACAGCAGCAATTAGACCAGTGATAGCCTATGGAGCAGAAGTAATGTGCCTTACGAAAAAAGACAAAGAAAAGTTAAGAATAATTGAGAGAAAAATTTTGAGAAGAATACATGGCCTAGTGATGACAGAAACCGGGGAATATAGAAGGCTCATGAACCATGAAATAATAAATATAACTGAAGGAGAAGATATAGTAGAATTCATTAAAGCACAAAGACTCAGATGGTTTGGACACACACAAAGAAGAGGGGTAGAAGAACTGATCAGGAAGATAGTGAACTGGAGACCAGTAACAAATAGACCAAGAGGAAGACCAAAAATAAGATGGGAAGATCAACTGCTAGACGATATATCAAAGATGGAAATTGCAAACTGGAGAGAAAAGATTCAGGACCGGAGTGAGTGGAAGAAGATAGTAGAGAAGGCAAAAAAACATCACAACCTATGAACGATGACCTAAAGGACACTGCGGACTAATCCACCGTGTGAAATGGATTAAAAGAGCTCATAGTATTTGAGCGACCTATATATAGGGTGAGGCAGATAACTGGCCTATTAGAAATATCTCGAGAACTAAAAGCAACAGAATTATGAAAATTGGAATAAAGGGGTTTTGAAGGATGATCTATTAAATGAAAATATTTTCATCTCTTTGCAACTTCCGGTTATACCGGAAGTTGCTTATAACTTCGTTTTTTTAAATGGGACACCCTGTATATTTTTACATTTTTCGATTCTCTTCGATGTCTTCTTTCTTAAAATATAAGGTTTTGTAATATTATACAGGGTGTTTTAAAAGATAATTACGTTTTTTATTAATTCCGTAGCAACATTCACACCCTGTAGAATTGTAGTTGTTTGACATCTAAAACTCTGCTTACGTTCAAGTGATTTTTAATATACTCTACTATTGTTAAGAATCATTAGTATAGCTAAATTTTTAATTTTAGTATACAGGGTTGGTCGAAACTCGGAATGAGTATTTTCTAAGTTTTCCTAAATGGAACACCCTGTATTTTTGTATTGTAGTGAAATGATATTTTATAGTACTTTTTTATTTCTTAAGCATTCCCTATACCTAACTGCTTTAATTTGTGAGTTATTGGTGATTCAAGCTAAACATTAATTGCAACAAAAAATACGTAAAATTCTATTAGGTTGGCCGTGAAAATACTTAATCCCGAATAATTTTTCAGAAATAAATACATATTAATCCAGACTGGTCCTTAAAATTACCAATAATGGTTTAGCTATCGAAATACCTACTTAGTTAAGATTGTTGGTGTGATTAACGATTAAGCACAAATTAAAGCAGTTAGGTATAGGGAATGCTTAAGAAATAAAAAAGTACCATAAAATATCATTTCATTACAATACTAAAATACAGGGTGTTCCATTTAAGAAAACTCAGAAAATACTCATTCCGAGTTTCGACCAACCCTGTATACTAAAATAAAAAATTTATCTATACTAATGATTCTTAACAATAGTAGAGTATATTAAAAATCATTTGAACGTAAGTAGAGTTTTAGATGTTAAACTACTACAATTCTACAGGGTGTTAATTTTGCTACGAAATTAATAAAAAAACGTAATTATTTTTTAAAATACCCTGTATAATATTACAAAACCTTCTATTTTAAGAAAGAAAACATCGAAGAGAATCCAAAAATGTTAAAATATACAGGGTGTCCCATTAAAAAAACGAAGTTATAAGCAACTTCCGGTATAACCGGAAGTTGCAAAGAGATGAAAATATTTTCATTTAATAGATCATCCTTCAAAACCCCTTTATTCCAATTTTCATGATTCTGTTGCATTTAGTTCTCGAGATATTTCTAATAGGCCCTTTATTTGCCTCACCCTGTATACTCTAACAAGAGTGAACGGTCCATATATATATGTTAATTTTTCTACAAAATAACCACGTTTTCAGACGGTTTTTCGCAAATAACTCAAAAAGTAAGTATTTGGTCGAAAAAAAAATTCTTATCAAAAATATAGCACGTAAAAAAGTGAAAAACATGGTGTATATATTAGGTCACTATACCTAGTAGGAGCAGAGTTATAGCTAATGAAAAATAGGTTCATATTCGTCAAATTCCAAATCTAATATTTTAACGTGCCATAACCAAAAACCGAAGCACTTTTTTTGGGCAAATTCATTTTAATTTTTTTAAAGTGTTTAAAAAATGCTTATTTTTGTTTTTTAAAAAATTTCTTAGCATCAAAAGTAAATAAGTTACGCTCAAAATAAAGTTGGTCCCTTTTTTGGTAAGAAATCGGGAAAATCACCCCCTAATTAGCATTTCAAATGAACTTAATTGTTACCACTTCACAAGTTTTTTACTTGAGTATGTATTGATCATATGATCTGTAAGTTTCATCGGTTCAAAGTCGTTATTTTTGAAAGAGCTGTAGTTAAAAGGGCTACGAGTCGCTTATCACGAGTGTATGCAAATTTAGAAATACCGAATCTTAACCAATTTTTGTCTTAGAGAAAAATTTTTTCAAAAATAAGCACTTTGAATCAATGAAACTTACAGATTATATAAGCACAACATAAGTAAAGTAACTTGTGAAGCGGTAACGATTAATTTCATTTAAGTTGCTAATTGGGGGGTGATCTTCCTGATTTTTTTTTGCCACAACAAAAGGGACCAGCTTTATTTTGAGCGTAACTCGCTTACATTTGATGCTAGAAATTTTTTTTATAAAAACGGAAATAAAGCTTTTTTAAACACTTTAAAAAAGTTGTAATGTGTTTTCCCCAAGAATGCTTCATTATTTGGATATTTCACATTGAAATATTCTATTTGGAATTTTTCGAATGTGAACCTATTTTTCATTAGCTATAACTCTGCTTTTGCTAGGTATAGAGACCTAATATATACACCGTTTTTTTTTTCACTTTTTTATAGGCTATAGTTTTGCTAAGAATATTTTTTGGACAAAATGCTTACGTTTTGAGTTATTTGCGAAAAACCGTCCAAAAACGTGGTTATTTTGTTGAAAAATGAACATATTTACTTGCAAATAACTCGAAAAGTGTTGATTTGGTGAAAAAACAGTTTATCCACTTCGGGACTTATCTTGGACATACATTTTTTTCACTCCCGAGATGGAATGAAACTCACCTCCAGGGCAAAAGCACACGTTGGCACCATATCACTTTTTTTCTTTGACATGTTAGCTATGCGTATGCCAAATTTCATGTCAATCCAAGCGGTTGTTTAAAATTTACTGCAAAAACCGTGAAAAAATGTACTAAACTGCGGTATACGACAAATTCGTGAAGAGCTACTAATTTCGTCCGTAACCACCAGAGGAAGCTGGAATGGTTTGGCATGAAGTTAGTTGTGAATGAAGTACTTTTGGGAAGAACCTCGTATTAACCGACCAATCTTTATGTGACTTCCCATGTAATACTAATCAGTTGATATCCCCGGAATGTTGTGTACACGGCTTCATTCCCAATCGATCTTTCCAAGAAGGCACTGTTCCCTTTAAGTAGAAGGAAAAACATACAAAACAAAATGTAAATTTCGCCGATAAAAACTCATGATTAAATTGCTCCGTGACTAGAATTTAATCAATCGATTATTAATTGTGACAGGCTACGATGAGATATAAAAAAATGGAATTTTGGACTAGAAGCGTTCTTAATAGAAAGCTAATAGCGATCCGGTTCGGTGAATCGTCAAAAATTCGCAAAAAAAATCTTGCAGAAAGATAAATCTCGAAGCAGTAAAAAAAGCACAGAAAAAAAAATACAGTAACGTCAAAAAAAATTTAGAAGATGAATAAAATGTTTTTATAAATCAAAGCTGTTCTGAAGCTATTTCGTTACGCCTGGATCCCGCGTACCAAAAAAAAGTTGATTAATAGCAAGCTGAAAATTTGTTAATAGCTTAACGGTGTCTAGTCTGACAAACTTTGATGTACGGGAACACTGAAACAGGGGAAGTTTTAATTGTGGAACAGGTTAAAAATTTGGAACGTCATACTACGAAAACGTCCTACGTATTTTGCCGGACAGAACTTCCAATTGATCTGTTACACTTTCACTAAACTGTTATGCAAAAGTCAGACTGCTATTTATCACCAACATAACTCCTGTCATTTGACATGTTCTACGTGACGGGCTTATTAAAATGACCAACATATTTGTAGGACAAATATTTTTTCATATATTATACAGGGTGTCCAGAAACTCTACCGACAAACGAAGACAGGAGATTTCTCAGATAATTTTAAGACAATTTAGCCCAATTCACCTAGTCCTAAAATGTTTCCCAAGGGAGCTAGAGCTTTTTGAAGATGGCGTCATGTAATTAGTTTTTCTTAAATACCTCCAGAACGCTTCTATTTAGAAAAACGAAAATTGGTATGCATATTTACTTTCCAGAAATGAATCGATTCCATGCATTGCAAATTTCTAGTACCAGTCATAGGCGTCCGTCTTGGGTAGGGCAACAGTTATTTTATCGTATAACTTTTTTGTCTAACTTTTAAGCATTTTTGAAACTGGATTATTAAATTGTGAGGTATTCTAGTACAAGCTACTCTTGATTTAAGTCGGTAGGACACACCGTTTTCTAGAAAAATCGATTTGAAAGTTTTTCGTTTTTGGAATTTGAAAAAAAAATTCTTCTGGAAATTTTTTATTATATTTTGACCGCAAAAGTTGATAAAAACATTCATTCTAAGCAAAAAATGTTCTATATATTTTTTTGGTAAAATTAATAGTTTTCGATTTATTCGCTATCGAAAGTGTTAGTTTTGTATAGAAAAAATCAATGATTTTCGATATACTCATTTACGATTCACTCAATTTATGCCGTAGAAAAAATTTTTTCAAACCAAGTTCTTGGGAAATAAATAATCTACAATTTTATATTGAAACATTTTTTCGTATTTCTGATGCTAAACTTTCTGTTCTGAAGAAAATGGCATTTTTTACCAAACTACAAAAATTCGTTATTCGCTTTTAACTCCAGTTTTTTAAAAACTAATCATTGTAAACCAGTCAAACTTCTAGAATCTATTAATAATACATAAATAAATAAGAATGAATAAGGCCAATGACTAAAAACACCGCTAACTTACATTATTATTATTCCAATTGCATTTCTCCTTTTTTCTTTTTTAAAAAAATATTGATTTTTTAACCGTAACTTTTTTATTTTTTATCTTAGAAAGTTTGGTAAAAAATAATTTTGCTCAATCGCAAAAAGAGGTGACTTTGAAAGGGTTGGTAAAGATGGTTTTTGCATGTTATTACAAGTTTTAATTGTCAATAGCTCACTCAATTTTTGCAAACCAGATTCTTGGGAATTAGATAGGCTACAATTTCATATTTAAACATTTTTTCGTATCTCTGATTCTAATCTTGCTATTCTGAAGAAAAGGCCATTTTTTTCCAAACTACAAAAATTCGTTATTCGCTTTTAACTCCATTTTTTTAAAAACGTAATCATTCTAAGCCGGTCAAACTTCTAGAACCTATTAATAATACATAAATAAAAAAGACCAAATAAGATCAATAACTAATTTTAATTAGGGTGGTGATTAGGGGGTTGCTTGCGATCACTATTTCGCTGAAAAAAATAGGTTCCGACATTCTTTTCATTATAAGTCACTTAATGTTTGAGCTAGAGACTTTTTTTATTTCTGGAGATAGATATTTTTAAGTACTTTAAATTAGTTTGAACAAGTTTTCCTCGAAAACTGCATACTTTTCCCGTCTTTTGACTTTGAAACTACAATATTTAGCATTTAACGAAGAAGAGCCAGCATATAATAAATATAGCTCGATTACTATTGGTTTTAAAGAAAATTTAAAAAACGCTTTTGTTTATTTTTCAAAAGGTACATTTTTGTTAGGTAAAAGTGTTTTGATAAAACGAAAACTTTTGGAGTTATTAGCAGAAAACTTATTAAAAACATTGATTTTTTCGAGATAAAACTAACACTTTCGATAGGGAATAAATCGAAAACTATAAATTTTATCAAAAAAATGTATAGAACGTTTTTTGCTTAGAATGAACGTTTTTACCAACTTTTGTTATTAAAATATAATAAAAAATTTCCACCCCCGAGATGGTGTGGCAACCACCCCCATGGTAAAAGCGCCTTTCGGCATAATATAGATTTTGATCCTCGGACTATCCACTACTTATTCTCAAATTTTCAAGCCAATCGATCCATTCTGTAAAAATTGCGAGGTTTTGTCCTATTTCAAGCTTCATTACTTGGACTAGTATGGCTAAATCTGGATAATAATAATATATGGTCCTTGCAAAACTAGTGTGATACACGAATGGAGGCGCGGACACAACAACGAGAGAGTCTCTCTTTGAAAAGGAAAATCGAGTGAGATATATAAAGGCCAATAAACTAAGACGGTCTAGAGAAAATAGAAGGCAATGGAAAATAGTGCCATAAGACCGATAAGAATGGAAGGCAATAGTAAACAAGGCAAAGACTCACGAAGAGTTGTAACGCCATTGATGAGGCTAATCATATTTTGGAGGAGATACCATATATAAAATCCTATCAAAATCCATAAAAGATAAACTTAAAAAAGAAGCTGAAAATATAATAGGCGAATATCAGTGCGGATTTAGACGAGGAAGAAGCACAACGGACCAAATATTCGTAATCAGAGAATTACAAGCAGAAAGCTATGAACACAACCTATTAACGATAGCGCTATTCATCGATTTCCAGCAAGCATACGAGATAGAATAAAGAGGAAGAATTTAAAAGAGGCGCTTGAGGAATTGGGAGTTAGCAGAAAGTTACGCAACATGATACATCTTACTTTAGAAAATACAGAAAATAGAGTCAAAATAAACAACCAATCATCAGACACATTTATATTAAACGAAGGAGTAGGGCGGTCCTTTGTCATCATTACTCTTTAACTTATGCCTAGAAAAAATAATACGAGAAGCAAAAATCAATAGAGAAGGACTCCTATATAAAAAAAGACACCAAGTTTTGGCATTTGCGGATGACGTGGTGTTGATTGCAAGAGAAACAAAAGAGCTTCAGGAAATAGTACAGAGAATAGTAAAAGCAGCGAAGAAAATGGGACTCCACATAAATGAAACTAAAACAAAATGTATGGAATGGACAGATGGTCAGTTCAGGAATGGACAAAAGCTTAAAGTAGAAGTAGAAGAAGGAACATCATACGAATTCGAAATGGTAGAAAGATTTAGATACCTAGGAGCAATAATATTACGTAAACCGAACATTAAGGAAGAAATACAAGCTCGAATAATGGCAGGCAACATAAGTGTACATGCGCTTAATGGAATGTTGAAAAGCAAGTTTTTATCAAGAAAGGCAAAAATACAGTTATACAAAACAACTATACAACCAATACTAACATACTGCAGTGAGACATGAACAATGACAAAAAATGAACAAAGTTTATTGGAAACCTGGGAAAGGAAAATCCTGAGGAAGATATATGGAGGAGTAATAAGGGACGGTTTATGGTTAAGAAGATCAAATGATGAGTTAAAGGAATTATACAATCAACCTAATATAATAGGAGTGATAAAGGCACAGAGACTTAGATAGCGAGGTCACATAGAAAGGATGCCGAACGCCAGGACTCCAAAAAGGGTACTAAACTACACCATAGCCTCAAAAAGAGAAAAGGAAGACCGAAAAATAGATGGAAGCAAGAGGTCGAAAAAGATATGGAAAAAATGGGGTTAGAAGGCCAGAGAAGAACAATGAATAACAGGAAGGAATGGAGAAAAATCACATACCAAGCCAGAGAAGATCTAGGTACCTAAAGAAAAGTAAAAATGAATAACGAACAAACTTTTCAAGCCATGGGCCTCTAAGACCTTTAGTGCTAATATATAATAAAAGGAGAGAAACTACTCTCCAAGGTAGAAAAAGATTTAGGAGGACACAAATTTCCACAAACAAATTAACCCGCAAACTAATTGTTACAACTACAAAAAGTCAGACTTCAAACTTCAACTCTTAAAATATACGAGATAAATGCTTATTTAGAGTACTGAGAAAATTATCAAGTTCCCGACTCATTAAAGATGAAGCAGAACGGTTACTCAAATTTCAAACAATGTGTTTATTACCTCGATAATATCCCTTTTACAATTTTAAACATTCTATTTACCGTCTCAAAAGGAAAATTGTTCATTCAATGCCGCCGGCAACTTCCATAATAATGGCCCTAATTGCACCAAGTTTATAAGAGTAAACCATACCCCGCATACAGTTCTTTTGTTGCATTTAGCTTTGTTCTTTTGTCTGTTTACAATTCTCCTAATAGTTATATCTTGTTCATTTTGCTACACATTTGTGCTCTTTAGTGAGTCGACAAGTCGACATCAAATGGATCAGTTTCAGTTTATGATTTAATTTAGAAAGAATGATTACTTGAAATTGGGATTATTATTAAAAAGAAAAATGAAATTGGAAAGTTTTCAATCTAATAGCACATAAAATAATACCAAAAATATTACTCTACACCCCACCAGATTGAAAACAATGGGAACCCTCTTAGACCTGGAGATATTATACAGAAGTTCAGCCACGATTTTCTAAGTCTTGCCTTTTACAATAGTGGAAGGGTAGACGAGGTACTTACAATTTGTGGAAATATTTACAAATTTTCTGTGACATTTTCCTGTAAAAATTAGATTTTTCCAAAAAATTAAAATAGGGTTTGGCGATGAATTTCTGAGTTCTGCCATATCCGTAGAATGACAGGATACTATGGATTTTATGAAGAAAATTTTTTGGGCAGGAGGGTTGCAAACGGACTAACGGAGTATATATGTATACAAACATGTAAGGAAAATAATGAAATTTTCATGATTTTCTGGGTCCTGCCAACTAAACACATTAAAGATATATTTATTTCAAACTGATCAAAAAAAAATGTTGGCATGACGTCTCCTACTGTTTAAGTATACTTGTCCCTTGGAAAATTATGCGCAAAATTTTTACCTTGATTCCGTGATTTTTTAAGTCCTGCCTTTAAAAAGTTATAATACTCAAATGCAATCAATACTTTTTCGGTACTCGGCAGGAAGGTTAAACGGTTCTTGTTCAGGAGTCCTAGATTTGTAAGAAAATTCGTGAAAAATTCCACGATGTTTTGAGTCATGCCATTTTTGCATATGTTTCAAAAATCTTAATTTAAGTCTATTTACAAAGAGGCAGGATGGTTTTATAGTTATTTCGTATACAGGGGGGGGCATTAGTGTGACAAAGTCCAATCACTCGTTTGTCGTAAGAGATACGAAAAAAAGTTATTTAGGTAAAACGTGGGCAAAGAGAGGATCATAATTTAAAATTTTTTTCTAATATACAGTGCTACCCGTATAGACAGGGTGACACAAACTTATGTTTTTTTTAATGGAACACCCTGTATATAATTTTAAGATTCCTAAGATAATTTTAACACAATTCACATAATCCAAAAATGTTTCCTAGGGGAGCTAGAGCTCTGTGAAGATGGCGCCTTGTAATTTGATTTTTTTTATCTCCAGAACGTTTCCATTTCGAGAGACAAAAACTGGTCCGCCTTTTTATCTTCCAGAGATAAATCGATTCCATCAATTGCAAATCTCTAGTACCGGTCATAGGACTCCGTTTTGGGTAGGGCAACGGTTATTTTATCGCATAACTTTTTTGTCTTTAACTTTTAAGCATTTTTGACACTATATATTATTAAACTGTGAGGTATTCTAGTACTAAACGATACTCTTGCTTTAAGTCGGTAGAATGCACCGTTTTTTAGAAAAACCAATTTAAAAATTTTTCGTATTTTGAATTTAAGAAAAATTTGAAAAAAAAAAAACGGTGTATTTACCGACTTTTAGTACTAGAAAAGCAAGAGTTACTTTTAGTACTAGAATACCTCATAATTTAATACTCTACTGTCAAAAATGATTAAAAATTAAAGCAAGTTATGAGACTTCGCTGATCTACCCAAGATGGACGCCTATGACCGATACTAGAAATTCACAATTGATAAAATATTCATCTCTGGCAGAGAAATAAACGTACCATTTTTGGTTTGTCTGAATAGTTTTTTTCATTATTTTTTTTTTCAAATTCAAAAATCGAAAAATTTTTCAAATCGATTTTTCTAGAACACGGCTTATCCTACCAAATTAAAGCAAGAGTATCTTTTGTACAAGAATACTCCATAGTTTAATAATCCAGTGTCAAAATGCTTAAAAGTTAAAAACAGAAAAGTTATGCGATAAAATATCCGTTTCCCAACCCTAAACGGACGCCTATGACCGGTACTCAAAATTGACAAATGATGGAATCTATTTATCTCTGGAAGATAAATAGGTGTACTAGTTTTTGTTTTTCTAAATAGAAGTGTTCTGGAGCTATTTAAAAAAAAAACTAATTAGAATACGCCATCTTTAAAGAGCTCTAGCTTCCTTAGCAAGCATTTTCGGACGAGGTGAATTGAGTTAAATTTTCTTAAAATTATCTGAGGAATCTCCGGGCTTCGATTGTTAGAAGAGTTTCTGGACACCCTGTATAATAGGTACAATCCCTACTATATAGTTACAATTAATTGTAAAATTATTGATTTTCTTCTTATTACTTTTATTACGTTTACTTAGATACAAATATGATCTAATCGCTTAAAATAAATATTTTACAGTTTGGTATTAGATTTGAAAGGTGTGTAAAAATCCGAGACATTACTCAGGAAAACAATATTTAATACCGTACGATTCTTTTAACGATATAAAAATTAATTTTTATGTATTAAATATCTTTGCGGTTATCCTGCCACGTTGTAAACGGTTTTAAATTAGTGTTTTTTCAGCATACTTGACATGGTATGACTCAGAAAATTGTGGTGATATGAATATGTTTGTATAACAACCTGCAATAATTTTACTGACTTAAAATTATATTTTTATATACGAAATAACTACACAACCATCCTGCCTCTTTGTAAATAGCTTTATATTAACATTCTTGAGATATGTCCAAAATGGCATGACTCAGAAAATCGTGTAACTTTCCACGAATTTTCTTACACATTTTTTAACTATGTATAGTAAAAAAGGTGTAACTAAACATCCTGCCATTTTGAATAATGTCTACTTAAATTATTTATTTTATAATAAAATTTATTTTATGACTCAGAAAATCACGGAAACAGGGTGAAAATTTTCCACAGAATTTTCGAAGTGACAAGTGCAGTTAAACATTAGGAGACGTCATGCCAACATTTTTTTCGATCATTTTCAAATAATTACCTATGTTTAATTTATTAAGTTGGCAGGACTCAGAAAATTTGAAAATTGCATTATTTTCATTACATGTTCGTATATCCATATACTCCCTTAGTCCTTTTGCAACCCTCCTGCCTAAAAAATTGTCTTCATTAAATTGATAATATCCTGTCATTCTATGGATATGGCAGGACTCAGAAATTCATCGCAACTCCCCATTTTTTTCCTCATGGAAAATCTAATCTTCACAGGAAAATGTCACAGGAAACCTGTGGTTTTTTTCCATAAATTGTAAGTACCTTTTCTAACCTTCCAGTATTGCAAAGGGCAGGACTTAGAAAATCGTAGTTGAAGTTCTGTTAATATCTCCCGGTTTATCTCTGGTTACACCTCCGAGGCATCTAAAATTTGCAAGCCATAACGGATGCTGAGACTAAAGAAGATAAGGGAATTTTACAATTTATAATTCACGTCCCATTTGCTCAGGACGGCAAAGTTCCAACGATAATGGTTCCCTTCGTACTCCAATCAGAGTAAACATGTAAATCAAAAATTAATAACCATTTTCAATTTCGTTGCAAAACGAAAACACAGCCGAACCATATTACAGTCCAATCAGAGAGTGCTGCAAGCACCCCTACCGGTTTCGAAACTTATTAGTCTCTCATCAGGAGGCACATATGCTGCTCTCTCTCTCTCTCTCTCTGACTCAACCAGGAACAAACCCCGGCATGCAGTTACGGATTGCGTGAACGAAATGGCATGAACGAAATGGCAGGGAACGAAATTTTAGAAGCCTCGGAGGTGTAACCAGAGAAGGTTTCCATTGTTTTCAATCTGGTGGGATGTAGAGTAATATTTTTTGTATTATTTTATGTGCTATTAGATTAAAAACTTAGTCTTTTGCTAGCAGTTGCCGCTAGGGCATCCCTGCCATTTCGTTCGTTGCAATCCGTAACTGCACGCCGGGGTTTGTCCTGGTTGAGTCAGAGAGAGAAGCATATGTGCCTCCTGATGAGAAACTAATAAGTTTCGAAACCGGTAGAGGTGCTTGCTGCACTCTCTGATTGGACTAGAATATGATGCCGCTGTAGTTTCGTGTTACAACGAAATTGAAAATCCACATACTGTGGCTTGGTGCTAAAAATAAAGAGCAAATATCATTTTTTGCGATTTTTTTTTGTCAATATTAAATGAAAAAAAAGCTGCTGTACAGAAAGTAAAAAATTGACATTGACCCTTTTAGAACCAAGCCACATAATTAAAATATGGCATAAATATTGCTTCTTACTCCTAGAAGTCAACAGGAGAATGAGATTGGCTTGGGCATCTTTTATTTTATTTTACTTATTACGACGCATTTGTCTCTCAATCGTCCAGGACCCATCTGTTTTGAGATGGACGTTGAGAGGTGACTCATATTTTTTTGCAGAAATTGCTGGGAATTAACTCATATAATAATAATTGAGTTATCCTTCCACTCAGAAAGGTCCGGAGCATTGTTTAAATAATCAAAATATCAAAAAATGAAGGAACAATTTGATTTTTTTCTTCGGTTTTTGATTATAACTTTAAAAGTATTCACTTCAGAGAAAAGTTGCACTGACATAAAAGTTGCGTAATTAAATTTCCTACAATATAGGATTGGTTAAAAAATTTAAAAGTTGTCACCCTTATTGCAAAATAGCAATAATTGCAAAAAAAACCATAAAAAACAAGTATTCGCATTTTACGGTTTTCAACCATTTCTGCTACACTTAGGACCTTCATATTTTACCCAAAAAAACTTTATGACATGATAAAACAACACTGTAAATTTGATTAAGATTGGTTCAATAGATTTTGCAAAATAAATTTCGAAATCCAGGTTTCACAAAAAAAAAAATCATTTTTTCAAAATGTTTCAGGACTGAAAATAAAGCAGATAGCAAGTTGAATTTTTTTTACATATAGAATATAGACCAGTAAGGATCTGCGAAAAAACGTCTATTATTGGATGTGAGAGGTGGCATTCGGATTTTTGCAGATAAAGTTAGGTGACACATTCAGTAATAATAATTGACTTATGCTCCTTCTCAAATATGCCCGGAACATTAATAAAAAATTAAAATATTTAAAAATTTCGAAAAACATCGATTTTTTTCTGCTTTCTTTGCTTATAACTTTAAAACGATTCGTTTTGGAACAAAGTCGTAGAGAAATAAAATAAAGATAATTGAATTTTGTATGATATACGACTGGTAAAAAATGTCTTAAGGTATTACCTTTTCTGCAATATAGCAATAAATACAAAATAAGGGGGCAAAATAAGTCTGTTGTTATTCAATATCTTTTAACCACTTTGGTGGCACTTAGAACCTTAGTAATTCGCTTAGGAAATTCTTTGTAACATACTTAAATCGTGTACCAAATTTAATTAAAATCGACCTAATAAATTTTGCATAATAAACTTGCAATCTAAATGTTTTTAAAAAAGTTCAAATTTTTTAAAATCTTTCTGAACAAAAAGTAGACCATTTAGAAGTTGGCTAATTTTTTTACATATAAAGAGGTGTTCTACCTATCTAATACACTTTACAGAATTAAAATCGGATTATTTAAGGGGCCTCAGCAATGTTTTAAATTTATAAACAATTTTTTGGCTTATAAACAAATAGCTTTGTTTAATAATAAAAAAATTAATTTTTAGCAATGCAAATAATTAAAACCGGTATAATTTGACTTAAACTTTCAAATGCTGTCAGCAGAATTGCTATTTTATTTTTTAATCAAACGTTATTCGCGTTCAAAAATTGCAATTTCTCGATTTTTTTAAAGTTCCACCGCGTTTATCTCGAAAACTATGCATCCTACGAAAAAACTTGTAAGAACATTTTTTGCTTAGAATTACCCAAGAAATACAAAAAAAATGTTTTATTTTGCGAAAAATCGATGTTATGTAATTCCTCAAGTTCTTTGTTTATAACAATCTTATCGACATCCGGATCAACTGCTACCCAAAAAATTCGTGTTCTACGGGTCAAAACACATAAAAAAACTTGGGTAAGTCCATCTAAATAAAGGAGCCCGTAGCACCCTCTCCTGGTCACAGCACTAATTTGTTTATAAGCCAAAAAATTGTTTATAACTTTAAAACATTGCTGAGGCTGCTTAAATAATCCGATTTCAATTCTGTAAATTGCATTAGATAGGTGGAGTACTTCTTTATATGTAAAAAAATTGACAAATCTTTGTATGTTCTAGTTTTTGTTGTGCAAGATTTTAAAAAAATTTAATTTTTTAAAAAAAGTTTAGATTGCAAAATTATTATGCAAAATCTAGTAAGTCAATTTTAATGAAATTTGGTGTACGGTTTTAGCACATTACAAAAATTTTCTAAGCGAATTAGGAAGGTTCCAAGTGTAACCTAAGTGATGGAAAATCATTGAATAAGGACAAGCTTGTTTTGCCCCCTTATTTTATATTTATTGCTATTTTGAAGCAAGGGTGATAAATTAAGACATTTTTAACCAATCGCATTTTTTGAAATTTTTAAATATTTTATTTTTTTATTAGTGTTCCGGGCATATTTGAGAAGGAGCATAATTCAATTATTATTAACGAAATTATCACCTAACTGTATCCGCAAAAATCTGAATGCCACCTCTCACATCCACCTAAAAACAGATCCTTACTGGTCTAATAATACTGTACCTTTCATTTGCAATTTGTAAAATTAAAATCGGTTAACTACCACGGCGTCAGGAATTTTTTTAAATAAACATTAATTTTTGGTGCTACGCGCAGGACAGCGGTGTTCGATTCACACAAGTTGATTTCCTCCAAAATTTCTTCCAATCTTTATCTAATATATTATTTTCTTACTCTAAATTTTGTTGTATTTTAATATTTTAATTTCACAAAAATCAAACTAATTTGATTATTGTTTGTGAAATATTGTTTAAACAATTGCATATGTTTAAAAATAATAAACTTTTATTCTCTAAGTTAAAATATATGAATAAAGAAAATTTTTGCTAAAAAAAGTGTTATGTCAAAGGCAGAGTATGTGTTTTTATTTTGCAATAAACAAATTTATTTATTTATATCTAAATGTACTAAAAATTAGAATTTATCAATCATTATCAAAGGTCATTGGAATGCCCAATCAGAGCAAACGTATCCGCTGTCCTGCGCGTAGCACCAAAAATTACTGTTTATTTAAAAAATTCCTGACGCTGTGGTAGTTAATCAATTTTAATTTTGCAAATTGCAAATGAAAGGTACAGTATTCTTCTATAGTATTCTATACGTAAAAAAAATCAACTTGCTGTCTGCTTTATTTTCAGTCCTGCAACATTTTGAAAAAATTAATTTTTTTAGTGAAAGCTGGATTGAAAAATTTATTTTGCAAAATCTATTAAACCGATCGTAATGAAATTTCTAGTATTGTTTTACTGTATCAAGTGTAGCATAAATGGTTGAAAAACGTAAAATGCGAATACTTGTTTTTTATGGTTTTTTCGCAATTATTGCTATTTTGCAAGAAGGGTGAAAATTTTTAAAAATTTATAACTAATCCTATGATGTAGGAAATTTAATTATGCAACTTTTATGTCAGGGCAACTTTTCTCGGAAATGAATACTTTTAAAGTCAAAAACGAATAAAAAATCAAATTTTTCCTTAATTTTTTGACATTTTAATTATTTTAACAATGTTCCGGACCTTTTTGAGTGGGAGGATAACTCAAATATTATTATACGAGTTATTTTCAAGCAATTTCTGCAAAAAATATAAGTCACCTCTCAACATCCAAATGTACTAATATTTTTACAGATGCGCCCTGGTCTACAATCAGTTACAATTTTCATAATTTTACTTAATATTCAGTTCTTCATAACTCAACCAATTTTTTAATTTTTAATCCGCCACACTCTCTTTCCTCTCGACTTAGAAACTACAAAGACAAAGACCGAACTTTTCTCTTTGGCCTAAGAACACCGTAAGATTAACTAGAAACTAATTTCCTCGGAATAAGCTCCTAATTACGCTAATTGCACCAATGACAAAGTCCAAACAAGAAGGGAAAGTCTAGTCTTGCGGTTTATTCTCGCCCGTTAGAATTACTAATCGTACGTCGTCTTGTTGTCTGCCTTACCTTTAACTTAAATTTGTCATTGAAGAGGAGCGGTAAAGATGGATGGGACCGGTGGCGGCGAAGAAGGGTGGTATGGTCGAGGAATACAAAGTGGTGCTCGTTATATACTAATTTTTCTTTTGATCTAGTTCAAAAACAGATAGCATTTTCACATATTCAGGATATGTGGATGATTTTTTAAACAAAATAGATGATGAGCAGCAATTATTAAAAAACGACGGGTTCGTTGGAAGAAATATTCCCATGAGATTTTTTTGCATAATCACATTCGTGAGACACCCCAGAATAAGGTTCAAGAAGTCGCCCACGCGAAAAGTGGTCCAAATTTTTTTTGATCAAATTGCCAAAATCAATATTTTGGCCCCACAATTTTTTTTAGGTTTTTGGACCATTCTGGACAAAAAAGGTCTGTTATATTTTTTCTCTAAAGTTGATCGTTTTCGAGTTATAAGCAATTTAAAATTTGAAAAACGCGAAAATGGCCATTTTCAAGGCTTAATAACTCGGTTAAAAGTTATTATTATGAAAGTCAGAAAGTGACTAAATCAAAGTTTAAAGCCCCCCCTACAAGATCCTGAAGAATTTTTGTCATTATTTTATTACTAAGCTGTTATTTTTAAGTAATAATAATGAGTGCCATGCACGTGTGGCCGTAAATGCTGAGTGTGAGAGAGATGCCATTCCGGCAGTCCACTTGTGCATCTTACTCGCACTCACATTTACAGCCGCGTCAATACGATCTAACCGATCATTGTTATTAATTAAAAATAACAGCTAAGTAATAAATTAATGACACAGATTTCTTCAGGATCATGTAACGGGGGCTTTAAACTTTGATTTAGTCACTTTCTGACTTTCATAGGAATAATTTTTAACTGAGTTATTAATATTAAGCCTTGAAAATGGCAATTTTCGCGTTTTTCAAATTTTAAATTGCTTATTACCTACTCGAAAAATATCAATTTTAAAGAAAAATTATAGGAGACCTTTTTTGTCCAGAATGGTCCAAAAAACCTAAAAAATACATAAATTTGTCCGGTCAAAATATTGATTTTTGCAATTTGAACAAAAAAAAATTATTAAAAAAATTTGGACCACTTTTCGCGTGGGCGACTTCTTGAACCTTATCTGGGGTGTCTCACGAATGTGATTATGAAAAAAATCTCATGGGAATATTTTTCTCAACGAACCCGCCGTTTTCGCCTTGTCTAAAAAAATATATTGACTGTAGCAGTGACATATATCTTCAATAAAGAAATTAAGTCCTTCCAATAAAATTTAGGAAGGAAACGCAACTGGTTCTAAAAAGTAGGTATATGAGTGATAGCTAATGACAAGTTCTTGAAGAAGTTTTTTTTTAATCATAAAATGCGAAAAAATAATTTGCCTATAATACGTTTCTTACACATTTTAGAGAAAAATGGTTCTAATAAAAGTTGTACATCTTTTTTTAGTTATAGTTGTAGATTCGAGTTTGTAAATTAAAATATGTAAACAATTGATCGATATAATTATTGCAAAAAACAACTTATAGCCTAGTAAATGAACGGGAAATACGGTGATACCGTGTAATTTTCAGGGGCAACTCCGAATTGCATGAAAATTTGGATTTATGTTCTACATACCCTCCACTTCAAAGTTGAATTTGTGTCGTTGGTTGCTTTTACTTGGGGGGTGACAGTCACCCCTTCACGGGGGTGAAAAAATATGCCTTCAAAATAAGCACGGAAATGGATAAATTGACTGATTTTAAGCAACTTTCGTTATAAAATATAGAGTTTTTATGTACGTCAATACTTTTTGAGTTATTTGCGGTTGAAAATGTTTAGTTTTCGACAAAAAACTACGTTTTCAGATGGTTTTTCGCAAATAACCCAAAAAGTTAATATTTTATCGAACAAAATGTTTTTAGCAAAAATGTAGCTTAGAAAACAAAAACGAAATGAGCTGTGTATTCGTAAAGTCTATAGATACAGCAAAAGCAAATTTGTATCTCATGAAATATACATTTTTATTCGTCCAATTCCAAATCGAATATTTCATCGTAAAATAACCAAAAAATGAAGCACTTTTCGGGAAAACCCATTTAAATATTTTTAAAGTGTAAACTTAAAAAAAAACATTATTTTAATTGTTTATAAAAGTCCCTAAAAATAAACGAGTTACGCTCAAAATAAAGTTGGGCCCTTTTTTTGGCCATGAAAATCTCCCCCTGTTTAGCTCCGCAAATGAAATTAATCGTTACCGCTTTACAAACAATTTATTTTGCTTATCTATTTTTCATATAATCTGTCAGTTTCACCGGTTTAAAGTGCCTATTTTTGAAAGGGTTATAGTTGAAAGAGCTTGAACGAGTCACTAAACACGAGTGTATGCAAACTTTAAACAGCCATATCTTAACAAATTTTTGTCTAACTAGACAAAATGAAACTAGCAAATGTATAACAGCAAAATCTACATTTTTTTACTCTTTGAGATTTTTCGTATCACTAATACTTTTTCAGTTATTTTAAGTAATATTACATGTATAATATTTTTATAAATAGTCATAATAAGAATGATACTACTTGATTTTTAAATATCTTATTATTATCACCATCAACTGGATATGTCCAGCTTATCATCCAAGGGAAGATTAAAGGAAACCTGGGTCCAGGTAGGCGCCACATTTTATGGCTTAAAAACTGTAACGTCAGATTTCATAGCGGATAAACTGTTTCAATTTTGGAGCTCCATTTCTCATGAATATCGTGACATCGATACTGAAGCGTTATAGGTTTTACTACTGTTAGTGACTTAGTACTTGTGTGAAACAGGTTTTTCTGCAGTTGCAGTAATAAAGATCAAGTATAGGTCAAAAATAAATGTAGAGAAAGAAATAAGAGTGGTAATTTCCAAACTGGAGCCAAGATTTCAGAAGCTATGCTCAGAAAAGCAAGCAGATCCTTCTCATTATCCAACCAGTTTTAATTTTGTTCTTATTTTCTAATAAAAATTATGAATGTTTAAATTTTTGGGGGCTGGATTGAGGGGCGTGGTAAAAAACTGACAAAATCCAAAAAGAGAAAATTGATACGCAATAATTTCAGCTAGATCAGCCAATCAGTCCGTAGCTTAGGATAGTATAAAAAAATGCAAATATAACTAAAAAAAAGCGTAAAGGCAGATATATGGAAGACATACAGGTTAAGTGATACTTAGTAAAAGGAGTTTCTGGCTTATAGTCCAAGAGGCAGCGCTGAAAAATTTCTCTAAATTTACTAAAGCTAGTTATTTCACAGTTGATTACTGTGATTGTGTAGAGAAACATACTGCGGTCGGTCAAGAGAAACGTAGAACAGGTCGTACTGACAGCTTGTCAAAGTTGCTTACCTGCGGAGGTAATTAAATCCATTTACTAAGGCTGAAAATCAGTACACACATTCTAAATTGAATATAAATAAAAGTTATTATAGTCGGTCAGCTGTATGACGGGACAGAGCCGGTCGGTCGGCCCCAATGAATGTACAGGGTTATTCATTATATTTTGACTCCCCTCTGAACTGCTTTATTTACAAAATTAGAAAAAAATGTAAAATACAAAACTTATTCAATTTTTAAATTATGATTTTTTGACATATATATCGTACTAGTTGACGTCATCCAGCTGGGCGTGATGAAGTAATCGACTATTTTTTTTTAGATGAGAATAGAGGTCGTGTGCTAGCTTATTTGAAAAGTTATTCAATTCCCTATTCAGTAATATAAACATTAACATGATTGTTTATAAAGGGTGTCCAAAAATGTTTGTTTAATTAAATTAATTGTTTAATTAATAATTCAAAAAATTTTTTGGACATCCTGTATAAATAATGATATTAACGTTTATATTACTGCATAGAGAATTGAATAACCTTTCAAATGAGCTAGCACACGATACCTATTCTCATTTAAAAAAAAATAGTCGACTACGTCATCACGCCCAGATGGATGACGTCACTAGTACGATATATATGTCAAAAAATCATAATTAAAAATCGAATAACTTTTGTATTTTACATTTTTTCTAATTCTGTAAATAAAGCAGTTTACAAGGAGGTCAAAATATAGTGAATAACCCTGTACATTCATTGGGGCCGACCGACCGGCTCTGTCCCGTCATACAGCTGACCGACTATAAAACTTTTATTTATATTCAATTTAGAATGTGTGTACTGATTTTCAGCCTTAGTAAATGGATTTAATTACCTCCGCAGGTAAGCAACTTTGACAAGATGTCAGTACCACCTGTTCTACGTTTCGCTTGACCGACCGCAGTATGTTTCTCTACACAATCACGGTAATCAACTGTGAAAAAACTAGCTTTAGTAAATTCAGAGAGATTTTTCGGCCCTGCCTCTCCGTCTATTATTAGTAGATACTATTAGCAGTGGAGTTAGTTACGCCACTGGTGATAGTAAACACGTGATAAATCCGCTCTGTAAGAAAACTTCGAAATAACGGAAACTTACAAGTAGAAAATTGCGAAATTGTGACCATTGGAAAATTGGAACACTTAGCAGTGAATGTGAGTGAAATACGAAGCCAAAAACAAGATTTAGTAAGTCAAAATCGTTTATAATAAAAATAGAAATAACCTTGAAACTTGCACACGGAATAGATATTTTGACATCCGCACTTTTGAGGTGTGTCAAATGTCTTACGCCTGGTGTGCATAGAGCAAACAAACTGAACGGTAACCACAGAACACATTACTACATAGTTACTAATATTACGCCGATAGAGTAGGCAACACATAATACTTACAAAACAAGAGTGAAGTACGCCGATAGCGTATGCAACACAAACTCAGCAATAGTAAATTATTGAATAAAACATTATCAATTAAATATGAGTTTTCAAAAAGAACAAATAATAGAAATTAAAGAATTCATAAAGGAACTGATCGCCGAAAATGGAGAGGAAATGATGAAAGAATCAAGAGATCTAATCAGAGAAGTGAAAGAAATGAATCAGATGTATAAGGATGAAATAAAAAGACTAATAGAAGAAAATTTGCAGATGAAAAACGAAATAAAGGAAATACGAGCTAAAATGAACTACATAGAGGAAGTAGAAAATAGAATAGAAACGAATGATAGGGAAAACAGGAAAAACAATATAATCATAAACGGATTGGATATACCAAATATTAACGAAAAATAAATAGAAGACCATTTCAAAAACTTCGTCGATAAGGAATTAAAAGTTGCAATAAATAATGCAAAAGTAAGAAAAATCAAGAACAAAACATACTTGGTCAAAGTAGATAACTTCCCAAAAAAATTGGAAATAATGAAAAATAAAACACTACTAATGAGAGGAGAACACAAACAGGTTTATATAAATAATGATCTGACTGTAAAAGAAAGAGCAATCCAAAATAAACTCAAAATAATTGCAGAAAAAAAGAGAGAAGAAAACAAGAAAGTAAAAATAGGATATCAAAAATTAATAATCAATGGAGAAAAATGGATATGGAGTACAAAAAATAATGAATTGATACAAGAACAAAGAAGCAATAACACGCAAACAAAAAACTGGCTACAATAACCACATGGAAAAGAGATGGCAAGACATCAACGGAAACGACGAGGCAAAGAACAGGAAATGAAAATGGTAATAGTAATAAACAAACAATTTGGAGACTAGCAACGTGGAATGTGAGAGGACTAAATGGAAAAGAGGCAGAATTAAGCTATGAGTTTGATAGAAACAGAATAGAAATACTAGGAATAACAGAAACCAAAAAAGAAAGGCAATGGAGAAATGTATTTGGAAGGTGGACATATTCTCATATACAGCGGTGTGCCAAACGAAAAAAGAGCAGCAGCGGGAGTGGGATGTGTAATACATAAAGACAGAATAAAGCACATACAAACATGGGAAAGTTGGACATAAAGAATACTTACAGTAGAGATGAAGGATGAAGGGGAAGAAAACCTAACCATAATCACGGTGTATGGCCCAGATGAAAATGAGAAAAAGGAAATAAAGGACAAATTCTGGGAAGACCTCAACATAGCCGTAGAAAACAGTAAAGGAAATATATTTATTATTGGAGATTTTAATGGTAGAGTAGGAACCAAAGATATGTCGACATCTGATGTAATTGGAAAATATGGTGAGGAGGTGAGAAATAACAATGGAAGAAGATTAATAGAATTTTGTGAATTAAATAGCCTAATAGTAACAAACACACATTATGAGCATAAAAATATTCATATATTTACAAGACAAGGACCAAGAGAAACGGAAAAATCAATAATCGACTACATACTGATAGAACGCAATAATAGAAGGGCACTCCAAGACATAAGAGTTAGAAGAGGACCGGAAATAAGCAGTGACCACTACTTATTAGAAGCTAAAATAAAACATAGGATAGAACCCCAAAATAGAGCAGCAGAAAATAGAAAAAAGATTGAGTTCGAAACAATTAAAAACTATAAGCTTAGAGACAAACAAATAGCTCAAAAATACGAAGAACTGACAAACTTAAAAATAACAAACTTGATGAGATCAATACAGGTAAGCAATTTGGGACAAAAATGGCAACTACTCAAAGATATATTAATTGAAACGGCAAAAGAAGAGTGTGGGGTGTACAGGAAAAACAACAAAACTAAACAAACGAGCTGGTGGAATGATGAAATCAAAAACCATGTAAAAATGAAGAAGAAAATGTGGGAAAAGTACTTAGGGAACAAAACCGAGGAAAATTACGATAGATACAAAGAAGAAAGAAAGAAAGTAAGAGACATGATAAAAATAGAAAAAGAAAAGACCTGGATACAATTCGGACAACAGATGGAATACAACAGTAAAGAAAATCAGAAACTTTTCTATCGAACAATGAAAAATATAAGAATAGACAAACCAACAAGAGATACAAGAATAAAAAACACAGATGGAACAATAATAACAGACGATCAAGAAATAATGGAACGATGGAAGCAACACTTTCAAGAACTACTAACTAGTAATGAAGTAAACAGAGAAGAGAACAACGAAGAAAATGAAGAAAGAACAGAACAGGAAGAAAACACAGATGAAATAACAAACGAAGAAATAGAAACAGCAATAAAGAAACTTAAAAATGGGAAATCTCCTGGACATGATAGAATAACACCAGAAATGCTGAAGTATATGGGACTGGAAGGTAGGAAATTGCTCAGAGAAATATGCAATGAGGCATGGAAGAAAGAAGAAATACCGTCGGACTGGGAGATGGGAGTAATACTGCCCATACATAAGAAAGGAGATATCAAAGAATGTAACAATTATAGAGGAATTACACTATTATGTACGGCACTGAAAGTATATGAAACAGTATTAGAACAAAAGCTGAAGAATATAATAGAAACGACACTAGAAGAAGCCCAGAGTGGTTTCCGGAAAGGACGAGGGGTGCAAGATCACATATTCACAGTGAAGCAAATAACAGAAAAAACACTACTGACTAAAACCAAAGCGTACATGGCCTTCATCGACCTAGAAAAAGCATTCGACAGAGCGAAAAGAGAAACAATATGGAACAGTCTAATTAGAAGAGGAGTTGATAGAAAACTAATAGAAGTCATCAAAAGTCTATATAAAAGAAACACGAATTACATAATGCATAAAAATATGAAATCGCAACAATTTAAAACATCTGAAGGCTTAAGACAAGAAGGAGTCATGAGCCCTACACTCTTTAACATCTTCATGGACGAAATAATCAAAGAATGTATACCACAATTAAAAAAGCTACATGTAGGTTACCGAAACCTAGAAAGAATAGGAATATCAGAATGTGCATTTGCTGATGATGTAATTGTCATGGCAGATAAAGAGGAAGATCTAAGAAATAATCTACAAACATGGAATGAGGTATTAAATAGGCATGGGATGAAAATAAACACACGCAAAACAAAGATTATGGTAGTAGCACAAGAACAACCCGTATTAAACATACAAATCAATGGAGAAACAATAGAACAGGTAAACTACTTTCAATACCTGGGAGTAACAGTGGAAAACAACGGAAAACAACACAAAGATATAGAAGAAAGGATTAACAAAACGTCTAAAATATTCCACGCAATTAACAACAAATTTTTAAACAAAAAAGAAATATCCAGAAAAACCAAAATAACTGTCTTCAACACGATATACAGACCAGTACTTACATACGGGTGCGAGTCTTGGGTATTAACAAGAAGTATGAAGAGTAAGATCCAGGCACTGGAAATGAAATACCTAAGACGAGTAAAAGGAGTATCAAAAAGAGACAGACTAAGAAATATAGATATACGAGCGGAGCTCAAAACTAAACCACTCCTAGAATACATCGAAGAAAAACAGCTGAGTTGGTGGGGCCACATGAAAAGAATGAGAAGAAACATACCAGTAAGGAAAGTATGGGAAGCAAGAATTCAGAAAAAAAGAAACAGAGGAAGACCATCAGAAAACTGGGATACAACCATTGCGAAGATTATCCAAAAGAAAGGGAAAACCGTAGCAGAAGCAAGCAGACTGGCGCAGGATAGAAAACAATGGTCAAAGTTTGTGCACACGTGAATAGACATTAGTCCCGACACTGAAAAGTAAAAGGGACTTAAAAGACTATATACAGTGCTAGTCAAAAGTCCGTACCCCCCCTCTTATCTTTTGAACGGTTATACCTATAATAGTGAAATTTGGAGGGAGGAAATAAACGGACGTAAGCTTCTTAACTAGTCATGACAAGTGACGTAATAGTGACAGGTGACGTTACAGAGCCACTGTGACCGATAATTTTAAATGGGACCTTATGGCAAGTGATACCTCGTTTGAAAGGTATTGAAAATACCTATACAGGCATACTAATTTTGTTTGAGTTTAAGCTAATTTTGATGAATAAATGAAATAATATAACATTGTAGTTTCGCATTTAATTAATAAAAATTCTAAATTCCGCCTATGATTACTTGTCAAAAAGGTTGATGTTGTCGTAAAAAATACTAGAGAATTGAAAAACGTCAACTTTTTTGACAAAAAAACCATAGGCGGACATTTGAATTTTTATTAATTAAATGCGAAACTACAATATTATATTAATTTAATTTATTCACCAAAATCAAAATCAACTTAAACCCAAAAAAATTAGTATGACTGAATAGGTCACTTGGTATGACTTGAATACCTTTCAAACGAGGTATCACTTGCCATAAGGTCCCATTTAAAAATATCGGTCACAGTGGCTCTGTAATGTCATCTGTCACTATTACGTCACCTGTCATGACTAGTTAAGAAGCTTACGTCCGTTTATTTCCTCCCTCCAAATTTCACTATTATAGGTATAACCGATCAAAAGATACGAGGGGGGGTACGGACTTTTGACTAGCACTGTATATATATATATATACTATTAGCAGTAACATCACCTGATATGTTTAAACATACCTAAAAAGTCTGCAGCTTTCAATGGATTTACCATACAGTTAATATGCGATTTTAAAGCAAAACCAAGTCACAAAGCACTATATCTACTTTCCATAGCGCACTCTCAAACCAAAAGCATTTTTACTGTACCTTCAGTGAAATACAACTGGCGAACACGATCGTAAGCCTCGTACACACGTCTGAAACTCGACTTCCTCACGGGCCTATTCGGCTCCAAAGATTTCCTGTGACGATAGTCCATGTCCAAGTGCATAGTCAAAGAGGTTTCATGATTCCTTTAATCACTCAAGTGCACACACAAGCACGCTATCGGTTTCTCACAACATTTTTGTTTAACACGCGCGTCATTTCGATCGGAGCTGGAAACTGAACAGAGGAGAATTGGTGGAGGTATTAGAAAATTTAATATATTAAAAGAGAATTTCGTGTGTAATAATTAATTCCAGCTATATTGATGTTTAAATTTTCAGATTTTTTATAAATCTACAAAAAATAAATGCTTCTATTCTGTGTCAGCATTATCAATTATTGTCCTATTAGTGCAGCCGATATGTGAAACAATTGTGCATTTAATGATAGAAGTATATAATTTGGACCACATCTACTATACATATAAAGGTTCAAATTTAGATATGAGGCCATCTCAGATTTTACCTTTTACAAAAATGGCGGGCATTCAAAATGGCGACTATACATATGTGACTAATATCACAATAACTTGTGAACGAGACGTCAGATTTCAACCAAATTTGGTATATAGGTTCTTTTTTTGATGAATAAGATCGAGGTATTAAACCGGAAGAATCGGTTTACCAGAAGTTTTGTTTTTACTGTTTTTTTATGTAAAAATATGTTGTTTCTTTTTCAATTATTTCACACTATATGTACTAATTTTTCAAAAAGTTAATACCGCCATTGAAAAGAGCGTAAAAATATTTTTTAGGAAATATTTTGAACTTTTTAGTTATGTTAATTACCATTTAATAAATGCATAACGTATCTTCACATGTACCTATGTGCGGCAGATTCGTGCAAATATTATAAGAATTATTCTGAATTTAATGGTAGAAGCATATAATTTGGACCACATATACTACACATATATAGGTTCAAATTTAGATAATATGAGGCCATCTCAGTTTTGTCCCTTTTACAAAAATGGCGGGCATTCAAAATGGCGACTATACATATGTGACTAATAGCACGATAACTTTTGAACGAGATGTCAGATTTCACCCAAATTTGGTATATAGGTTCTTTTTTTGACGAATAAGATCGATGTCGTGAACCGGAAGAATCGGTTTACCAAAAGTTGTGTTTTCACTGTTTTTTTATTTAAAAATATGTTGTTTCCTTTTCAATTCTGTCACCCCGTATATATAAATTTTTTATAAAGGTAATACCGCCATTGAAAAGAGTGTAAAAATATTTTTTAGGAAATATTTTGAACTTTTTAGTTATGTTAATTACCATTTAATAAATGCATAACGTATGTTCACATGTACCTATGTATTTTTGTAAAACATTTTGTAAAACATTTTTGTAAAAGACAAAATCTGAGATGGTCTCATATCTAAATTTGAATCTTGGTATGTGTAGTATGTGTGGTCCAAATTATATGCTTCTACCATTAAATACACAATAATTCTTATATTATTATTTGCACGAATCTGCCGCACATAGGTACCTACATGTGAAGAGTACCTACATGTGAAGATATGTTATGCATTTATTAAATGGTAATTAATATAACTCAGTTCAAAATATTTCCTAAACAATATTTTTACGCTCTTTTCAACGCCGGTATTATCTTTTTGAAAAATTAATATATACAGTGTGAAAGAATTGAAAAAATAAACAACATATTTTTACAAAAAAAATCAGGAAAAACACAACTTCCGGTAAATCGATTCTTCCGGTTAAAGAGCTCGATCTTGTAAATCAAAAAAAGAACCTATATGCCAAATTTGGTTGAAATCGGACTTTCCCTTCAAAAGTTATCGTGCGATTAGTCACATATGTATAGTCGCCATTTTGAATTCCCGCCATTTTTCTAAAAGGTAAAATCTGAGATGGCCTCATATCTAATTTTAAACCTTTATATGTGTAGTATATGTGGTCCAAATTATATACTTCTATCATTAAATGCACAATTCTTATAATATTTGCACAAATCTGCCGCACTATATATCTCCTTTATACATGTAATCTACTAGAATTCGATAACTACTAACTGTTTAGCTACCTTTGCCGACGACATCGTCATATTAGCAGTGGGTAAAGATAATGTAGAAACAGCCAATGAACTACAAAATGCGATGAACAAATTCCAAAAATGGACTAAGACATAGAAGATTACATTGAATGAAAGCAAATCGGTAGGTACATGTTGATTTCACTAATAAGAAAATGCTCTACGCACCAATAAGAATTAATGAACAAGACATTCCTTATGCCAACACAGCTAAATATCTGGGCTTAACGCTAGACATGAAGCTTCGCTGGAAACCACATGTAAAGAAAAAGAAAGAAGAATTAAATATTAAATATCAAATATAAAATATTGTACTGGTTACTGGAAATATACTCAGGGTATGTCAGGGTACAACAATATGCTAATTTACTTCTTCTTCTTAACGTGCCCTATCAAGTCCCCTTGCCGTTGGCGATTAACATGGCGAAACTGTCTCTGTCTCGAGCTATTCTAAATAGGTGTTCTGCTTTCTTTATTCCTGTCCACTCCCGGATATTCTTCAACCAAGAGGCCTGCTTTCTACCAATTCCTCTGCGTCCTTCGATTTTACCCATCATAATAAGTTGAAGAATATTATACCGGTCTCCCCTTACTACGTGTCCAAAATAGGCCATCTTTCTATATTTGATATTATCAAGCAGCTCGCGGGTAGCATTTGCTCTCTTAAGGACTGCCACATTTGTCAGCATAGCCGTCCATGGTATTTTCAGTATACGTCTGTGCAGCCACATTTCAAAGGCCTCCAAACGGTTAATGGTGGATATTTTTATGTCCATGCTTCGACACCATACAAGAGGACTGACCAAATGTAGCATTTAATCATGCGCTTTCGAAGTTGAAGTTGCAAGGTATCATTACAGAAGAATGACCTCATTTTTAAAAATGTCGTGCGGGCTATCTCGATTCTACATTTTATCTCTTTATCTGGATCTAGTTGTTCAGTAATATGGCAACCAAAATATTTAAAACTGGGTACTCTTTGAATTATATGACCATCAACATATAACCGTGAATCTTGATGGGCCAAACGGCTAAATACCATGTATTTTGTTTTTGAACAGTTTATATTTAGGCCAAACTCTCTTCCCACTGTGTCAATGGCATTTAAAAGGTGTTGTAATCCATTTATATCATCACTTAAAATAACTGTATCGTCTGCATATCTGATTGTATTTATCAGAATTCCATTAACTTTCACACCCCATTCCAAATTATGCAGCGCTTCCTTAAATATTCTATCTGAATATAAATTGAATAACAGTGGGGACAGTATACAACCCTGTCTGACACCTCTTTGTATTTTGCATATTTCTGTTGATTTTAGATTTATGCAAGCTGTCGCTGTTTGACGCCAGTATAATTTTTCTATGATTCGTACATCTTGACTATCAACTCCTTTATCCTTTAATATTTTAATTAATTTGTGATGTACTCGATCAAAGGCCTTCTCATAGTCAATAAATACAGCAAAGACATCTTTCCTTTGATCTCGGCATTTCTGCAATAACACATTTAGTGCAAAGAGTGCGTCCCGGGTTCCCAGTCCATTTCTGAAGCCAAATTGTGTTTCATCCTGGTCTTCTTCACATTTATCTCTGATTCTACTGTGAATGATACGTAGAAAGATTTTCAAAGTGTGGCTCATAAGGCTTATCATTCTATAATCGCTACAGTTTTTTGGACGTTGTTTTTTTTGGTAGGATTATGAATTCGGACTTTAACCAATCTTCAGGGATATCACCAGTCGAATAAACATCATTGAAAAGTTTGACTAGTATTCCAATGTTTTCCTCATTTATGAGCTTTAACATTTCTGTAGGTATGTTGTCGGAACCAACGGCTTTCTTGTTTTTTGCTAATTTACAAACAAGTTCTAAAACCATTATGGACGTATGGTATCCAACTATGGGGATGTACAAAAAAGACAAACTTGAAAATAATACAAACTTTTCAAAACAAAGTATTAAGGGGCATACTTAACGCACCCTGGTACATCCGTAATGACGACTTCCACAAGGATCTACTAATGGAGTACGTCGACAAAGAAATCCGAAAACACGCAGAAAGTCATGAAAAAAGACTTCTCCACGAAAATATTGAGGTCATCTAGCTTCTGGACAACTTAAACCAGAAAAAACAACTACAGAGGACCAAACCTCACGAGTTGGTGTAGTGTGCGACAAAGCTAACAGCGCAGCGGAGCATTGCGCGACTAGTGTGCAAGCAACGTGTTGGTGTAGTGCGTGATAAAGTGAAAATCAGCGCTTTGTGTGATAGTACGCAAGCATCAAGTGCCCCAGTGATAATAAAAACAACTAAGAAGACGTCTATGGGAAATAACTTGGATATTAAGTAGTTAGTAAGATAGGATAGATAAGAAGTTACTCATTGGTGTTACGTTTTCTCTGTCTTGCTGTATGGCTGTGAAAATTGAACAACTATGACGGATGCTATTCAATGGATACAAAAAGTTACCAACGATGACGTACACAACACTTGGGTTATGTTTTGAGAGGTGAAAGACATAAATTACTCCAAATCATATTGGACGGTAAAGTACAGGACAAAAGATCAGTAGGAAGACATCGGAAGTCGTGGCTGCAAGACCTGAGGAGATGGTTTGACCACTCATCTATAGAAATATTTCGTGCAGCAGTATCCAAAGCTACAATTATTGTCATTTAGATCACCAACCTTCGAAAGGAGACATCGCATTTAAAAGAAGGAGATGTTAAATCTAACAATAAAACACTGAAAACGTTTGTTTTCTATACTTCCACAAAACTTATTATAACTATGTGACTACAGCTGTTTCGGCAGAGTGCCTTTCTCAAGTGATTTAGTTTACTATGGGTTCGTCTTTTTAAAGTCTTTAACCGAAGAGGTTGAGGAGTGGGGAGCTGTTTGTCTCGAGTTGGTCATTCAGAATTATATCTGTATTTTTTAATTTATCAATTTCCATAGATTCTAATAAAGATAGCTTTATTTAAGACTTTTATTTTGAATATGCAGAATTTGAAACTCTTCATTAAAAGAATAGAATAGAATAGAAATATGCTTTATTGCCACTGAACATTTTTACAATTTTATGGACAAAGCTTACATACAGTCAAAAGAAAACCAATATAAATAACAAATAACAACTACAATTTACTAAAATTAGATAAATCGTCAATAATGTACAGTATAAAATATAAAAGCCAAGACAAAAACAATTTATTGCAAAATTTATATAAATTGCAAATTGAACATAGGTACAACAAATAAAATAAAATAGGTACAACATAAGGAACTGACTTTATGCTACTGCGTATGAAACCCAATTTTCTTAGTTATTCATTGAGAAATTCTTCTATTGAATAATATGGTCTTTTCTATAAATAGGCTTTTGTCATTTTACGGAACTTAGGGAAAGATGTTGCAGATTTAAGTTGTAACGGAAGATGATTGTACAGTTTCTTTGCGGAATATAATATAGATTTCTTTACTAACTCAGTGGATGGAATCGGTAAATAAATATCAAAGATTGAATTTCTGGTGGAGTAAAGATGATTGGGCCTTGATGGAAAGACATGAAGGTGTTTACGAATTAAACAAACCGTTTCTCGAATATATAAAGATGGAAGTGTTAAAATTTCGTGATCTCTGAAGTAACTTCTGCAATGTGTAGATCTTCTGAGGCCAAACATATATCTTATTACCCTTTTTTGCAATCTAAAAATGACATCAAATTGAGCAGCTGTACTAGAACTCCAAAAAGGAAGACCATATCGAAGATGAGACTCGAACAACGAAAAATATGTTATTTTAGAAGATGCTAAATTGAGTTCCCTTGAGACAGATCTTATTGCATAGCAAGCTGAGGCGAGTTTCTTACTTAACGAATCGATATGAAGGGACCATTTGAGGTTGCTGTCTAAAAAAATACCAAGAAATTTTACAGAATCAACGGTACTGATCTGGCTGTTATTAAGAGGCAAAGGTTGAAGATCTCCTTTATAGGATAATGCTACTGTTTTATTTACGTTAAAAGAGAGTAAATTAGAGTCAGACCAGGTCTTTATCGTCAGTAGATCCGAAGTTATAGTTTCATGAAGAGATGCAATAGTTGAGTTGCTCCAAGTGATACTGGTATCATCAGCAAAAAGAAAAATTTTCCCATTGATTTTTAAATTAGTGATGTCATTTATAAAGATAAGGAACAGTAGAGGACCCAATACTGAACCTTGTGGTACTCTACATACAATGTTTTTGAGACTAGAGTCAGTATCATTTGCTCTAACTAGTTGTTTCCTATTATTCAAGTAGGATTGAAACCAATTCAAAGAAATAGCACGAATTCCATAGAAATTTAGTTTTGTAATCAAGATGTCGTGATTTACACAATCAAAAGCTTTGACAGAAAACAGTGGCAGAATGATTATGATCTAGAAGGTGAAGTGCGTATGTAGAAGTGTCTGTTTTTCTATTGTTGAAAACCCTTTTGCACCATTAGCAACCTACCATAACATGATACATAGACTGACAGAAATTCCCATGTCAAAAAATAACTTCAAAATAGAACTGAACATCATTAAACAAATAGAAGTAAACAATGGCTATAACGAACAAACAATTAATAAAATTTTAAACCAAAAACTCCGTAAGAAAGCCCTGAAATTAGTCTATCCACCACCACAGAAAGTACCCAGTACCTTCTGCTCTATCACATATACCGGCAAGATGACAACAAAAATAGCCAGATACATAAAAAAGAAAGGAATAACATCAGCTTTCAGAACTAACAACAACTTAAGCAAATATATTAAGAACAATAAGAGCCGAAAGAGAAAACAACTACAGAGTGGTGTCTACAAACTAACTTGTGGTGACTGTCCGAGAACTTACATCGGTCAAACTGGAAGAACCTTTGACAAACGGATAGCAGAACACAAAAGGGCTTTCAACAATAGAAAAACAGACACTTCTACATACGCACTTCACCTTCTAGATCATAATCATTCTTTTAACGAAGAGTTTCAAATTCTGCATATTCAAAATAAAGGCCTTAAGCTATCTTTATTAGAATCTATGGAAATTAATAAATTAAAAAATACAGATATAATTTTGAATGAATAACTCGAAACAAACAGCTCCCCACTCCTCAACCTCTTCAGTTAAAGACTTTAAAAAGGCAAACCCATAGTAAACTAAATCACTTGAGAAGGGCACTCTGCCGAAACAGCTGTAGTCACATAGGTATAATAAATTTTGTGGAAGTATAGAAAACAAACGTTTTCAGTGTTTTATTGTTAGATAAAATGAACTTCCATCAAGTAACGGTCGAATCCATCAATTACAAATTGAGATAAAACAATATTGAGTTTTGCAGAAGAAAAATAGTATAGATCATTATGGTAACCTAACCACAATTCAAGCAACCAAACAAATAGAGCCGACAAAAAAATCAGTGAAAAGTAAAAATGAATAGGTACACCAATTGGATAATAACGACAATGAAAATGAGGAAAGGACATATTACAGTGATTATAAAACAGAAAAAAATGTAATGAAGAGCGCAAACACTTTCTAATATGCACAAAAAAAATCCAACCACGTGGGAAGAGTCCTGTGTTGCCCTGGGTAACATCCAGGCATATCTTTGACATCACATGAATTTTATATAAATATGTAAAACAACTAAATCGTTTACATTTAAAGGGTTTTTACCCAATACATTTTGGTGGCTCAGGCATGCGATTTTTGGCTTTTAAACACTGATAATGGATTTCTTAATCCGAAAACGTTTTGTATTGTGACCCTTATTTAGGGTATTTTAAAATATACCTTTTACAGAAACCTGGCATTTTTGTGATTTATGGTATACAGCCAGCTACAGGAAGTTTATTTTCCTCGCGGATTTTTTAAAAACAATTAACTGTTTTGTGGGGGTAGTTTATTAATATTGAGTATCAGTGCACCAATTCCTTAAAAAATGCATCATGATGAATCATATCAATGTTCGCAACATTTTGTTATCTGTAAGATTGCACATTTTATATTTCCACTGAAGCATCTATCAATTAAATTTAAAAATACTCCCAACTGTTATTATAAAATTAAATTTAGAACAAGGAGACAGAAATCGCTCATCTAAAACAACAGATTTCTGTGCAGAACGGAAGAATATCAAAGTGTAACATAGAAATTCCGACAAAGAAAAGAGGAGACAACCCTTTACCTCAATCTGACTGATTAAATCCGGACGTTTTCGGTTCACTTCACTATTTTCATTAACAACTCCCGATAACACAAAAAGCACTGTATTAGAGACACACAAGTCGGGCACACTAGCGAATTTTATTTTATATATTTATTTATATAAATACCCGCGCACCAACGACAAATTTCAACTAAACTAATACACGGGCCGCGACAAACAACTTTTAACTAACGACTGGTGGCCGGCCTGTTTCTCCTGACTCTTGACAATAGGAGAAACGTAATTCTACAGAGTGAGTCAACAGATTCATGGTGTTCGTCCACCTCCCACAATAATGGAGTACGTTTGGCGAGAAATGTTTATTGTTGATGTTTTTGTAAGTGAACATAAGGCGATGGTAATCGCACGATGTGACATATATGCCTACATAGAGTTATTACCTTCCCAAGGTGGGATAGGCTGATGGGTCGATGAAACCAAATGAACAACTGTTATATCAGATTAGGTAGGTATATAAAAATATTCTCAACGTTTTTATACTATTATAAAGAACCGATTATCATTTCCTCTATTATACAGTAATGTAGTGTAGGAAGTCCTAAACCATTTTGGCATTTTGCATTTAATAATTCGTATTTCATTGTTTTTTCTACACAGTTTTTCCAATCCAACTAGTGCCAAGGATCGAACGACGCCAGTTTCCTGAATCAGTGATGTTTTGGTGGGACGTTTTTTTACATTATGGTGAAAAAGGCGTTAAAACAGAGCGCAGCGGCGAGAAATTATCGGGGAGACATTTTAACAAATGAGTGCATGGAGCCATTAAACATCATAATGTTTCATGGATATTTCAAGAGACTCTACAATTGTGTATAAGTCCAAAACTACTCAACAGTGGCTTGAAAATCATGTATTTGGACATCGGCCGTTAGCCAGCCCAGACCTTAATCCGCTCGACTAAAAATTGTGGTCATTTTTAGAAGGCATGGTCTAGAAGACGTCACCATAATACGGGCCGCGACAAACAACTTTTAACTAACGACTGGTGGCCGGCCTGTTTCTCCTGACTCTTGACAATAGGAGAAACGTAATTCTACAGAGTGAGTCAACAGATTCATGGTGCTCGTCCACCTCCCACAATAATGGAGTACGTTAGGCGAGAAATGTTTATTGTTGATGTTTTTGTAAGTGAACATAAGGCGATGGTAATCGCACGATGTGCCATATATGCCTACATAGAGTTATTACCTTCCCAAGGTGGGATAGGCTGATGGGTCGATGAAACCAAATGAACAACTGTTATATCAGATTAGGTAGGTATATAAAAATATTCTCAACGTTTTATATATTCTCTACGGTATATTTATCAATCAACGGTAAGAGTAAACATGATAAAAAAAATTAATTATCATAGTCAGAGTAAATGTCAAGATCATTCTTTTCTTCTTGGACATATTCCTCCATTTTAGTTTCAGTCGACGTCGTTGGCTTACTTTCTGTTGCATTTTTTTTTCTTTTTGGGTTGATGTTGATGTGTCATATTTTATTAAAAAGTATGATGAACTGGGGGAATAAAAGGCAACAGCTAAATAAGATTTTCCCACTTAATAAGCATAACGATGGCTTAACTTGCACAGCGGCTAACTCCGTTTTTTAAAACTTTACAGGAACACAAACAAACTTCTTAAAATCACAGAATTGGTATATTGGGTAACTCCTCAATTCACATCGTAAATAGTTACGTTAAAAATGGACAAATCCATCCTCAACATATTATGTTATAACTAGGATATTTCTCACAAAAAGTTATATTATTTCATTAAAACTACTTACCGGTAAAATGGAGTTAGCCGATTTGCAAGTTAAGCCATCGATAATGGAATTTCTAAATCGGCTCTATTTAGGGGTTGGTTTAAATTTTCAAAAGATAAATTTCAAATTTGGTCTACCTACGTTAAGTAATGAACATTTTTCAGCTTAAAAAGCAAGGCAATTATTTGGATGCCTCATTGTATGGAACACAAGGAATAAAAAGTTTTCATGTCTGTACTCAAACCACACGATTTCTCGCCATTTTATTGGTCGCTGTTTCATGTCGTTTTTTGGATCACACATGAGCCTATGAAGGTAATCAAAGTCGAGAAAATAATTTTGTTCCATGGAATATACTTGAAACTTTTTGGAAGTTTTCATTATTAAATCTGTCCAATGTTCTGGCATAAAAATGTATAAGGATAGCTTTCTTCTTTTTTCGATTCTAGCAAAAGAACGGCCGCATTCCATATACGAATGCGCTGACTCAAAAATTTATGATGCATTATTTTCAAAGTAGTACTTTGAACCAAAAACAAACAATTTAGCAATGTTCTTATTTATATTTTGATCGCCACATTGGTCACTGTAACAAATTAGTTATTCGACAGTTAATGGCAAATCTTTTATGTACTGAAAAAAAATTAATTAATAATAAACAATGACTAAGTAAGGTATAGCTTTATCTTAATAAGACATGATCCAATTTCTTGCGATCCTCGTTGGCCAATGGTCTCATTACTTACATACATAAAGGATATTCCACTAATAAGATACGAAAACTACACTAAACTTGCAAAAACAACGTGGATAAGAATCAACAAAAACTGACAGTAATCAGCGGCATAACGGTCTAAGCGCCCTTGGATCACTTTGCCACTACTGAAAATAGAACATCTGTAAACCTAATTTTTCCCCTTACAAAGAGATGACTTAAAAATCAATTGGATCATTTTGCCAGCAAGTAATGTTTAGTTTAAACTTTCGATATATGCGCTTAATTCAATTTTTAAAAACATGTTACTGAGACCCTTTTGGTTTTTACCCCTTCATTTTCCAATCCAACTAGTGCCCAGGATCGAACGACGCCATTTTCCTGTCTCAGTGATGGTTTCGTGGGACGTTTATTTACATTATGGTGAAAAGGGCGTTAAAACAGAGCGCAGCGGAGAGAAATTATCAGGGAGACTTTTTAACAAATGAGTGGAGGCACTAAACATCATAACGTTCCATGGATATTTCAACAGGCTCTGCAATTGCGTATAAAGCCAAAACTACTCAACAGTGGCTTGAAAATCATGTATTTGGACATCGGCCGTCAGCCAGCCCAGACCTTAATCCGCTCGACTAAAAATTGTGGTCATTTTTAGAAGGCATGGTCTAGAAGACGTCGCGTCACCATAATACGGGCCGCGACAAACAACTTTTAACTAACGACTGGTGGCCGGCCTGTTTCCCCTGACTCTTGACAATAGGAGAAACGTAATTCTACAGAGTGAGTCAACAGATTCATGGTGTTCGTCCACCTCCCACAATAATGGAGTACGTTTGGCGAGAAATGTTTATTGTTGATGTTTTTGTAAGTGAACATACGGCGATGGTAATCGCACGATGTGCCATATATGCCTACATAGAGTTATTACCTTCCCAAGGTGGGATAGGCTGATGGGTCGATGAAACCAAATGAACAACTGTTATATCAGATTAGGTAGGTATATAAAAATATTCTCAACGTTTTTATACTATTATAAAGAACCGATTATCATTTCCTCTATTATACAGTAATGTAGTGTAGGAAGTCCTAAACCATTTTGGCATTTTGCATTTAATAATTCGTATTTCATTGTTTTTTCTACACAGTTTTTCCAATCCAACTAGTGCCAAGGATCGAACGACGCCAGTTTCCTGAATCAGTGATGTTTTGGTGGGACGTTTTTTTACATTATGGTGAAAAGGGCGTTAAAACAGAGCGCAGCGGCGAGAAATTATCAGGGAGACATTTTGGGTGCATGGAGCCATTAAACATCATAATGTTTCATGGATATTTCAAGAGACTCTGCAATTGTGTATAAGGCCAAAACTACTCAACAGTGGCTTGAAAATCATGTATTTTGACATCGGCCATCAGTCAGCCCAGACCTTAATCCGCTAGACTTAAAACTGTGGTCATGTTTAGAAGGCATGGTCTAGAAGACGTCACCATAATACAGGCCGCGAAAAACAACTTTTAACTAACGACTGGTGGCCGGCCTGTTTCTACTGACTCTTGACAATAGGAGAAACGTAATTTTACAGAGCGAGTCAACAGATTCATGGTGTTCGTACTATACACCTCCCACAATAATGGAGTACGTTTGGCGAGAAATGTTTATTGTTGATGTTTTTGTAAGTGAAAATAAGGCGATGGTAATCGCACGATGTGCGATCGCACCCTTTGTATTTGCGAGCCATAAATCATCGAGGGTGCACTGTGATGGGCAAAGTGTGCATACTCTCAGGTGCTCCACGTTCTGTATTTCCCCACATTCACAAAGTGCGTCGTTATCTGTCTTGATGCCCCATTTAATGAGTTTCTGTTTTACAGGGGCAACATCTGTGCGTATGCGGTTGAGTGTCCGCCAGGTTCTCCAGTTCAGGTTCATTCCATTAGGTTGTTCTGGATGTAGGGGGAACAGTTCGGGTGGTTCGACGCTGACATTTCTCATAAACCTTTTCCTTGATTTAAGTCGGCTGGTTCCTGGCGGTTCGTCAAACCCGTATAATTGGTGCCTTTCGTCGAAAGTTTGCCTGAACTTCTCCACATATTGTTAGGCGCATCTACGGTCGTCTGGTGATGCGAATCCAGCTGCCCGGTACAGTAGGGGTAGAGGGGTAAGCTTCATGCAACCGGTCATTATTCTACATGTTTCATTTAACGCCGTGGTGACTTGTTGGGCGTGTCTAGATCTACCCCAAACGGGACAAGCATATTCCCCTGTTGAGAAACATAAGGCCTCAGCTGTTGACTTTAAGACCTGGGGGCTTTCACCCCACTTGCTCCCTACAAGTTTCCGGAGAAGTTTGTTTCTCGTAGAAACCTTTTGTCTTGTGCTCTGACAGTGGAATTTATACGTTAGTGACCGGTCTAGTATCACTCCAAGATATTTGGGCCTATCAGTATGTTCCAAGCGTTGTCCCTCCCAAGAAACATTCAGTTTTACATCCGCCAGATGGTTGTTGAGATGAAATGCACATACTTGGGTTTTTGTAGAGTTTTGTTTGTAGTAAGTTGACATCATGTTTAAAGCCTCTTCCATTGTGGACTCCACTTGTGTGAGTGTTTTCCCCTTTACGGCGATACCAAGGTCGTCAGCATAAACAAAACTCTCAGTCTGATGGTGCATTGGTTGGTCGTTGGTGTAGATGTTAAATAGGAAGAGCGCCAGAACGCTTCCTTGAGGTACGCCATTTTTTTGGGTTCTCCATCTGCTCTTCTTTCCATTTAGCACAACGTAGAAGCGTCTATTACACAATAGTGATCTAATGATATTTACCAGGTCATAGTCAAGCACAGTGTTATAGATCTTAGTTAGCAAGGTTCTGTGGTTTATCGTATCATAAGCCGCTGTGAGGTCTATCAAGGCAACTCCCATTATCTCTTTCTGTTCAAATCCCTCCTCTATGTACTCTGTTAGGTTCAGCACTTGGCCTGTGCATGATTTACCTGGTCTGAAGCACTGAAGCCTGCTTGTTGTGGGATTAGTTTTGCATCTAATTTTTCTTGGATAAGGTTCAAAATGAGGCGTTCAAACAATTTATACAAATGGCATAGCCGAGATATCGGACGGTAGAGACCCGGTAGTTCAGGGTCTTTCCCAGGTTTCGGAAAGTTGTCCCGCTTCGCGTCGTTCGGCAAACTGCAGTCGCGTGCGGAAAAGTATGACTTTCTGCACTTGTTAGGAAAATAACTATTGTACACACTTATGACTACTGAAAGACAGGGCGAAGCGTACTTTTGAAGTGTATAAAATAAATAATTCCTAGCTGAGCGCTTTCGGCTTATAAAGCCATCTTCAGAGCTGTGGTCAATAATTTCAAAATACCACTAGGAAGAGAGAGGGATCTCACATTTTTTATGGCCTGGTGAATTGCCGTAAGTTCTCCTGTATACATGCAACAATTTGTTGAAGTTGAACTTGATGTTTTCGCAGATATAGGCTTCATCACATTTGGAAGCGTCAATCCATTATTTATTAGGTATCCTAATCGAGATTAATTACAGATAGATCACACTATTGTAAACTTTTAGTCCAAATACAATACCTCTCTGTGGTAAATAAGAGGTTAACGTACATATTAATGCTAGACCTCATCAAAGACATGAGATACATCAATCAAGGGAGATTGTTGACCATACTTTTCTTCTCCTAAAGATTTTCTAATCTGTTTACCTACTTGATCATTAGTAAAGTCGTATTTTTGAATTCCAGATTGGTGTGATCGTAGAATCGTAGAATATTTTTCGCAAATAGTACGGTATACGACCAAATACACAGTACTGAAATGCGTATGCCTCAATATATGTCATGTGCCGAAACGTACTGAGTGGTTTCTGAACATCGTTATAACATAATGTGAATGTCGTGTTAATGTTACGTGCTTCAGGATGGTTTTCAGGTTCTTTGCTGAAAATTTTTTTATCGTGGAGTACTATTTTCGGTCATACTGCACTGTCTCTTCGAATACTGCGCGATCATTTTGGGGATCGTCTTATTTGGCGTGGCAGTGGTTTTTCCACCAGACCTAACGGCATCTGATAGATACATGTAGGGAATGCTGAAGGATGCAGACTGATCCACCGGCTGACATTCCGTAATTGCGGACTAGAATTACAGATTTTTTTCGTGCCAGACGGCATCTTTAACATTTGTGTTATCGGGAATGTCGTCGTGAATAATGTTTGCAAGGCTATAATAATGTATAATAAATATCAAAATATTCAGAAACATTTCAATATTAATTTCAGTACTGTTTATTTTGCCGCATACTGCCTTTCAAATAATTTAGGTATCAGAAAACAGTCAGATTAGTATATAGGAGATGAGTTCATGGGGTAGTTTACTTTGTTTGTGAATCATTATAATTTCTGCAATAGACACTTTAAACGAAAAGTAGCAGAAAGCATAAAAATCCAGAAATAATCACTAAAAAGACAATAAAAGCTTCAGTTGCATTCTAGATTTAATTTAAATTTTAATATTTGGATTTATTTTTATTTCCAATTTTCTCTTGCGTAACAATGATAAGTATTGTATTCATGTTCATCGTGCCTCACTACAATTCTCGTAACAGAATAATCATTGTTTGCGTTGGGTTGTATATTTGTTTGCATTGAAAAGTAAATAGATATAATCATTTTTGAAATTAAAATCGAAGAACTGGGAATACCGCTTGTACAGACATTACCTGAACACATATATGTATGATGTAAATAAAATCGAATAAATTCAGTAATATTCTGTATATGATTTAAAATTATTGGTATAGGTCATTGCGAAATATAATTTATGCAGTATATTTCTACTTAAAAATACATTATTTGTATAGACTATAGATAGACTACGTTGATATAAGCACATTCCCAATAATTTGAAAAATAGCTTTATCATGATAGAAGATAAAATTTATTCACCGTCGGAGTATCGTCAACTATTTAAAAACTCGCTAAGTATAATAATTTTAATTATGTCGACTTATATACATAATTACGTTATCTACTATGTTTAAATTAGCCAAAATTTTTTATTTCAATCAAATGTGGTTTATTCCCATTAAATATAGAAGATAACATAAAACTGACACAAGAAAATACTTTTAGAGTTATGTAGATACGGAAAAAAATTTATAGTTAGTATTGCAAAACTAAATAGTTTATGTTTACACTTTTAGTGCAGTAACTGAAGGTTTTCACCTCCGATTTCGTTGAACCTTCATCGATTTTCATGAAAATTGGCGAGTAGTTAGAGAATACTTCGAGGAACAAAAGTGACATGATGCCAATTTGCGCATTTACCCTGGGGGTGGATGCCACCCCTTCCCGGGGGATGAAAATTATTTTATTAAATTTTGTTAAATTTTTATTGTAATAATACCACTAATCGATAGAGGGACAAATTATAAGCAAAATTTGTTATGTAAAGTTATAAATATAAATCAATACTTTTTGAGTTATTAAAGATCAAGGATTTTATTTTTTCGTAAAAAAATGCATGTTTTAAAGCTGCTTTTCACGTATAACTCAAAAACTATAAGCTTTTACAAAAAAGTTATTACTACTAAAATTGAAGATAATAAAAAAATCTAATAACTCATCACTTGAAGAACTAAACTAATGTTAATTCAAATCTAAGTATTCAATCTTAAATAACGGGAAAACTAGGCATTTTATAAAATATACCTGCTAAACACTTATCAAAGTACTTCGGAATACCTATCAAACCAGCTCCAGAAGAAGTTAATAGCATTAAAATTACGCAAGTTATGATGAACATAAGAGAACCCTTTTGAATTTTTTAGGAAAAAGTGAAGAATAAAACATACGCCATTTCCACAAAAATTAAAATTTATACTAATCCTTACTATAATTTCATTATATTAGCATTAGTAATGATTTCAACAATTTTGACCGGTTTAGAATGCATATTTTTGAAAAAAGGTATAATTTTAAAAAATCAGAATTTTTTAAATTATCGTAATTTTCATTTTCTTTTGATAATAACTCCAAAAATACTCAATATACGTAAAAAATAATATATAACCAAATTTTAGTTTTTTTCTTTATTGTTTGTTTTAGCAGTTTTATCATAGGGTAAAAAATAACCGAGATAGAAACGTTTAAAGTTTAAATTTTGCTGAGAGAACCATGTAACCGGGGCCATTTAACCTTTTATTTTTAAAAAGTAAAGGGTTTTAAGATTAAATTCAACGCGGTTTAATAGCCATTGGAATTAACTTTCAAATGGTTTTCAGGTGAATCTGATATCGTAAAAATTAACGGAGATATTTAAAAAAACACAATAACATTTTTTGGAAAAATTTTTAAAAGATAAATTTTGAAAAAAACTTTTTTAACGGTCTGTTTAAATTAACGGTCAATTCTTATCATTGCGCCAACTCTTAATTTTCAATAATAAAAGCAGAAATTGATATAAATCAATCTGAAATCAAATGGGTAGGTACATAAGTTCGAGGGAGAAAAAATATTTTAAAATACCCAGATTATCGGTAACTTCATAAATCTTCTCGGGCTATTAAGCATCTTATAATAGTTTCACTAATCCGCTTAGGCCTAGCGGGGTTTAAGCTGTTTTGAATAGCACCCAGAGCAATAGTGATTATAACTGACACGTTTATGAACTCCAAAAATGTGATTTCGATAAAATTTAATTGCAATTTGCGCCGTAATTAATCATAATTAAGAGTTGACGCAATGATAAGAATTGACCGTTAATTTAAAACGAATCTATTCGTATAAATTTTATTGAATTTGAGTGACATTATATTTTCCATAAGATGTGTGCGATGTCCTTTTGCTTAGAATTTGTCCCTCTATCGAAGTGTGGGGTTATTTTTAAGAAAATAATTTTCACCCCCGAGAAGGGGTGGCATCCACCCCCAGGGTAAAAGCGCAAATTGGCACCATGCCACCTTTGTTCCTTGAGACATCCTCTAACCACTCACCAATTTTCATGCAAATCGATACAGGTTCAACGAAATCGGAGGTTATAGCTCATATCCACCTTCAGTGACTGCACTATTAGTAGAAATCAAATTTATATCCACAATGAAGCGTTATACCGATAGTACAGCTGATTGTTTCCGATCGAATTTAACACTGTTTCAAATAAGATCCCTCATTTATTTAAGAAGTAGATACAAGGTGCCTCAATAAAAATTCAATATGCCGACTGGTTACACAACTGCAGAAAGAGTACAAAAATAATATAATGGTACTTTGGAGGCCATTATTTACAATAAATAAATAATTTATTACAGCTTTACAAAAGGAGCCAATATAAAACTGTATTGGGCATTATTCATTAATTTGAAAAGTTTTGCTATACCAATGACAGATGTAAAAACTGCTGCCTATCAGATAAAACAGATCACGAAAAGGAAATTAGTAAAACACGAGTAATTATAGAAACTTAGGTTTGTGCATTGGGTGAGACGAAGTTGTGTTCAAGTAGACAAATTACCGATGAAGTTGCCTTGAATGAAAAAATAGCAGTGGGGAATATTTTGAAAAGAAACAACTACCATTGTTACAAAGTACAAAGTGCGGACGACTCAAAAAATATTTCCTGATAATCATTTTAAATGAATGGAATTTTGTGAAATTATGATGAAATTGAATGAAACTTAATTTTTTTAAGAAATATTTTGTTCACCGACTAGTAGTTCTTCACAATTCACAGAAAACATAATCTATTCGTTGTACGTACTTGGTGTCAGGAAAATAAGCATTTTAGTGATTTTAGTGTGTGTTTGTGAGTATGCAGTATCCATAGTGTGACCAACTCCAATTCAGTCGAATTCGGGACAAGACTGACAAGAATACTTGAAATCCGGGACTTTTCAGTGAAAAACGGGCCATTTTCCAAAAACAGAAAAAAAAACATTTATTAGCCATCATTTTTCAGGACGATATTTAAAATACAGAAACGAAAAAAGTCCACAGTTTGAGTTTTCGTAGAACTATAATACCACGATATAAAATGGATGCGTTTTAAATGTGGTATTAGTATCACACTCTAGGAATTGTCAACTTTTTTTCGTCCCACCAATTTCTCAGAAAAATAACGTATTCAAAATTTCAATATAGAATTTTACTAAAACGTCGAAAATTCGGATGGCCCGGACGCCTTGTCCGGGACGTCGGGACACGATTTCGTAATTCGGGCCACGTCCCGGATTTTTCGGGCTAGTTGGTCACACTAAGTATCCACAAAATTGGATACTGAGTTGGTCCTTTTTTCATCGAAGGAAATCTAAACGCAGTAAAATATCTTGAATTACTAAGAAGTCAAATTATTGCTGCAGTTTAACAGCTTCAAATTAACGAAACGTGGATCAAACAAGACAACTGTCCTTCACATAATGCGCAGGCCATTAGAAACTATTTCGATTTAATTCTTCCGGAAACCGAAGGTTCAATAAAATATACCCCTTGGTCACTAGACTTAACCACCATAGACTTTTATTTTTGATGGCTGTATTATAAAAATATTATATTATATTATATTATATTATATTATATTATATTATATTATATTATATTATATTATATTATATTATATTATATTAAATTGTAATTGTAAAATATAGAGTAAGTATTTCTTGTAAATTGTTATATATTAAAAGAAAAAAAATATTATAAAAAAAATATATATAAAAAAATAGAAAAAAAAATATAATAATTAAAAAATAATAATAAAAAAATATGTAGATAAAAATGAATGACGAACTTGGACAGTCCATAGAATTAAGTAGAGGGCTAAAGAAGAATGTTGCTGTGGAACTCTGAGAACATCATTTAGAAAAAAATACAAAAAAATATATTATAAAAAATTATAAAAAAAAATACAAAAATAATTATTAGTAGAATTGTTTATCAGAGATTAATATTAGTATTAGTTTTAGGATTAGATACGAAAAAATGACTAATAAAATAAAAAATAGTAAAATTGGCGAATGAATTTAGTGTTCGCAGTCAAATAAATCCAAATAAACAACAATTATATTATAATATTATATATTATATTTTATTACTTTAATTATTATATTTTAATGACACGCAGTGTCCAATCCACCGGCATTCCAATTTATAATTTTTCTTCATGGCCTGGTACATTTGTACCTGTACCTGTACAAAAGATATGTTAATAAGCCTTCTTCCTATAAAATTACATTAACTATTTATTTTGAAGTGTTACATGTATAATGTGCCGAACAAATTATAAATTCGACCGAAAATAATGCGCAAATGTTTATCTTGATGCCAATAATTTTTGGCTAGTTAATTGAGAATTATTTTAATAGTCGTAAGCGTTATACAAATCTAATTAACCTAACCTGTTTTGTGACGATTTATAAATAAATTAGACCACGCCACCTTTTCACAAACGTCAAATAATAAGACAGGATTAGACAATATTGGGGAAAACATTTTTTGTCGTAAATAAATAAACTATTTTTCACTTCCTTATGCGTAGATATATTGGACAATGCGTAGACACTTTTGGTAAATAAAATGTGTAATTCATTGAAGGGTTATCTTGTGTAGCACGTGCAAAATTTATATTTCCTGTTTTTGTTTAATATTCTAGCAAACATACACTTAACCGCAAAAGTTTTGCACCACCAAAACTTATGTTCATTCTGTGAGTTGATTTTCTCGTGATTTGATTAACGGATTCTGCTAATTTATTTTTATTATTCTAAATTTTTCTTTGGTATTTACACTGTTTAGCAAAGGTTTACTCACACTTCTCGTTTGGGCTTATACCGGATAAAAGAAAGGAAATGTTTTATTGTAGGTCTTATGCCCTCACGTAAAAAAAATTATTACTTCCCTCATGAGACTTTTTTTATTCAGTTATTCATGTTATAGTCTAAGAGCTAGTGAACCCTCCGACTAACGGTCGTCCTGTAAGGCTAGAAATTTGTCTAGTGATAATTCATAGCACACCAAGGCTAAAAACCATGACCTGGCAGGCCTCAGCGGTGCACGTGTATCAACCAGGTGAATCGAAAAGTGCAAATTTAGGGGGTAAAATAAACTTTCTCCTGTAAGGTTTAAATTTA